>NC_081861.1:54677711-55007545 GCF_963259705.1 Myotis daubentonii
TGCCACGGGTGCTGGGGCCATACAACGAATTGCATGCCAGAGAGCTCTGAGTCTTCATAGGGAGTCACACACCAGAGGATGTGTACATGCACTTCCACCACCCTGAGAATCTGAAGCAGACAACAGAATGACCAGATCCATGGGAGAAGGGGATACAACTCAGAGCAGAGACAATAAAGGCAGGAGACCCAAGGCAGACCCAGGCTCTGGGCTAACAATTTCAGGATCATTGCCCTGATAAGGTCTTTAACCCTTCAAACCCTAAGCAAGGTGCCCAGGGCCAGAAATAGACAGCACAAATGAGGAGACATACAAATATCACCCCACCCCCCCACCCCCCGCGAGGAAAGAAAAGGAAGAATCACCAGAAAAGGGATGAAATGAAATTGAGGCATGCAATATGTAAGAAAAAGAATTCAGAGTAAGGGTCATACAGTTCATAAACCAGAAGGATGAGAAAATCAACAATTTATGTAAGAATCAAGAGGGAATCAAAAATGATATAGCTACAACAACAAAAAACACAATGGAAGGTTTCAACAATGTTATTACTGATAAGGGTTTAATTTCCAACATTTATAGGGAACTCATACAACTTAACAAAAGGAAGATAAACAATCCAATCAAAAAATGGGCAAAGGACCTAAATAGACACTTTTTGAAAGAGGACATACAGAAGACCAAGAGACATATGAAAACATGCTCAAAGTCACTAATCATCCGAGAGATGCAAGTCAAAACAACAATGAGATACCATCTCACACCTGTCAGAATGGCTATCATCAACAAATCATAAATGACAAGTGCTGGTAAGGATGTGGAGAGAAAGGAACTCTTGTGCACTGCTGGTGGGAATGCAGACTGGTGCAGCCACTGTAGAAAACAGTATTGCGTTTCCTCAAAAAAAATAAAAATGGAATTCCCATTTGACCCAGTAATTCAACTTCCAGGAATATATCCCAACGAATCAGAAACACCAATCAGAAAGGATATATGTACCCCTATCTTCATAGCAGCACAATTTATAATAGTTAAGATTTGGAAACAGCGTAAGTGCCCATCATCAGGTGAGTCGATTAAAAAACGACGGTATATCTACACAATGATATACTACACTGCTGTAAAAAAGAAGGAACTCTTATCATTCGTAACAGCATGGATGGAACTGCATAGCATTATGCTAAGCGAAATAAGCCAGTTGGAGAAACATAAATATTACGTGATCTCCCTTATTTGTGGAATCTAATGAGAAATGTAAACTGATGAACAAACATAGAGCTAAAGACATAGAAGCATTGAAACCTACCGTCAAATTTCAGAGTGAAAGCAGGGGAAGGGGGTGTAAGAGATCAACCAAAGGTCTCATATTCAAGCATATAAGCATAACCAATGGATACATACCCTAGCCCATGGTTGGCAAACTGTGGCTTGCGAGCCACATGCAGCTCTTTGGCCCCTTGAGTGTGGCTCTCAAAATAAATTTCAATCGTTGTACTGTTGATATTTGGCTCTGTTGACTAATGAGTTTGCTGACCACTGCCCTAGGGGGTTGAGGGCATGTGCTGGGGGGTTGGGGGTGGCTGGGGAGAGGTCAATGGGGGAAAAAGGAGACATATGTAATAGTATATGTAATACTTTAAAAACTATAGAATTTTTTTTAAAGAGAGCTTTAGTGGATTGAAGGCGAAATAAAGAGAAATATAAAGGATGGAGGGAGAATTAGACGGCCACAAGAGCCAATAGATTGTGATGCAATTCTGACCCTTGGTTAGAGTGTACCAAAAAGGGGTAGTTAATAAATATTAAATTGCAGGGCAATTCTAAGAATTTTTAGCCAAAGCCAATGGGGAATCCTTCCGCTAAACTAATCCATCAGAGGGGTTCATCCTCTTCAAGAAGCAGGCCTGTCCTAGTGCCCTTGCCAAGCACAGGCACTAGCTATGGGAAGCCTGTGAGAAGTGTGGCTGCTAAGGCATTGGCAGATTCAGAGCACAGCAGCTGAGACTATCTATCAGTTATTGACCCCACAGTAGGAGAAGTGAGAGACTTCTGCCATGGGGATATAGACTGGGCTATATTCAGGGGTCTACACAAGGCCTTTTACTTAATTAGAAATGCCCATTTACCCATATTTCACTAACCAAATTCTTTTGAGGATAGGGGTTTTTTTGATTCATTTTTGTAACTTTCACAACACATACTCAGTGATTAATATGGACTGAATTTGCCTTGAACAGCAGCAAATCTGACCTTTAGAAAAGTAACAAAAATATTTGATGACAGTTTGAAAATATTGGATGATAATTTCTTTTAATGTCTTCTAAAATGACTAGCCATAAAAAAGCAAAGTTGACAAATATTGCTAATTATAATTACCATCTATATATATGAAGGGCCAGGGTCTGTAACGTCCAAAATGACCGAACAAATGACTGGAAGTCAGTCCTCCAGTCAGTGCTGGGTCACCACTTCCAAATGGCTGCCGAGGAGGCGGAGCTTTTGACAGTGACTGGCATAGAAATCAACCAATCAAAATCTAATCTGGGCGAACTATGAAGGCAGAACCTAAGGTGGGGGCTGAGGAGGGGTTTTAAGGGCAACAGCTGTTTGGTGTAAGGTGTAAGAAAGTGGTTCAATTTTTTAATGACAGCTTTGGCAGTATAGTGCATATGGCTTGCTATCAGTCCAGATATAGGGATTACGTATTTTTGTCTGCCAAAAGTGTCTTCTCCTGCTGAAAAAGGCTTTTACCCCCCCATTTAAGCAATCCTATCTTATATGATCTATCTATACTAATAAAAGGGTAATATGCTAATTAGACCAGGTCAACCGGCCATCTTCCAGACATCCAACTTCCTTCTGGACAAAGCCATGGTGGTGGGGGCCGAGGCAGAGGCAGTTAGGGGTGATCAGGCCACCAAGGGAGGGCAGTTAGGTGCAAGATCAGGCCAGCAGGGGGTTAGGGGAAATCAGGCCTACAGGGGAGGGCAGTTAGAGGTGAGATCAGATCAGCAGGGGAGGGCTGTTGGGGGAGCAATCAGGCCGTCAGGCAGAGGGTTTAGGGGCAATCAGGAAGGCAGGCAGAGGCAGTTAGGGGTGATCAGGCAGGCAGGTCAGCAGTTAGGAGCCAGCGGTCTTGTGGGATCGGGCCTAAACTGGCAGTCAGACATCCCCCAAGGGGTCCCCGATTGGAGAGGATGCAGACTGGGCTGAGGGACTCCCCCCCACATGAATTTCATGCACTGGGTCACTAGTCATCTACACTAATAAAAGACAAAGATGCTCATTGACCATACCTTCACTATTCCCATCAGCCAATCAGAAGAGTATGCAAATTAACCCAACAAAGATGGCCATCAAATTTGCATACTGCATGCGGGGCAGGATTTGCCGCCCCACCACCATCCGGGCCTCCCAGTAGGACCTGCTCCTGGGTTGCCTTGGCGATCTGTGAGCAGGAAAGTGCTGCCTGCAGGCAGCCTCCAGCAGGGCCAGCTCCTGGATTGCCCTGGCGATCCCAGAGCAGGAAAGTGCGGAAAGTGTGGCCCGCAGGCAGCCCCCAACAGGGCCTGCTCCCCAGTCGCCATGGCAATGCCAGAGCAGGAAAGTGCAGCCCACAGGCAGCACCCAGCAGGGCCTGCTCCCCAGTCGCCGTGGTGATCCGTGAGTAGGAAAGCACAGCCTGCAGGCAGCACCCCACTCTGGCCACAGCTCAAGGGAGAAAACAACACTCAGTGGAGGCCAGGAGCCTGAGAGAGCAACACAGAGGGGCACCTGCTCCAAGCTTCCACAGTGTGGCTGGGGGCAGGCCCCCAGCACACACACACACACACACACACACACACACACACACTCACACACACACACTCACACACACACACACACTCACACACACACACACACACACACTCATGGGGCAACTGCTCTGAGTCTCCTATGCAGCTGGGGGCAGGTCCCCAGTGGGGACACATACACACACACACACACACACACACACATGGGATGCCTGCTCCAAGCCTCTGCTGCCAGACTGGCCATCAGTAAGACATCCACTGAGGGCTCCTGGACTGTGAGAGGGGCAGGCTGGGCTGAGGGAACCCCATCCCCCAGTGCACACATTTCATGCACCAGGCCTCTAGTTAATAATAAGATCTGTAATTATAATTCTTTGCCCTTCCTAATCGATGCACTTTTTACAGAGTGAAAAGCCTCAGGATTTGAACTATTGGATGAAATCTCACAAAATCACTGATAAATGCACACAAACCCAGACAGACTTGCACATATGCACAAACTCAACTCTCCACACATTGCTGTGATCTAATTTCAACTTCATATGATATCGCCATGCCTTCACTCTGGAGTGCAAAGCAACTCTGAATACACAGAATAGATTCCTTCACCCCAGGATCACCATTAAAGAAAGAGAGAGAGCCCTGACCGATTTTGCTCAATGGATAGAGTGTCGGCCTGTGGACTGAAGGGTCCCAGGTTCGATTCCAGTCAAGGGCATGTACCTTGGTTGCAGGCACATCCCCAGTAGGGGGTGTGCAGGAAGCAGCTTATCGATGTTTCTCTCTCATCGATGTTTCTAACTCTCTATCCCTCTCCCTTCCTCTCTGTAAAGAATCAATAAAATATATTTTTTAAAAAAAGAAAGAGAGAGAGAGCTTAGGAAAACTCCTGGGTACCTAGGGTGGAATCAAGTCCTTGTCATGGACAGGATAGGAAAAGAAAACAGGGTTAGAGGAATAAGGTTTCTGAGGGATTTGTGGTAAGGAAGGGTAAGAGAGAGGGAAAAAGAGAGAGAAAGGAATATGAAAGCTGAATTTATGTTGGCGATAGTAGCATATCTATAATAACAATCATGGGGTTGACAGGGCTTGCTTGAATATATTATTGTACCACAAAACCACATTATCAATATAAGCCAGATGAGTCATCATCAGAAAGTGTTACCACTGGGTGGGATCAAATCACCAGCACAAATGGCACACTCTTGAGCAGTTTCAACCAAGATGCCAAAGGATGACTTGGCATGAAAGGTGGCAGATGGACAGTGCAGTAAAGGAGTTTTCCCAGCTGCCAAAACTGTGTAAAACTTTGTCCAGCTGTGAAACTTTTCCTGGGCCAGAGTAGGTAAAATCCTTGGACCATCAATTTGAGTCCAATTTACTTGCAAAGAAGCAAAGAGCAAGAAGCATGACCCGGGAAGAGCACACGTTTGAACTGTTTTCTATTACCCTATGGCAGTGTTTCTGTTCGTGTCCCTTACCCTTTACGTGAACCTGGTCCATCTCTGTAACATACTAAAAGGAACATACAGAAGCCCAAGTGTAGCAACAACACTCTGCATTAGATCTTTATCCTCTTACTCTCTTACTTGCCCATTCAACCAGATCTATTTTCCTAACTCTCAGACCCTAATGGCTCTATACTTTCACTACTAATTCTTGCCTTAGGTCTCCCTTGCTTTGAAAATTTATTTAGACTTATTTGTCTGGTTTATTAACCCTCAGCTCTCTGGAAACAATTTCTCATTTTTTAACATACCATCAGCATCACAAACACCTTCAGCTGTGGGCAAGAGACAATCCTACCATCCACCTTAGCTATGTAGATCCCACATTAGTTATGCCATCTTGTTTGGAATCCTTTCCAAGATAGGAAATAGCATATAGATAAATATTTCTCCACTGAAAAAGTTTAAAAATTCAGAATTTGTATTTGGTGGCATGCTCAGGGTTCAAAGGCCCAAAGGGGAATTATGTGGTGCAGAGCCTTGTCAGTGAAAATGTTTAATTTGAAACTGTGAGAGGGGATTGCATTTCATGCAGAATAGGTGATGGCAGCATGCCCACAAAGGCCATTGTGATATCGTGGAAATAAAACTAGCCTAGGTATCAGGAGACATGGGTTCCAGTAAAAATCAGCTGTAAATAGTTGTGTAAGATTGGTTCAATCCTCACCCCTCTCTGGCCCTTGCTTCTCTTATCTAACATAGACAGTAACTGATTAAATGACCTTCTGAGGTCAATTCTACTTCTCATCATCTAGGACTAATTGATTGCTTAATGGGCAAGTGAAGGGCACAAATCACTTTTAAAACACCCTAAACTCTAAACATCCTGAAACTTGATCACCAATGAGACAGTTTTATTGTTGGGAAACAAGAGCAATAAATAGGTTAAAAATAGGGACCAAGAATTGGTCATAGATTATATGTTGTGGGTCCATCCAAGGCAGAGGGATACAGTTGGTAAGGAGTAATTAATTTGAAGCAAAGACTTTCAAAGCAGGGTTTTAATGAAGCTGGAATATATGTGAGTAATGATGTTTAAGTGACAATGTTGAGGAACACTGAAGGGGCCCAATTGATGCTCAATGCCTTCTCCACCAATCTACCATTACATTGTAATTCCCACATTCTTTGTGTCTGATAGAAGGTAAGTATATTACTAGAAAAATATGGTACATAAATCCAGAATTCATCATTTACACATAAGCACAAACTAATTTCTTCAGATTACCCAACCACTTAGCAGGACTCTGAGGGCATGGAATGCAAGATAGGTAAATATTGATGGGAAAATGAGTGAGGGAAGTGGGGGCAGAAGTTAGGGTATAAAAGTTAAAATGGCCTAGAAAATGTGAGGTTATTTGGGAGTAGAGATCAGGTAATGTATTCTGTCCTTCTTCCTTAGTTGGGATCCCTAGGCAGTGACTAATAATGTGAAGCTATAAGGAGCTTATAAGAAACTTGTGGGTTTGGAGAGGGAAATGCACAGAAACTGAAAGACATATATGCTTTTTAAATATCAGTTATAGGCACACAAAAAACATAAAGGTCCAAGCCAGGAATCCACGATGGCAGGGGAGTAGGTTGAAGTTACACTCACCTTCTCACAGGACCAAACTGGAATTACTCCTTAAATATTAGAACAGTCAACCTGAATAAGCAGCTGAAGAGTAGCTGAAGAAAAGTCTTATAAGCAAAAATTTACAGAAAAAGACACATCCAGACTGGAAGGAAGGGTGGAAACATGAAAAGGGCTGAATCCGCTCCCACTTACTGCAGCTGACAATCTGGAGGGATACCTCAGCTGTAATGGTACCCCCTGAGAAGCATTCTGTTTCACTCATGCTAGGCTCCCCATCTCAGAGCAGCATAGCTGGGAAGAGGCACCCACATAACATTTGGCTATGAAAATCAGCAGGAATACTGTCCTCCAGGGAGAGACAGGGGAATGCTAGAGACACAGTCACCCTCTTAAAGGGCCAATGCACAAAATCTCATTCACAGTCACTCATCCTGGGCTCCAACAGGGGGATGGCAACTTGGAGGGGACTAGAGTCCTGCGAAGAGAGACTGCACTGTGAGACTCTGTGGAGAGAGCTGAAGAGACAGCCACCAAGGTCCCTGTGCTAAGTCACTCTCCCACATTACAGACTCCATTTTTCTTGGGTCAAGCACTCCCCTCCATTTGGCATCATCCTGTGGGAATGCAATAGCCACACAATCCTGGCTTCCTATTACCCAACCTTGGAAAGATCACATTATACAGATGAGTCAGCTGCATGGGCCTGGAGAGTAGAGGCTTGAGTAGGGGGTGTCAAAGCCAGATTTGTGTGGCTCTGGGTAAGAGGCTGTTCCCCTGACCTTCCTGTAAGCCTTATTGGCACCACCCCCAGGATAGATCCATTAGCCTCACACTCCTGACTCCCAGCAGTCCATCCCCAATGAGATCAAGCTGTCCAGGAAATCTGGGCAAAATCTAGGACATGCTGAGTTGTGAGGCTCTAGGAGAGGGCTATTTTTCATTTCCATGCCAGACCAGTACAGAGCTCACCTTTCACACAGCCAAATCTTGGTCTGCTTGGGCTTGATAAACTCTGATTATAGTTATGCTTTTTCTGCACTGTTAAAGGGGCTTCTAAAGCAGGAAATCTTCCCAGACACAATAGGAAATTGTCAGTGTTGCAGGGCTGATGAATCTGTAGGTCACCTGATGATCACCAAATAGAATCCTAGAATTTTCAGGGTGACTTCATACCCCCTCCAGACTGATGTACCATCCAGGATATATGGCTGTATCTTTCCCATTTCAAATTGTCTTTAGTAAACAATTTTTTTTTTATTAAAAATCCATTACCAAAATAGCTAGAAAAACATCAAATAAAAAATTAAAACATAAAACAAAACAAACAAACAAACAGGAATCTTCAGGAGTAAAAAATTCATAATGTCTTCCAATACTGCTTAGCCCAGTATTTTATTTGCCTAATGTTCTTCCTTATGTCTAACCATAGTCTCCTACTTCAATTTATTGTTATGTCTCCTTGTTAAGAAAGGGGAAATAATTGGCAAATTTAAAAGGCAAACGATTCTATGCTGCTGTAAAAAAGAAGGAATTCTTACCATTTGCAACAGCATGAATGGAACTGGAGAGCATTATGCTAAGTGAAATAAGCCAGTCAATGAAAGAAAAATAGCACATGATCTCACTCATTTATGGATAATAAAGACCATTATAAACTGATGAACAAAAATAGATACAGAGGCAGAGCAGCATCGTCCAGACTGTCAAACTACAGTGGGAAGGCTGGGAAGGGCTCGGAGGTAGGGGTAGGGGGTAAGAGATCAACCAAAGGACTTGTATGCATGCATATAAGCATAACCAATGGACACAAGACACTGGGGGTAGGGGAGGCCGGGGGAATGCCAAGGGGGGAAAAAAAGGAGACATATGTAATACTCTTTGTAATACTTTAAGCAATAAAACAAAATATAAAAAAAAATCAAGAAAAGGCAAACGATTCAAGCTGAGTCATTTCTATAGTATTTCTGAATCTGCAAATTAATAGATATGGGGCAATGCCACATAATTTAATACTATAAATAGGCAATTGCCATTCAATTTGTTCAGAGGCTGGGCATAATGCCTAGACAGAGGGATGCAATAGAGAGTGTCTGATCAGACTGAGGGAGTAATTTCAGAATTCCCTCTATACAAAATTTAAGTTTAATTTTCAGTTTCCTAGAGTGACTATTCCAGATAGGCCAAGTGGTTCCGATAAAATAGAAACTGACCTACAATCACTCTCTAGTTTCAAGGGAAGGAGAAATAGAGCTTGGTTGAGGTTGTTTTACATTTGTAAATTTCTGCACTAAGGTGAGATATACACACTTCCCTTTTCATGTGGGAAAGGTACAAACATAAAGAGAGAAACAAGACCAATGGTATATATGCAGAGAGAAAGTTTTCCTCCCAAGAGGCTGAAAGATCTAATAACAAGGTAACTATTTCTTCCCTCCTTCTTCTACCCTTAACCACTTTCCCTTTCTGCTTTCTCATTATCCCAACCCTGGAAAATGGGAAGCTACTCATTTAGATTATACTTTGGAACTTAGAGCTTTCATCTTATCCTACTACTCAGTAGTCCAGAATTTATATTTAGAGTCATTTTGTACACCAGCCCCCTTAAACTTTTAGCTCAGTGACCTTGATGTCAGATATTGAGGATGAAGCCAGAGGGGTGAGTTGCAGCTGTTGCCTGTAACATGATCCCTTAGGGAATGCCTGGCCCTTTCTTCAGGTCCCTATAAAAGCAACAGTACAAGGTCAAAACTCATCTCAAATATCACCTCCTTTGGGAAGCCTCCCTGCATGCCACCCCCTGACTCTTTACCCAGTGTTCCAGTGATTCATGGTTTTTGCCTCTATCACAGCATTCATCATGCTATACTATACTGTGTTAATTTCTCTGCCTCCTCCACTAGGCTGTGAGAATTTGGGGATGCAAAACCTTTTAATTTTTGTATCTCTGATGCCTAGCATAGAGTCTGGCACATATAGACTTTCAATAAATGCTGAATGCATGCCAGGGTCACTCTAACATATTCTCTGAGGGTCACCTGGGGGGGGTGTAAATTTATTTTGTTTCCAACATTTGTACAAAAATTCAACTATCAAAGAGTTGACATATTATTATCTAACACCTTGGTATCTCTAATTTATTCATTACTTTCAATTCCTAATTAATTGCTTTAGAATTTCATATTAATTTCCCATTTTGATTATATTTATATGAATACAAGTTCATATAATATACACCAATAATAATGAGTAAGTAATTTAGCTTAGCCAACTAAGGTGTTAACTGAATCAGATATAGAGAAGTCACATTTTGATAGGATCATAAAAAAATAAGAAAATGGGGTACCTAATAAGATTCTTCATTCTAAATTAAACCTTTGCCATTATCCTCTTAATCTTACCCTTCATTTCCCTTCCACATTCCTGTTCCATAAATTATGCCCTCTCTTTCTCTCTCCACTGGCTTCCCTTATCATTAAATAAAAACTCCTTGACTCTTCTATCCCCTCAAAATACCCTCCTGCACTATTTATCTACCTTTGCCAACACTTCTAGACTTGAAACAGAATAAGTTGATACCTATACCCTCCACTTTTACCACCCACTCATTCCACAATCATTCTCACATCTGTTCTCTCCTTTCCAATCAATCTTTGCTATTTGACTCCTATCCTTATTATCCTGCCAAAACCTCTCTGTCAAAGGTGATCATAAATTCAATGGTAGTAGATCGTAGAGATTAAGAACATGAGTTTCAGAGTTAAACAAATTTAGGTTTTAGTCCAGCCTCCTAACTAACAATGAGGTCTTGATAAAGTTTTTTAATCTTTCTAAACTTTAGTTTCCTCATCTATAAAGCTGTTTCTCATAGTGGTCCCTATCTCTTACAAGCAATTCTGAGGATTAAATGGAACAAATCCTGTAAAGTGCTTAGTACAGTATCTGAAGCATACAAAATTATTAACAAGTGGTAGCAATTTAGCCTACCATAAGTCCTAGTTCTCTCAATTTTTAAAGCATTTGACACTGGGAATTAAATGCCTTCTTCTGGCACCATTACCTTCCATGGCATCTACCATACTGAAATCTTCTGGTTTTCCTCTTACAAATCTAACTGCTTTGTTTCCATTCAAAATGCTGATGGCTCTTCCTCCTCCTACTTCATCAGTGTAATTGTGTCCTAAGATTTTGTTCTTGAACTTTTTCTTTTCTTTATCAATCTCTCCCTACATGAAGATGAAAAAAAAAAATGTGTCTTGAATTTGGGAGCAAGGTTATTGCAAATCCACAGCCACACTCATCATCTTTTCTTCCGAACTGGTTTTCCTCAGGACTTGGCTCTTTTTGTCACAGATTTGGCTTTGCTGTAGCTAAATTGTACCATTTGCAACCCTCTAAACGTGCAACAAATGCTTTACAACCGCCAGAGTTTAGCATGTGTTGGCTTAGTTAAAATCTGACCCATTATTCAAAGATCATCTTAAATATTACCTCCTCTGTGAAATGTTTTCTATCAACATAAATTCTAGAATAATAATTCTAGGTTTAATACTTTCTAGCTGCGTGATCACGTGAAAATTATTTTATCTCTCAGCTTCAATTTATTCATTCAAACAACAAGGATAATCATTGTCCCTAACTGATCAAGTTACTATGAGGATTAAATGAAAAAAAAAATTATTATTATAAAAGTGCTTTGTGAGGGGGCCTTTTGGGGGCTGGGGGTAAAGGGGGAAAAAGTGCTTTGCACAGAATCTTAAGTATAATTATCTCAATAGATGCCAGTAGTTATTGTTAGTACCACTGTTGTTAATTCTACTACCACTAATACCATTACCATATATTTATTTTGAACTCAGAGCAATTGAGTTATGTCTCTTTTATCAAGCTTTTCTAATTCTAATTTTTGTTAGGACTATTTATGTACATGGTTGAAACCTGTTTTTAACCTTCCCCAACTATTAGAATATGAGCACAAGAACCATATATTACTTATCTTACTGTGTGGTGTCTCAATATGCTTTTGTTTAATTTAAGTAAATAAAATAATCTTACTTCCTGCTGGCCCCTTTTGGCATTTTTATTTGTCCCCCCCTCTTTTGTTCACTTTTAAATGAAGCAGTAGTGATTAGTGTAAGGACATTATAAATTTCATTATAGTATTTTCCTTCTACCTTTGAATATATTCTGGCTTTCCTTTGCTTGTTCTCTCAAAGCTAACTACTCAGGGATTGTGTTCACTGGGAGTAAGTGGGTAGGGGCTTAACCATGGAGTTAATGGGAGAAATTACAGGTCTCATTATAAGGAGGGATAATCTTACATTTCCTTTATCTTACTCCTTTTAAACATTATCATTTGTGCTCTCTTTTTGCACTAAGAAAGTCAGTCAATATTATTCATTGATTTATTTTGGTGTACACACCCTTAGACACTGAATAGCATATAAGAGAAGGAGAAGACACACTGTCAATCCTAAAAAGAGCTCAGTTTAGCTCCATAATCTTTTTCCTGAACTGTCACACAGAACCCTAAAAGATGAAGGAAAGAGTGAAAAATACTTTCATTGGGAGCATTATTAGCATCAAATCTAGGCAAAATTGATAAACAAAGGCATTTGTCATGTGTGTATATATTTTTCCCCTGGTCCTTTAATGTGACCCCTTTTGCAGCCCTGTTCAGGTGCTGAGCACCAAATATTTTCTCCTCAGAATCAAATTCAATACCAAGTATTTATCCCTCATTCACATTCAGGAATAAATTACTGAAAACAACTTAGGAAGTTTCAGTGGGCATGCGTGCATATAGGAGTATATCATATTTTAAACAGAAATCAAAACTTTGAGGCTTAAAAATGATCTTATTGGTTATATTTTAAACATTAGTTAATAGGTGGGAGTAGTAGTAGGAACTCAAGGGATAGAGAAAAAGTTTTCCTAGGGCTTTTGAGTCCACATCACATAGGTCACTTGTTCACTTATTCTGCCTACATATAATGTCCCTCCTTGGAAACTTACTGTCAAATTGGTATAAGGCTCAATAACAAAATATTATTTTACCATTTTATTTTGAAATTTCAAGACTCAAAGTAAGCTTTTGTTCCTGTGTTTATATTCTATGAAGATAAATAAGCAAAGAGAAAATTAGTATACACTCAGATAAGCTCAACTAAGATGTTTACCAGAGGTCACATTGGGGTTATCATATCTTCCTGAGGAAAAATAAAGCAAACAAAAATTATCAAAAATATCTTAAATAATTATTTATGAATTTATGAATGTTTTCATTCCCGTTTAGGTTCATAACAGGCTTCATAAAGGCCTAGCTGAACTTAGTTCTCAGTTTCCCCCTTTATCTACAACATCTCTTTATCCCAATGCCTATATAACAGTAAAAAAAATATTTATCAAGTAATGAAATAATAAAAATGGTAGCAGAGAAGCAGCATCTCAAGGATCAATCCACTTGATCTGTCTTGTATGCTTGGCCTGTAGCCAGTATTTCTCTTTTCTCTCTGAGAGGTGACAGAAGTTTCCCTGACTAGGAAGTGAATTAAATGAACAAATGTGGTGATGTTGCACCTTCATACTTGAGTACAAAGAGATAGTACCAATACTTATATCTGACAAAATAGACTTCATAGCAATGGCCATAAAAATTGACAAAGAATGACAATACATAATACTAAAGGAATCGATACAACAGGAGGATATAGCACTGGTAAACATATATGCACCTAATATAGCAGCACCTAAATATATAAAAAAAAGCTCTTGTAGGGCTTTAAGGGAGAGAGTGACAATAATACAACCATAGTAAGAGAGTTTAACACCCCACTGACATCATTGGATTGATCTTCCAGACAATAAATTGACAAGGAAACAGAGACCTTAAAAGACAAAGTAGACCAGATGGATTTAATTTACATTTACAGAACATTCTACCACAAAGATGCCGAATATAGATTTTTCTCAAGTGTACCTGGGATATTTTGAAAGACAGACCACATGTTAGAACACAAAACAAGTCTATACAAGTTCAAGAGGATTGAAATCATATCAAGCATCTTCTCAGATCACAATTGCATGAAACTAAAAATCAATTACAGTAAAAACACTCAAAAACATTCAAACACATGAAGGCTAAATAAAATGGTATTAAATAATAAATTGGTTACCAATGAAATCAAGGAAGAAACTATAAAATTCCTGGAAACAACAGACAATGAACACACAACAAACCAAAAACTTATGGGACATAGCAAAAGCAGTCCTGAGAGGGAAAATCATAGCATTACAGGCTTACCTCAACAAACAAGGAAAGCTCTAATAAGCTATTTGATACCACAACTAAAATAATTAGAAGAAGAAAAATAATAACAGACCAGAGTAAATGGAAGGAATGAAATAATAAAGATCAGAGCAGGCATAAAAGATATAGAGGGTAAAAAAATAAACAATACAAAAATCAATAAAATCAAGAGCAGTTTCTTTGGAAAAATAAACAAGATTTATAAAAATTTAGCCAGACTTATCAAGAAACAAAGAGAGAGTATGCAAACAAATAAAATTAGAAATGAAAGAGGTGAAGTAACAACTGACACCACAGAAATACATATGAATGTAAGAAAATACTCTGAACAACTATAGTTCAACAAGCTAGACAATCTGGACGAGGTGGACAAATTTCTAGAAAACCTTCCAAAACTCAACCAGGAAGAGTCAGAAAACCTGAATAGGCCAAGAACAACTGATGAAATTGAAGAAATAATTTTAAAACCCCAAGAAAACAAAACCCCTGGTCTGGATGGTTTCACAGGGAAGTTTTACCAACCATTCAAAGAAGAACTATTCCAAAAAATCCAACAGGAAGGAACAGAACAAAGAACTCAGAAATTGACCCAAGCCACTATGCTCAATTACTATTTGACAAAGTAGGCAAGGGCATACAATGGGATTAAGACAGTCTCTTCAATAAGTGGTATTGAGAAATTTGGACAGGTACATGCAAAAAAAAAATGAAACTAGACTACCAACTTATACCATAAACAAGGATAACCTCAATACAGATAAACGACAAATATAAGTCATGAAACCATAAAAACCCTAGAAGAAAACTTAGGCAGCAAAGAATCAGGCATCTCAGATAGCAGTATTTTACAGATACATCACCTAAGGCAGGAGAAACAAAGGAAAAAATAAATAAATGGGACCTCATCAAACTCAAAAGCTTCTGCACAGCAAAGGAAACCAACCTCAAAAAAAAAAAAAAAAGAAAATGAACCCACTGCTTGGGAAAACATATTTGCCAATGATACATCTGATAAGGGATTAATTTCCAAAATATATAAAGTACTCATACAACTCAACAAGAGGAAGACAAACAATCTAATTTAAAAAATTGGCAGAAGACCTAAATAGACACTTCTCCAAAGAGGACATACAAATGGCCAAGAGACAGATGAAAAAATGCTCAATGTCATTAATCATCAGAGATATGCAAATTAAAGTGACAATGAGGTATCACCTCATATCTGCCAGAATGATTATCATCTATAAATCAACAAACAATAATTGCTGGTGAGGATGTGGAGAAAAACCAGCCCTTATATACAGTTGGTGAAATGCAGACTGATAGAACCACTATGGAAAACAGTGTGGAATTTCCTCCAAAATTTAAAAATGCCTTATGACCCAGTGATCCCACTTCTTGGAATATATCCTAAGAAGCCTGAAACAAAAATCAGAAAGAATAAATGCACCCCTATGTTCATAGTGGTGTTATATACAATAGCTAAGTTCTGGAATTAGCCCAAGCGCTCATCAGTAGATGAGTGAATAAAAGAGTTGTGGGACATTTACTAGTACACCATGGAATACTATGCAGCTGTAAAAAAGAAGGATCTCTTACTCTTTGAGACAGCATGGAGGGACCTGGAGAGAATTATAATAAGTGAAATAAGCGATTCAGAGAAAGACAAGTATCATATGATCTCACTTATATATGGAGTCTAATGAACAAAATAAACTGATGAACAAAATAGACCCAGAGACATTGAAGGATTCAACAGACTTTCATATGTCAGAGTGAAGGCTGAGGGGTGGGTACAGATTAACCAAAGCACTTATATGCACACTAGTGGCCCAGTGCACGAAATTCAGGGGCGGTTCCCTCAGCCCAGCCTTCATCCTCTCCAATCGGGGACCCCTTGGGGGATGTCCAACTGCCGGTTTAGGCCCAATCCCTCTCACAATCTGGGACCACTATCTCCTAACCACTCACCTTCCTGCTTGCCTGATCACCCCTAACTTCCTCTGCCTGCCTGCCTGATCACCCCCAACTTCCCTCCCCTGCTGGCCTAATCTTGCTCCCAACTGCTCTCTTCTGCCAGCCTGATCTTGTCCCCAACTGCCCTCCCCTGTTGGCCTGGTTGCCCCCAACTTCCCTCCCCTGCAGGCCTGATCTCACCCCCAATGGCCCTACCCTGCCAGCCTGATCTTTCCCCCAACTTCCTTATCTGCCTCAGCACCCACCACCATCCAGAAGGAAGTCAGATGTCCAGAAGATGGCCAACAGACCCGGTTTAATTAGCATATTACCCTTTATAGGATAGGATAGCTTAAATGGGGGAGGGAGCTTTTTTCAGCAGGAGAAGATGCTCTTGGCAGACAAAAAAACATAACCCCTGTATCTGGACTGATAGGCAGCCATATGCACTATACTGCCAAACCAGTCATTATAAAATTGAACTGCTTTCTTACACCTTACACCAAACAGCTGTTGCCCTTAAAACCCCTTCTCAGCCCTCACCTTAGGTTCTGCCTTCACAGTTCACCCAGATTAAGTTCTGATTGGTCAGTTTCTATGGCAGTCAGTGTCAAAAGCTCCGCCTCCTAGGTAGCCATTGGCTCCTTGCACTTCACCTAGATTTGGTTCTGATTGGTTGGTTTCTATGCCAGTCAGCATCTCCAGGCCTATCCCCAGGCCTGATCAGAGAGGTGGGGCTTATCAGCTGTCCCCCACGGAGGCCTGGAGAGAAACAGACTAGAGAGAAACAGGGGCGTGGCTGCTGGGGAAACCAGGAGAGAAAGAGAGAGGCAACAGCTGATCAACAGCTGCCAGGGAGGCTGCAGATCAGACCCTGCCTCTCTTTTCGGTCCTCTCTCTTTCAGCCTCTCTCCCGGCCTGATCCACAGCCCCCTTGGCAGTCAGTGCTGGGTCAACACAGCAACCCAGCACTGACTGCAGGACTGACTGCTGGTGGGTCAAGCCTTCGTTCACTCCGGCCCTTGGGTTTTTATATATTAGGATATGTCTGACCCATGGACATAGACAATAGTTTTGTGAAGGCCTGGGGAGGGGGTGGATGCAGGGTGAAGGGGGTTAATGGGGGGGGGGCAATGGGAACATCTGTAATACTTTCAACAATAAAGATAAATTTAAAAAGAAAAAGAATGTGGTTTTTTTTTTGTTGCCCAGTTCTAGATCAAGGAGACCTGGTAGCAGAGAGCCTGTGGCTTTTAGCCCATTGGTTAGCCTTGCCAAGGCCTGGGCCATTTCTCACAACATAATGCAAGGAAAAAAATAACTTTGCATGGAAACCATGCATTGTTTAGATCACACCCTTCCACCATATATGGTTCTCTTCTTTCACTGTCTGAGAAATTTTACATCTCTGAAAAATGTAGAAAACTGACAGCAGTGCAAAATGATTATTGTCCATAGACATGAAATTCTATCCAATGGTCTCCCCATACATAGACTTTAAATGAGGCTAGTATGCCTCCACTTGCACATCCATTTTAATATTTCTGATCTATATGTCCTTTTTTTCTTGAATTCTCCCTCGAATTAGCTGTGTAACACCTCATCAGGTTCCTCATTAATGAGTTCAAGGAAGTCTTTAGCATTTGTTCATTTTTATATGTATATGAGAGTTGTGCCATTTTTTTGTAAAATCATCTTTCAACAACAGCCACAGTAAGGATATAAAACTCCTCTCTCCCTTGGGTATCTAGATGCAGTGGATAGTCAATTTTAAAAATTAGGAAGGTTTTGATGTAGTTATTAGCAAGTTATGATTTCCTCAATGTTTGGTGGACTAATCTCTTTGTTGAGCTAGAGTAAGCAAGCTGGCTCTTTTCATTTTTGAAATGTACAGTAAGACCAATGCACCATGGCATCAAATCAGCCCCCCAGGACAGCCTGCAAGCCTATTTGGAAAAGGAGCAAAAGGAACAGTCAGCACCAGGAAAATGTTCTTCCCACCCCAACCCCCACCCCCACCCCTTCATCCCCATATACACAAGCTATAGCAAAATAAAGTAATTCTGCTGACACTGTCTTGCCTGAACAGGGAAAGTAAATTTTTACAGACACTCTGTACTCAATGATTTCAGCAACTTAGGTGCCATTCCTGAACCTGCCATATGTAGAATGGTTGAAAAGAGCTGACTTTGTGAAGCCAACTAGCTTCCTTAATTATAGAACGGTATTCTGGGACGAGTGTTCAGCTCATACCTTTGGGGCTATTCACACCTAACTCACCAAATGATGTGGTAAAATTGTTGTTGTGTTTTTTTTGTTGTTGTTTTTTTGTTTTGTTTTGTTTTTGTTTTTTGTTTTTTAATCGGGGCTTTGGAATAGGTCTGCTTTTAAATGGTGATCACCACAACTTGATACCATGGAGAGAACAACTTTCTGACTTTTTAAGGTCTTGAAGGAACAAAATTAATTCTTAAGGCATGGGAAGAGAGCTTCAGGTTGAAGGTCAATGAGATGTGGTAGGGGAAATGGATAATAGGGTAAGGGTTGACCAGGTGGTGCAGGGAAACATTTTAGTGCCTGTGGCTCAAATGTCAATTCCGAGACTTGCATCCATATTTTATACCTTAAAGCAGCATTACCTGACAGAACACTGCATTGAGATTCAAAAAAATACAGATTATCTCCTTTTCTCTGCCAATGGTTACACTGCGATATTAGGCTTGTCACTTAGCTTCTCTGCAGTTTTGATATTTTTTACTTGTAAACTAGAGTTATAAGTTTAAAATGGATAATGTTTGGTCTTAATTGGAAAAAAGTTACAATCTTAAAAGGAGGGTGTTCGTTAGAAGATGATGTTTAAATGTAAGCCATTATTGACAACATGACACATTTTTAAAAAATTTAAATAAAGCAATAAATGTCAGTCTGACCAAAAATGCAGCCTTAATTTAGAAAATCAAGATTTTTCTAAAAGGCCACATCAGCTCTTACTACATAAAAAAAAGTCTTTTAAAGTACAGGACAGGTTTGTGCTTCAATTCCATTCTATTAAAAACAATGCTAAATAAATATAAAGGCAGTTTCTAAGATGAATTACAAAGCTGTTTCTCTCTTGTTATTACTTAACTAGGGGCCCGGTGCACGAAATTCGTGCACTGGGGGGGGGGTGTGGGGGAGTGTCCCTCAGCCCAGCCTGCCCCCTCTCACATACTGGGAGCCCTCAAGCGTTGACCCCCATCACCCTCCAATCGCAGGATTGGCCCCTTGCCCAGGCCTGATGCCTCTGCCACAGGCGTAGACCCCCATCACCCTCCGATCGCCTGATCGGCCCCTTGCCCAGGCCTGACGCCTCCGCCAGAGGTGTCAGGCTTGGACAGGGGACCCCCATCTCCCCGTGATCACTGGCTCTGGCCCCCGCTCAGGCCTGAGGCCTCTGTCTCAGGAATCATGCCTGGGCAGGGGACCCCCATCTCCCTCTGATCGCTTGCTCCAGCCCCCGCCCAAGCCTGATGCCTCTGACCCAGGCTTCAGGCCTGGGCAAGGGGACCATCATATCCCCCCAATCCCCGGCTCCGCCCCCCACCCAGGCCTGATGCCTCGGCCAGAGGAGTTGACCCTCATCACCCTCCGATCACCAATCACCGGATCAGCCCCTTGACCAGGCCTGAGGCCACTGGCAGAGGTGTCAGGCCTGGGCAGGGGACCCCCAGCTCCCCGTGGTTGCAGGCTCCGCCCGGCTGAGGCCTCCGGCCGGGCAGCGGGGACCCGCAGCTGCAGTGGCCCCGCGATCGTGGGCTTCGCTTTAGGCCCAGGCAAGGGACCCCTATCTCCCGGGACTGCCAGCTTCGACCGTGCCCAGCTCCCATCGCTGGCTCCACCCCTACTTCCTCCTATCACTGGCCAGGGCGGCAAAGGCGCCTGATTCTCCGATCATGGCTGGGGGGCAGGGCAAAAGCGTCCCCAGGGCCGCCTTTGCCCTGCCCCCCAGCTCTTAGCTCCCCCCTGGGTTTCCGATCACTGTCAGTGGCAGGGGGCTTCTTCCTGCTTTCCCTTTCGCCTCCCTGCATTGTGCCTACATATGCAAATTAGCCGCCATCTTGTTGGCAGTTAACTGCCAATCTTAGTTGGCAGTTAACTGCCAATCATAGTTGGCAGTTAATTTGCATATAGCCCTGATTAGCCAATGAAAAGGGTATCGTCGTACGCCAATTACCATTTTTCTCTTTTATTAGATAGGATGTTTTCTTGTCACTAGTCCTGGGCCAAACCTGAGAATTAGTGGGGGAGCAGCAGAGTGGATTTTACAGAATTTCTTTTATTTTTTTATTTTTTTCCCTTTATTGAATTTCTTGAAGTATTTCTCATGTACACCGAACTTTTAGAACTTCTAGGCTTAGAACACAAGAATGATTTCAAGGACAGGTAGAAAATAATATCTCAATGGATTTAAAATGATTAGTGTGGATAACTTTTAAGTTTTTTGTATTTTTTATTTCAAAACCTAATAACACTTTTCACCCCTTAAGCACAGTTGCTATTGACCATGTTTAAATTTAAAGCCTTCCCCCAAAACTGAGGAATCTGAA
Organism: Myotis daubentonii; assembly: GCF_963259705.1. Lineage (NCBI taxonomy): Eukaryota > Metazoa > Chordata > Mammalia > Chiroptera > Vespertilionidae > Myotis > Myotis daubentonii. The sequence continues at coordinate 54,698,441 of NC_081861.1, forward strand.
ATTTCCAATCATTATACTTAGAAGTAAAAGGTAGCCTGAAAACCCCTATCACATTTACTTTTCTCTTTTCTCTACTGCTCTTGGCTAGAGAGAGAGTTCTGGGTATGTCAGCACAAGTTCCACCTGGGACCACTCTAAACTCAGATAATAGATTTAATGAGCTCTAAATGGGTTGTTGACCTTCTTCCAACTCATTAATGCCTTTCAGCATCTCTCCTCATTTCTCCCTGTCAGCTTCTTTCCTCCAAATACAACTTCTCATGGTATTTCACTGACAAAAGCTGTGTGGCCACCTAATAATTCAAAACTCTCTTTATAGAGGCTCATCTGTCAAAGAAGCAAGTTTTAAAATAATTTCATTGCATCCCTGCATTTTTTGTCAGTTTGCTCCAATTCTGAAACATATACAACTTTGAAAGTCTGTAAATCTGCCTATTTTCTTTGCTAATACATGTTTAAGCATCCTGTCTTTGGACCAGCGAAGAATATTCCAGCTAAGGTTTTTAACATACTTTAAATAAAGCACTTCTAAAGCACTGAGCTATAAATTCAGATTAACAAGCATTGGAAGAGATTCTGATACACTGAACTAATTTTTCTCTTTGAGTAATTATTCAGTGGAGAATATTTGAATGGCTCTCTAAGCATCTGTAGGTAGTTTCTAGAAGTCTGAACTGATGTGTATCTGAAAGAACAATGATTTCTATTTGTGTGTTTTTTCTAACTATTCCAACTCACCCTGAGCTCTTTCTTTGGATGTACTCAAAGGCAGCTTCACAGTGAATAGTTTGTTCTCTAATTGCCATCTTGGAGGACTTTTCACTCTCAGCTGTCCAACCTGTAGGCAATTGAAGGCAAGGACCAAATAACCTCCTTCTCCTCTATCCCCCAATACCCCTAGCGCAAAGACAGTCAGGAAATACTTGTCAATTGATCTGAGGACAATACACTCCAAGTCATAATATTTTACAAGATGAAATGCAACTATTAAGTTGCTGTGAAGCAAGCCTGGGAGATATCAGCATATCTAACTGAAGTCAGACACACACAATAAGAGGTCTATTCACTGTGGCCATATCTATAGGCAGAATCCATTGCTCCTTCCTCTGTGCTACCAGAGAATGTATTTCACATTTGTTTGATCCTGTCTTGGAACATAATTTGACACATATCTGTCATACCTATTTGATCATGAACTTATTGAGGGTATGAATCAAGTCTATCAATGCTTAATATCTCTAGGACAGCACAGTCTGGCACAAAGGAAACAACAAATGAGTATTTTGTGATACTTATGTATGTGTGTGTTGTGTATGATTCAGGATTAGGAATGTTCAACACTATTTTCACTAAAAGCTGAGGATGAAAATAGTTTCCTAAGGATCCTTTATGATGCTTGTACTATGGTTCCATAAAAATACTATAAAAATTGAAATTAACAAAATTCAAATAAGAAATCTATATCCAAATATAATAAAACATAAATCAGTTTTTTTATTATTTGGATGTGAAGGATTATATTATGGTGACTTTGTAGAAGGTATTTATTCTCTTTCATATAATAAAAAGAAATATTATCATTTATTACCTACTATATGTCAGGCATTGTGGCTGGTGCTTTCACACACATTAAGTACCTTATATAATGTAATTATCACAACCACCCTCCTAGATAAGTATCATTAGTTCCATGCTTCAAATATAAAAACTGAGGATCAGAAAGGTTAAGTTATTTGTTTGAGGTCACACAGGAAACTAGTGGCAGAACTAATCCAAGGTTTTGAATTCACACCTTGTTAGTGTGACTTCACAGCCTAACTTTGGGACTTGATATTGCTACTGGCAAAATTATCTGGCACATGACTAGCCTCTTCCCTCTCAGTATGTAGATTACAGCCTTATAACAATGGGTAAATAATACTTGTGCAAATCACAATTAATACTATTTTCTTCAACACTTCTATATAGTTGATCTCTGATTAGGAAGAATATCTGAGGAAGACTGGAGGGCAAAAACTAGGTACAAAATAGCAACTTAAAGTGGAAGTTGTAAATGCAGGTGATTGGTTAGTGTAGGTGTTAATGAGAAGGATTTACCAGTTATTTACAGACTGATTGCATGTTTATACATAAGCCTTGGGTAACTTATAAAAACAACTTTGGAGATTCCTTGCTGAATCCTTTCAGCTGCCTCCTTTCAAGGAACCTCTCTAAACACTGACTGTGACTCTACAATTTTATCCCACTTAGTCACAGTGGCAGCATTAGTTTAGGACAATCATCTGGCATAATATACCAGTAGCTCCCGTCTACTATTCTAACCTCATTTGGAGCCTTTCTGATTCCTCTTTATTCTTCTCCAACTTCAATGGCCTTCTTTTAGGTCTTTGACCAAGCCAAACTCGTTCCCTCTTCAGGGCCTTCAACCTGTTCTTAAGTGCTTCCTGAAATGCTTTTCCCCTAGAGTTACCCTGGCTAACTCTAACGCACCCTTTGAGTCTCAGCTTAAATTTTCTTCCATGGAAAGAGCTTTCCTTAGGCACCAATTGGCCCAATTTAGAATGCATTCAACTCACTATTCTCTCTTAGTGCGCCCTATTATTTTCCTTCATAACCTTTTACTATTAGTCATCATGTACTTATTTTTGCATTTATTTATTTAATGTTTTTCTGTAAAGCAAGACTCTAAGCTCCAAAAAGGCAGGGGCTATATATGTTTGGTCATCATCTATTGTATCCTTAACAAATAATACTGTGCCTAATTTGTGATACATGCCCAATACATGTTTGTTGAATAAATGAATGAATCACCACAACTTAGGTAAGAATCTTCATGTAGTTGTCAGAGACAGGAGAATTTATTTAGTGTCCAAATGAAACCTGGTCCTAGAACTAGAAGGAATTGCCCCTCTGTTTTAGTTTATTAGATTATATCTGAAATATCAGGCACACATTTTGGATTTTGAAAAACTGAAGAGTACTCAGAAGAGAGGTAGCTGAATGGTGAGTGGAAAAGAAAACATTTATCAAGCTATTACTATATCACACACTATACTACATACACACACACACACACACATACACACACATATAATATATATTATAATATATATATATATATATATATATATATATATATATATATATAATCATGTATACAAATGTTCTTGTTTTGGCAGCACTTGCTACACCTCCCACAGCCCATTAGCTACTTAGGAAGGAATTAGGGAGGGCTACAAGGTCAGACTTAATTATGCCAGGAGAGCTCTGCCCTCCAGGCTGGGACTTGTTTGTGGCCCTGCCAAAGGTGAGCCCAAGGCTTGATCCTAGAGCCACTCCCTACTATATATATATATATATATATATATATATATATATATATATATATATATCACCTTATTTAATAAAACTAGTAAATGTAAATAATGGTGGATAAAGGTGAAAGCTCTAGAGCCAGATTGCCTGAGTTCAAATCCTTACTCTGCCTCAATTAGTTATGTATATATGGTCTCGACATTCTTTTCAAAAGAGGACATACAGAAGGCCGAGAGACATATGGAAACATGCTCAAAGTCACTAATCATCTGAGAGATGTAAATCCAAACAACAATGCGGTACCATCTCACACCTGTCAGAACGGCTATCAACAAATCAACAAAGGACAAGTGCTGGCGAGGATATGGAGAAAAAGGAACGCTTGTGCACTGCTGGTGGGAATGCAGACTGGTGCAGCCACTGTGGAGAACAGTATGGAGTTTCCTCAAAAATTAAAAATGAAACTCCCATTTGACCCAGTGATCCCACTTCTAGGAATATATCCCACAAAATCAGAAACACCAATCAGGAAGTATATATGCACCCCTATGTTCATAGCAGCACAATTTACCATAGCTAAGATTTAGAAACAGCCTATGTGCCCATCAGCAGATGAGTGGATTAGAAAACTGTAGTACATCTACACAATGAAATACTACACTGCTGTAAAAAAGAAGGAACTTTTACCATTTGCAACAGTGTGGATGGACCTGCAGAGCATTATGCTAAGCGAAATAAGTCAGTCGAAGAAAGATATCACATGATCTCACTTATTTGTGGAATGTAATGAACAACATAAACTGATGAACAAAAATAGATCCAGAGGCAGAGAAGCATTGAACACTCAAACCTCATAGGGAAGGCAGGGGAGGGTGTGTGTGTGTGTGTGTGTGTGTGTGTGTTAAGAGATCAACCAAAGGACTTGTATGCATGCATATAAGCATAACCAGTGGACAGGGACCTGAGAGGTGGGAGTGGCTGAGGAGGGGTTGATGGGGGAAAAAGGAGACATATATGATATTTTAAACAATAAAAATAAAATAAAAATAAAATAAAGTAAAATACAAAATGGGGAAATAATAATAACCATCTCATATGTTTGTTATTAAAATGAAATGAATTAACATGTATAACACAAGTAGAACAATGTTCAACCAATAATACTACATAAAAATTACCTGTTAATTTAATTCTCACAAAATATCTTGTGGTAGCAATCATTTCCTCATTTTGAGGTTCACATAGTAGGGAGTCAGTATTTGAGCCCATGTCTACATAGTTGTAAAGGAATTGGGGGCAGGTTTTAATATGACCTCACATGCACAAACAGGTTTGGAATCTATGGGTTTTAAAATTTGAGAAGAATTTAAGGTGGTGGGGGCTGTCACAGGTAGTTGGGCAATGGTAGCTATATTAAAAAAGGTTAATGTCTGTAGTAGAAAAGGATTATGTTTATTCAATGTTAGTCAAGAAAGTAAAAGTAGTAGTGATGGTTAGAGTTATAACTCACCCAGAAAGTGATTTTTTTTAAAAAAATAAGCATGCTTCAACAATGGAAAAGGCTGGTTTTTAAGGATGTAATTTACTTGTCACTAAACACATTCAAAGAAAGACCAAGTGGCCACTTGTCAGAGGTGTTATAGAAAGGATCATTTCATTGGGAGAGAAGCTGAACGAGATCAACACAATTCTATGCACATTCAGATTCTATAATTGAAAAATAATAAAAGAAACATAACCACACGTCCCATTTACTTCAGAACCAAAATGTCAGCAGACAGAAAAATCCCTGCTGAGAAACATGCTCCTGCTGTTCTAACTAGTGTCTGACAGCTACTGTGTATTTAGCTGTACATTTGTTCACAGAACATCATGCTAGCTAAACTGGTATTTTGAAAATCCTAAGCAGTCTATATGTTCTGTCATTATTATTGCTGTTATAATTATTAATTACTTTTGATTCAGTTCATAAAACTGACATTATTTATTGTGTAATAATTATTAAATATTTATGACTACGTATTTAAAATGTGTATAAGCTCCTAAGTGAAGGACTTGGAATGAATTAAATGAAATCTTCCAATCTGGAGCACACTCAAAGATTATATACATGATATGTCTCAAAATCTTTTCCTTGATAGCTAAAAAAAAAATCCCAAAAGAAAACAGTGGCAGGATAGGAGAAACTACATGTATACCATTATGTTGAGGGATTTTGGACCCAATCAAATAAGTCTCCCTGTCTTTAAAACATCTCCTGATCTTTCCAAAATGGCTAAGATAATAATCTTGAATTCCACTGTTTAAAAACACTGTACTCACAAGCCAAGGATATGGGTTCAATCCCATGTTGTTTAGTGATACTCATTCTGTTTCATCGTTCCAAACACTTTAGATTAAGAAGCAAAATCAGATTAATATTTGTACTATTGTTTATTTAAAGATGATAGCTTCAGAAAATGCTGGAACAGATGCTTTTCAAACATCCATATCTTGTTGATTTCATTATCGTTGCTGTTAATCCTCACCCAAGGATATTTTTTCCATTGATTTTTAGAGAGAGGGGAAGGGAGAGAGGGAAGGACAGTTGGGGGTGAGATAGAGATAGAGAGACAGAAGAGAGACATCAATGTGAGAGAGACACATCAATTGGTTGCCTCCTGCATGCACCTTGACCAGGGCCAGGTATCAAACCTGCAACCTAGGTACATGTCCTTGACTGGGAATCAAACCCATGACCCTTTAGTGCATGGGCTGATGAACTAACCACTTAGAGACACCAGCCAGGACATCATTTTGATTTTTAATAATCATCTTAAGTTTCTTATTTCTAATAAAATGTATTTTTAATAGTCATCATTTTTTAATTCATCATCTTTAGACTCAATGACTTAACAGCAGTGGGTTCAGGCTGGCCAGGTCCAGGGCTCTGTGGGCCTTGGTGGCAGGCCCAGCTACAACAAACACATGAAAATGGGCGAGAGGGCAGGGGAAGGAGAATTAACAGATTTGGTCTTGAATTTGGGGAGTTGGGTAGAAAAGTGATGATCCTTGGGGCTTGGGATGAGGACCAGCAGGAAGAAAGCTCTCTGATGGGGGTCTGGGAAGGCCCAACTGGATGGGCTGGTATACTTGGGGCTGAGCCGAGAGGGAAGAAAAATGAGGCTCCCTCCCCTGAGGACAAGACACTTGGCTCAGTCTCCTCCTGCCCCACACCATCCATGGAAGAGATGGGGCCCACAACCCCTCGCTCATCTCACTGGCTCAGAGGCTGTTCCAGGCTGAGCCTCTGAAAGAAGCTTTTGCCCAACTCATATGTGCTGATCATGATGGCACAGGAAGGGGCAGCCTTGATGTTCCTTGGGAGGAAGCCTGTGAAGAGTCCCCTGGTGCCGGATTCAGCCAGGATCCTCCACAGCAGCAGCCAGGTAGAGTCTGCATGCACGGGTGAAACGCTCATAGCCTCCACCATTCCCAGCACAACCTGGCATTGAGTCTTCACCACATCAAAAGGTAGAGTCAGGATGACAGCCACCATCCCTGAGATGCCACCAGCCACAAAGCTGATGCCCACTGATGTCTGGTCCTTTGGCCTGCGCCCACTCAGCCAGCTCTTTGCCAGTTCATAGTTGATCCAGTGCAGGGCTGAACAGGCACATCCCAAAGAGCAGTGGGGCCCCAGCCAAGCCACAGTGAGTGCCAGCTGCCCTGAGCTACAGAGGTTCGGATACAGGCACCCAACTCCCAGTATGACACATGCTGTACCAGCTCTAGGGGGCTTATTACACTCATGGTGACCAAGCAGGCCAGTGCACCAGCCACCATGGGTGCATAGAAGTCAGATTTCAGGGCTCAACCACACAGGAAGACCTTGAGTTGGTCATAGGCCGTGAAGTACATGGCGGTTGCTGGCACAGTCATCACCAGGGTGGCTGGGAGACCACTCCACAGGATCCTGGTGTCCTTGTGTCTCACAATCTTCACAAAGACATTCATAGTGCCAGTGAAGCGAGTGGAGTCCTGAAACCAAGTGACACCATGGGCACCATATGTGCACAGGTACAGGGGTTCCAGGATGCCATTGCAGTAGAAGAAGCACTTCCCTGCGGGTTGGAGAGAGGAGGGCAATTTGGTATAAGAGAGGCTCCAGAGTTTGGAGGGAGGTATCAGCTCACTGGTCACTGAAGGGTGTTGAGACTGCAGGCAGATCACCACATCCAGGGGCGTCATAAAGATGGAGGTGACCACAGCTCTGGCACCTGAGGCCACCATCTGTTGGATGGGGGCTGATGCCCCCAGGGTCCTGGTCAGCCATCTTGTAGCTTCAATCTGGCTTTAGGATGGTACTTGCATGCGCAGCGCAGCGCAGAGCTTGAGGTCTGGCGGGCCCATGGCGGGTCAGCGACCAGTGTGGGTCCTCGCAAGTTCACCTTGCTCCAAGGCCCAGGAGCAATAGGCATCACTTTCAATGCTACATGTTCAGTTGGTTTAACATTTGGATAGTTATGTTCCCTTTGGGAGGAAATCTTTTCCCTTCTACTTACCTACGTCACAGGTGATGAAAGGCAGTATAATATAGTAATTAAGATTATGAGCTCTGGAAACAGACAAAAATATATTTGAAATTCCACTTTGCCATTTAATAACTGTAAGATTTTGGCCACGTTAGTTACATCTCTAAGTTTAGGTTTCATCATCTGCAAAATGAGGCTAATAAATAGGGTTGTGTTTTTTTGAGAATGAGATAAGATATGTAAAGTGTTTTAGCAGGGGACCTGGGCACAGTAGGTACTCTATTAATGGCTGCTATTACTGTTATTATAATGCACTGCATGTGGAGGCTAAAGGGCCATGAGACCTCCTCCATCATTCACTAAATATGTAATTTGGCCCAAATTGCTACACTTCTCTGAACTTCTGTTTGCTCATTGTAACATCAGGATGATAGGAATGCTCACCTAGATATGTTGTGAGGATTAAATAATATGATAATTGTGCATCACTCACCACATAGGAGGAGCTCTATAATTATTTGTTTAAAGAATACAACAGCAAAACCAAAAATCTCTTCATTTTAATGAGGCCTCTTTCTAAATAGTCTGGTTACTGAATTTAACTCATAAGGGTGGTTAAGTGCTATCTTTCTGCATTGATATTAACTGTGAGATCAACAAACACTTTTCTCCATACCTAAGTGATGTAGAGACTTAGGTTCCCATATCCTAGGGATGTAATCTAATTTAGTTTTGAAGATAATTCCTAAATCTGTATTTCCTGCCCTGACTTCTCCTCTGAGTTCCAAGTTCATGTACAGTTTTTACCTATCTCCTTTATATCTCCACCTGGAAATCTACTGGGTATCTCAAAATTAATATGACTTTAAAAATAAACCTTTACCGCATATATAGCCAAAAAGCTATGGCATATCTTTCACTCTATTCTTCATCTCACTCTTGGATCTTTTTGAATCTACATGTAAAGCATATCCTCAATATACCTATCTCAACTGCTACTACTCTTGGCCAAGCCTCCATCATCTCTCCACTGGACAACTACTAAAGCATATTAATTGGTCTTCCCACTTCTATGTTGGGATTTCATATATTTGCATGAATCAATTATTAAATGTGGTTCTCCTTGGAAGAGCATGAGGCAGTTCTGTGCAGATGAGGCAGTCCCTGGACGAGTTAAAAGCTGAAGACTGTTAACACACTTTCAGTAGTTGGGGCAACAAAGTGCCTTGTTGAAGGGAAATCTGAACAGTGCGATCTCATGTGCATCACAACTGATATCCTAATTGAAACCCTTTTTCTGTATGGTTCCAGACTTAAATGGGTAATTCTCTGATATTCTCTTAGCATTGTAGAACATTAAAATTTTAAGCCTGAATTTGAATTTTCTCAATGGCTCTATAGCTAGGCATTCCCATCCCAATTTTTTTCACATAAACAAACATGATCAGAGAGGTGGTAACTCAAGGTCATGCAGGTAATAACTAGTGAAAAGGAGACTTAAATTATTACTTTGATTCTAAACTCCAGCATTCTTTCTACCATGCCTCACTGCCTCCCTAACCAGAGAGTTTATTGAGCAGAAAATTTCATTTCCTATCATGCTTCTCAGCTGAGGCCTCTCATAGTCTTTTTTTCTCTATTTGTTCTTTCTGCATAGGTGCATGTGTGTATGTGTGTGTGCATGTGTGTTTATTTTTATTACAATAAGTGTTGGTAAAACTGATACATATATTAATAAAAAGCAAAGGCAATCTTTAAAGTAATCAGGTTAAGACCTTCTTGGAAAGACTTGTCTGATCAATAGTACTTTTGACTGGTTTCTAAAAAAAATCAGTTGTTCTTTATGAAAATTATTTAATGATAGTGCTCTAAGTAGGTGTTTATACATGAGGAAGTAGTTGAGACTGCATCTAATCCCTATCAACTAATCCATTAAAGACATTTTAAGATGGCTTTGCATGTTAAGTACATGCTGAAGACAAAGTTCCACATCCATCAAATCCATATGTATTATTCACATTCAGAAGGAATGATTGGTAAGTAAGCTTCAAAGAACTTCTTTAGTGTCAAAGCCCAAGTCTTGCCAGCTGATTTTAGAAAGAGGTCAAACCTTGTTAGTCAGCCTGTCAGCCTGTCAGAAGAATCATGTAAAGTTGCAGGTAATAGCTCATTAGCAAGAAATAGGTACTTTTAATTATGACAGGGTCAATAAAGTGATATCTTTCTGGATTTGAGAGAATATTAAAGATAAGGAAAATGTCTTAGAGTAGAATGAGATCCAAAATCAAATATAGGAAACCATGTATGAAAAACAGAGCCTTATTGTCTCATATAAGTTTTTGATTTGCTAGGGGCCCAAAGAAGCAAGTCCTCAGAATTGCGTAGCTGCTTAAGAGAGAGGGAGAGAGAGAGAGAGAGATAAAAGATAGAAACAGCGCCCTAGCTGGTTTTTCTCAGTGGATAGAGCATCTGCCTGCGGACTGAAGGGTTCCAGGTTCAATTCTGGCCAAGGGCACATGCCTGGGTTGCAGGCTCAATCCGCAGTAGGGGATGTGCAAGAAGCAGCCGATCAATGATTCTCTCTCATCATTGATGTTTCTATCTCTCTCTCCATCTCTCTTCCTCTCTGAAATCAATAAAAATATATTTAAAAAAATAGAAACAGCAATGATGGTAGAGAATCACTGATGGACTGCCTCCTGCATGCCCCCAACTGGGAATCGAGACACAACCCAGGCATGTGCCCTGACTAGAATCCAACCATGACCTCCTGGTTCATAAGTCAATGCTCAACCACTGAGCCAAGCTGGCTGGGCGGGTAACTGCTTCTTAAGGTGGTCAATAGTGACTCAGGACCTTGCTCACTGGCTGCTATAGTCCTCCTTTTTTCAGGGACTACTGTATCACCTTGACTGCTTCATTAAAAGCCAAATGTACTAGAGCCATCTTTAGTTGCAATCCTCTTTTAGAGTTGGACTCAATGTGTGTAGGGAAATTTTCTTTGTTGCCTGCCTAAAACAGGGGAGGAAAAGAGAGGGGTTTTAAGAAGGTGAGGGCAATGTCCAAAAGATACATATTGGCAAGTAATAACAGCTACCATTTAATTAGTACCTGCTACTCCAGAAACTGCATCACATATTTTGTATATATATAACATATTAAAAAATATATAAATTTTAATCTTCACAACAGTCTTTGAAAGTAGATAACAGAATTATCCTCATTGGGACCCCAACATGGCAGCTGGAAGGATGGCAGGGAGGGGGAGAGTGTGAATGAGTAAAGGAGCAAGAGTGGAGTGTGTGGACATGTGTGGTGTGTGTGATGGTCAGTGAGGGACAGTTAGAACTTTCAGGAGTCTCAGGGACCGGCAGATCAGGATCTCCAAGAAAGGGAGCACCTGCTACCACCACAGCACTCCCTGGTGGGGTACGGCTTTGGTGAAGAGCCAAGGCTATCTTGTAGAGGGGAGCAGTGGAGGCCAGGAGCTCAGCCACACCAACACCAGGCTGGTCTCAGACACCATCCTGGAACTGTGCAGGGAGCTGCTTGCCAGCCATAATCCATGTGCGACCACCACTGTGCCCTGGAAGTGAGTGCCTCAGTACCTCCCTGTGGGCTCCCAGACTTCTACAGTGAGCACATGCTAGAAAGACCTCCTGCACAATGCGTCCTTGCCCACATGCCCAGACCAAGTGTCCCAGGATCCCATACTCCAGGACCCCATGATATGAGTGCAAGCCAGGGGGGGCCTGCATCTTGCCTCTACCCCAAGCCCAGCATTGTGCTTCCAGGGTGGCACTGCCCCACCCCAGGACAGTGTTGCTCGGATGACCCAGCACCAACCAACATATACTCCACCATGGGCTCCAGGAGAGCACTGCCATTGTGACCTGGAGCGACAGGGTGCACCTAGCCCTAGACAACAGCTTCACACTGCCTTTGCGAGCTGGAACCACCTGGCATGTGCCCCACCCTGGGCCCTGGGACTATGTTGCCAGTGCAACCCAGTGTGCCCAGAAAGTGCACTACCAGAGTGACCTAGGATTCCACCCTGCCTTGGGTTCCAGGGCCACACAGCAATTTTGCATGCCAGGGGGTTCTGGCCCTCATGGGGAGGCACTCAACAGAGGAACCGAGCATGCACCTCTGCTGAACCCCAGCATCTGAACTGGACAACTGAGGGACCGGATCCATGGGAGAAGGGAGTATGCCTCAGAGAAGAGACAATAAAGGCATGAGACTCAAGGCAGACCCAGCCTCTGGGCTAACAGTCCCCTAACCATTGGACCAATATGGGCTTCAACCTATTGGACTCCAAGCATAGTGCCCAGGGACAGAAAGAGACAAAAAATGGGGAGACAAAGAAACAATCCCCAAAGGAAAGAAAAAGAGAAATTACCAGAAAAGGAACTAAATGAAATGGAGGCAAGAAATATCTCAACGAAAGAATTCAGAGTAATGGTTAGGAAGATGCTCAAACGTCTGGATGAGAAATTAACCAACATATGTAAGAATCAAGAGGACATGAAGAATGATATAGTGGCAATAAAGAACACAATGGAAGGTTTCAACAGCAGACTAGAAGAAGCAGAGAACCAAATCAGTGAGTTAGAAGACAGGGTAGGGAAACAACAACAACAAAAACAAGCTAAAGAACAAATGGAAAAAATAAAAAGAAAAAAAAAGGAGAATATAAAGGAGCTTTAGGACAACATTAAATGAAGCAACATACACATAATAGGGATGGCAGAAGGACAAGGAGAGGAAAAAAGGAATAGAAAACCTATTTGAAGAAATAATGACAGAAATCTTCCCTGACTTGGGGAAGAAAAATGTCACACAAACATAAAGAGTGCCAAACAAGATGAGCCCAAAAAGATTCACACCAAGACAAGTAGTAATTACAATGGCAAGTGTTAATGACAAAGAATCTTAAAGGCTGTAAAAGAGAGACAGAAATTTACCTATAAAGGATCTCCCATCCTATCTAATAAAACAGAAACATGGTAATTGGCGTATGACCGCTACCCTTTTCATTGGCTAATCAGTGAGATATACAAATTAGTCAACAGCCAAGATGGCGGCTAATTTGTATATGTCAGCCCCAAGCCTCAGACTGAGGCTTTAGGCTGGGGCCTGGGCGGAGCCATCCAGCAATCATTGATGGCGGCAGCGGAGGGGAACCAGGCAGAGCCAGCCAGCTATGCTTGATGGCGGCAGCGGCAGGAAGCTGGGGGTGCTCCATCCCAAGCCTAAAGCCTCCATCAGAGGCTTTAGGCTTGGGCGGGTCCAGCCAGCCAGGGATCCTTGGTGGCAGTTGCAGCAGGGAACGGGGCGGAGCCAGCCAGCGATCCGTGGCGGTGGGGAGCTGGGGGTGCCCCAGTCCAGGCCTAAAACCTTGGCCAGAGGCTTTAGGCTTGGGCCAGGGAGTAGCCAGCCAGCAATTGTTGATGGCGGCGGCTGCAGGGAGCTGGGGGTGCCCCGGCCCAGGCCTAAACCCTCAGCCTGGGGCGTTAGGCCTGGGTCAGGGAGGAGCCAGCCAGAGATCGTTGATGGTGGGGAGCATGGGGGGGGGTCCGGCCCAGGCCTAACGCCTCAGCCAGAGGCTTTAGGCTTGGGCCGGGGAGGAGCCAGCCAGAGATTGTTGATGGCGGCTTTGGCGGGGAACCGAGGCGGAGCCAGTCAGTGATCGGTGGCGGGGAGCTGGGGGTGCCCTGGTCCAGGTCTAAAGCCTCGGCCTGAGGCTTTAGGCTGGGGCCGGGGTGGAGCCAGCCAGCGATCAGCAGCAGGGATCTGGGGGGGCGGGGGGCACCGGCCCAGGCCCAGGCTTAACACCTCAACCAGAGGCTTTAGGCTTGGGCCGGGGAGGAGCCAGCCAGGGATCTTTGATGGCTGCAGCGGCGGAAATCAGGGCGGAGCCAGCCAGCGATCCTTGATGGCGGTGGCAGTGGCTGTGGGGAGCTGGGGGTGCCCCGGCCCAGGCCTAAAACCTCAGCCTGAGGCTTTAGGTTTGGGCCGGGGAGGAGCCAGCCAGCGATCATTGAGCCAGCGATCATTGATGGCGGCCCAGGCCTAACACCTCAGCCTGAGGCTTTAAGCTTGGACCAAGGAGGAACCAGCCAGCGATCGTTGATGGTGGCAGAGGTGGGGAGCTGGGGGTGACCCGGCCCAGAGCTAATAACTCGCCAGAGGCTTTAGGCCCAGCAGGGGCCATACTGGCAATTGGTTGTGAACTACAGAGGAAACACCTTTTCTGACTGCTGATTGGCTAAGTTCCCTGTGTGTCACTGGTAATATTCTTAGTAACTTGGGTAATGAGAGTCCAAATAGGTGATCTAGGGTTTTTTTACTACACTCCTGGAGAAAAAAAGGAAGGTCTGCTGCTGGAGGGTTAACAAATGTCATATCCTGCCCTAGCTGGTTTGGCTCAGTGGGTAATACCTCGGCCTGCCCAACACAGATTCTGGGTTCAATTCTGACCAAGGACATGTACCTAGGTTGCAGGTTCCTCCCTGGCCCGGGCCCAGGTCAGGGCTCATGCAGGAGGCAACCAATCAAAGTGTTCCTCTCACTTTGATGTTTCTCTCTGTCTTTCCCTTTCCCTTCCACATTCTCTAAAAATCAATGGAAACATATCCTCAGGTGAGGAGAAGGAAGGAAGAAGGAAGGAAGGAAGGAAGGAAGGAAGGAAGGAAGGAAGGAAGGAAGGAAGGAAGGAAGGAAAGAAGGAAGGAAGATGGAAGAATGGAAGGATGGATGGATGGATTTTTTCATGGTAAAGGGACTGGAGTCCATGTTGATGAAAACATCTTGGTGGCTGCCCTCACTGGCAGTGGCTGAAACAGTGCGGTGATGGGGCTGCGGCCTTCCCCTGATCAGCCTGGTTGACTCCCACAAAGGGAGGCCAGACTGTGGCTTAGGCCCACTCCCCAAGGGGAGCAGGGAGCAGGTAGTAGGACATCCCCTAGGGCTCCCAGTATGTGATAGGGGGCAAGCTGGGCTGAGGGACCCCCCCCCCCCCGCCAGTGCACAAATTTTTGTGCACCGGGCCTCTAGTTAGACTATAAAATGATTTCTCAACAGAAACACATCAGGCCAGAAGGGAATGGAATGAAGTATACAAAGTGATGCAAAGCAGGGGAATGAATCTAAGAATACTCTATCCAGCAAGGTTATCATTCAAAATTGAAGGTAAAATCAAGAGCTTCAAAAAAAAAAAAAAAAAAAAAAAGGCTAAGGAAGTTTATCACCACCAAGCCAGCAATGTAAGAGATGCTAAAGGGACTATTATAAAATGAAGAAATTGAAGGGAAAGAGGAACACTGGCACAAAGAATAAAAATGGCAACAAACAAGTACCTATCAATAATAATCTTAAATATAAATAAATTAAATGCTCCAATAAAAAGATATTGGGTGGCTTAATGGATAAGCCACCCATATATATGCTGACTACTAGAGAACGCCCCACCTCAGAACAAAGGAATAACACAGACTGAAAGTAAAGGGATGGGAAAATTTTGGGGGGGGGGCAAATGGAAATGAAAAAAAAAAACACGCTGATAAAATAGACCTCAAAGTGAAGGCCATGACAAGAGATAAGGACGGCCAGTTCATAATATGAAAGAGATAGATACAACAAGATGATATAACTCTGGTAAACATATAAGCACCCAACACAGGAGCAAGCAACTACATACAAAAACTTCTGGAAGATATCAAGGGAGAGATCGATAGCAATACAATCATAGTAGGGGAGTATAATACCCCATTTACATCACTGGATAAGTCCTCTAGACAAAAAATGAACAAGGAAACAGCAATCCTAAATGACTCACTATATCAGATGGAACTAACTGACATCTTTAGAACACTTCATGCATATAAGCATAACCAATGGACACAAGACACTGTGGGGTAGGGGAGGCTGGGGGAAGGTCAAGGGGGAAAAAAGGAGACAAATGTACTACTCTTTGTAATATTTTAAGCAATAAAAATGTTAAAAAATAAATAAAAATAAAAGCAAAATAGTAGGATGAGATGCAAAAAAAAAAAAAAAAAAAAAAAAAAAAAAAAAAAAAAAAAGCCCTAACTGGTTTTGCTCAGTGGATAGAGCATCAGCCTGGGGACTGAAAGGTATCAAGTTTGATTCCGGTCAAGGGCATGTACCTTCGTTGCGGGCACATCCCCAGTAGGAAGTGTGCAGGAGACAGCTGATCGATGTTTCTAACTCTTTATCCCTCTCTCTTCCTCTCGGTAAAAAAATCAAGAAAATATATTAAAGAAAAAGAACACTTCACCCCAAAGCTATGGAATAACAGTAGGTCCTCAGATTATGTTGGAGATCCATTCCTATGGCACAGTGTAAGGTGATTTTTGCCGTAAGTTGGAACCCACCTACATAAGTACCTATGTCACTCACATGGAGCACATACACAACAGTAATGAAGTGAAACAGTAAAAAAAAAAAAATAATTAAAAGAAAGATAACAATTCCTGACCTTTACTAGTGGTAAATAAATAATAAAAAAAATAAAGCACATATGTACACACATCAAAATGACAGAACTTTTTTTAACAAATAAATGGGAGATGGCGACATAATCATGAAACGACGTATGTCGAGTCTGATGTAACCTGAGGACTCTCTGTATACATTCTTCTCAAGTGCACATGGTACATTTTCAAAGATAGACCACATATTAGGACACAGGCTAAGTCTCTTCAAATTCAAGAAGACTGAAACCAAATCAAGCATCTTCTCAGATTACAATGGCATAAAATTGGAAATCAACTATAATAAAAAATTTAAAAAATCAAATGCATGGAGGCTAAATAGCATGCTATTAAACAATGACTGGGTTACCAAAGACATCAAAGAAGAAATAAAAAACATCCTGGAAACAAATGAAAATGAAAACACAACGATCCAAAATCTATGGGACACAGTGAAAGCAGTTCTGAGAGGGAAGTTCATAGTTCTACAGGCCTACCTCAATAAACAAGAAAAACTGGTAATAAATTATCTAACCCTACAACTTAAAGAATTAGAAAGAGAGCAACAGGAAAAGCCCAGAATAAATAGAAGGAAGGAGATAATAAAGATCAGAGCAGAAATAAATGACATAGAGACCAAAAATACAATACAAAAGATCAATAAAACCAAGAGCTGGTTCTTTGAAATGATAAACAAGATTGATGAACCTTTAGCCAAGCTCACCAAGAAACAAAGAGAGAGGACCCAAATAAACAAAATCAGAAATGAAAGAGGTGAAATAACAACAGACCCCACAGAAATACAAAAGACAGTAGCCATTTTTTATTAAAAAAATTTAATGTTGACATAATTGCAGGTGTTTTCCTTTTCGCTATCCTTTGCCCACCTCCACCCATCACTGCCTTCCCAAGCTTTGGCCTTCACCAAAGTATTGTCTGTGTCTATAGGGTACACACATATGTTCTTTAGCTAATCCCTTCACCTTCTTTATTCAGTCACCCTATCCCTTTCCCAGTCTTTTAAAGAATTAAAAAAAAACAACACCTGATTGAAAGGCATAATTCAGAATTCAGTGGGATTGATTAATAGAAGGGCATTGCTAGCCGAAACCGGTTTGGCTCAGTGGATAGAGGGTCGGCCTGCAGACTGATAGGTCCCAGGTTCGATTCTGGTCAAGGGAATGTACCTTGGTTGTGGGCATATCTCCAGAAGGAGATGTGCAGGAGGCAGCTGATTAATGTTTCTCTCTCATCGATGTTTCTAACTCTCTATCTCTCTCCCTTCCTCTCTGTAAAAAATCAATAAAATATATTTTTTAAAAAAGAAGGGCATTGCTATTTCTCTGTATGTCACTCTAAGGCAACTAGAAGTTCTATTGCATTGTAAGATCTGGGCAAATTAGTGATTATTCCCATGATTTATATTTAGTGGCATTTTGCCAGCAAAATGTTTGGAGGTTGGAGAAAAGCTAACATACTTTTTTAAAAGTAAAGGTATCTTATATTTCTAGAATTCTCAAACTATACTAGTTATGTCCTTGACAGTTGGGTTATCTTAACTTAGTTAAATAAACTTGCAAATAGTTGCCATCACATAGTGGTATAAATATGGGTCATCCAACTAATTCTTGTTCTTCACTTCCCTGTAGGCATGAATAACTAAAATGAGCCACTGAGAACCATATCTCATTATTCTTTTCTGTCAGTGTATGTTCTATATTGAAAATAACTACATAAATTTAATGGCAGCATGGCATGAATTTATCAAAAGAAAAACCATAAGGCAAAAAAAAAACATGAACTAACAAGAACTTCCACTATGATAAAATAGACTGTTATCAATCCCAATAAGCATAATCAGATCCTAATCTCCCCCAATCTAGTCAGAACTCACTTTGAACCATTCCAGCTTTGAAAAATTGCCCTAGGTGTTGGCTTAGGCACAAGTGCTATCCTCAGCCTGCCTGATCTGTTGGCTCTGATTGAGGTTTTGGGGCATCAATGTTTGGCATGAAGCTGGTCACTTGAGGCACTGAAACCTCTTAATCACTTGCTAACTATAATTACGCTCTGCTAAGACCTTATCTATTCCTGACTCACAGACTGTTCCAACTTCAGTTTAAACTTCTGGTATTCTTCCTGGACATAGGATGGAGAGAGAACATTTTTTCCCTACTCAGGTTCCATATGCTTTAAAAAGGAGAATCTAAAGCTTTACAATGACAGCAATATGTAGAATAATTTCTTCCCTATCAGAAAAGAAGCTTCATTTGGGGAATTCTTTATAATTCTCTTCTTTGTTTCTCTGTCTCTCTCTGAAAAAAAATTATTATGGTATAATATACATAAAAATTACCATTTTAACCATTTTCCATGTACATCTCCATGGTATTAATTATATTCATAGTGTTTTGTAACTATCACCACTATTCATTTCCAGAATTTTTGATCATCCTAAGCTATCTCTCTTCTTATGAATAATAATATTAATATTGATCTCCTTGCTTAAAAACCTCTAATTTCTGTCAGTTGTTTGCTGTCTACAATAAACTGGCTTTGAAAAGAGTTATCCTTCAGGCTATCCCCACCCCTTTTTTTCTTTCTAGAACTTTTAAAATATTTTTACATACAGAACCAAACCATTTTTAAGTAGTTGCTCAAAATAGCAGTTTACTCATACAGAGATTAAGGCACAAGGGGTGTCACATTCTTCCATGATTCAGAGGATAAGATTTCAGAACATATCCTAGAGAAGAGTTAAATTTCACCCTACTGAACTCTGCCTTTATTTCAGGAAGTTGCCATTGTGTGATTCATGGTGAATCATTATGCAAGAATAGCAGGTATATAGCTAGAATTTTCTTAGACATACACAAATTAAGAAAAAAATATTATAGTCCATGCTATATCCTCATTAATACTTATATTTAAAATTATTTAATATAAAAATTAGTTATATTCAGTAAATTATTAAGTTAGCTATGAAATTCCAAATAGATCAAGTGGGAAAAATTATAGAAGTGTGTGAACGTTTTTACCTTTTGCTTTGATTATCCTATTTCTATTCAACAAGTTGTTTCGGTAATTTTAGAAAGAACTCTGGCCTTAACTCACTGAGATTAACCAGTTTTTAAACAATTACATTTCAAGGTTTAAATGTCCCATTAACACTTACTTGTTCTGTACTAGAAGTCAGAAATACTTACCTTAGAAACATTAATTCTCTAGCCTTTTTGTTTACTGCCTGCTAAAGTAATTCATTTCTGCTTAGCCTTCAACTTAAAGTTGCACTTTATTTGTGCACTTGTCCTTTCCTGCATTCTCAGTTACCAAAATGCCTTTTTAACAGGAGGTATGTCTATTTTTAGTTGTGACAAAAATTCTCTCAGGACTGCTTTCTTTCAGTGAATGAAAAATCTTTATTTGACATTTTAAAACTTGGTTACTTAAAGGAGTCATATCACACCATTTTGAAACAAACACAACCTTGGCTTAAGTTATATTACATGGGAAGATATTCACACCAAATGTACTGAATTTATTTATTTTATAATTAAACTTATTCTGAAAGGGATCTAGGATAAAATAATGTAAATATAAATTAAATAAATGCATAACAGATTTCTTCTCTTGAACCATTGCATCAGTATGCTCTCCTTAAATTAACTATATCCTACCATTTTTTCACAGCTAGACAGTTCTCATAAAGCTTTATCTGACTAAATCAGCTTGCAAAGATCTCCACTTTCCCTGAATTCCTACAGCACTAACACAGGATCTTCTCCCTTTAAACCATCCTCACACTTCTGGCAAAGACAGCTGATTATATTATTACCCTGCCCAAAAGTCTCTAATACAGTGGTTCTCAACCTTGGCTGCACATTAGAATCACCTGGGAATATTTTTAAAATCCTGATTTCTGGGCCTCATCCTCCAGAAATTCTGTTTCTTTGTTACTAATGTTGTGGCCCCACCCCATACCAAGGAAACAGAATTTCCGGAGGATAAGGCCCAGAAATAAGGATTTTAAAAAGATTCCCAGGTGATTCTAATATCCAGCCATGGTTGAGAACCATTGCTCTAATAGGTCTAGCCTGACTTGAGGATAATTCTCAACTCTTAACAGATTAATTAAACCCTTATAACATGGTCCCGATCTTCTCTGGCCTCAACACCCACCCTGGACTATAAGTAATATCTTCTAATGATACTATACAACTTGAGAGTCCTTAAATATGCCACATGATTTCATAACTTTGTGTATTGGCACATGGTTCTTCTAACTTGAAGAAACACCTGGTCAAGAGTAACTTCATTTACGAAAAATCTTCTCTGACTATGAGGCCAAACTAACAAAGTTTTCACAATTAAGAGTGTGATGCTGATATAGAGATAGACTAATATATAAATAGACCATAATAGAGCTCCAAAGTAGACTAATATACAGGGTGTCCAAAAATGTATACACACTTTAACTGCTGATAGCTCAATTGATGTTTCTTTGTTTTCATATTTAACCCATTGGAATTAATAAGTATTCAAAGTGTGTATATATAATAATTCAGTGTATGGTGAAGGGAGCATTTCAAATGAATAATGCCAAAACAATTGGCCATTTTTAAAAAGACAAAACAACAACAACATACCAAATACCATTAAAAATAGCCAAATTGGCTTTTTAAAAATCAGCAATAAAAAATCATTATATAAAATATAAGTCAACATAGGAGACTGTATTATATATTTTATTGATTTTTTTACAGAGAGGGAGAGAGATAGAGAGTTAGAAACATCGATGAGAGAGAAACATCGATCAGCCGCCTCCTGCACATCTCCTACTGGGGATATGCCCGCAACCCAGGTACATGCCCTTGACCGGAATCGAACCTGGGACCTTTCAGTCCGCAGGCCGACGCTCTATCCACTGAGCAAAACCGGTTTCGGCCTGTATTATATTTTTTATAATGTTTTTTTCTTTATTGATTAAGGTTTTACATTATGTTTCTAGTAGAGAAGTAATCTTAAAAAATGTAAATAAAATACTTCAATAAAATGATTGTTAAACTTCATAAAATTAAAAAACAATCTTTTCTGTGACAAGATATTCTAAATATGCTTAAACAAAAATCAGTGGTCTATGTATAATCACTTGAATTATTTATACTATACAAGACAAAATATTAGTATTCAGATTATATAAAGAATTCCTGAAATTCAATTAGAATAGAACAAACTCCTCAACAGAAACATGGGCAAAAATATGAAAAGATCACAGAATAGGAAATAAAAATGTTCAATAATATATGACAAAATGCTCATTCTTAATAAGTAACTATGTAATTGCAAAAAAGAATAGAAATAAGGTATTATTTTTAAACCATCAGATTGATAAATAATGAATTAGTTTGGTGATACCATATGATACAGCAATTCTACTTCTCAGTATCTAAACTAGAATAACTTTTATGTGGGTTTATAAGTGTGTTAACTGCTGCATTGTTTGTAATAGTGATTGATTGGTAACCTTAACTGAATATCAATAGGAAGAATAAATGAATGAACTGCAGTGTGTCTATATTATGGAACACTATGCAGCATTTTACAAGGATGAGGTACTGATAAGACATAGTGTTAAATGAAGCAAAAGCAAACATGCAAATGTTTGTACATGAGAATGCTGATTTCATAAAAAAATAAGAAACAAATGTAGTATGATATATGTTTTATTGATATATACTTGTGTAAGTAAGTGCTTAGAAATAGTTCTGGGTTGACTGGCTGGCATGGCTCAGTGGTTAAGAGTCGACCTATGAACCAGGAGGTCAAGTGTGATTCCTGGCCTGAGTTGTGGGCTTGGTCCCCAGTGCATGGCATGTGGGAGGCAGCTGATCAAACATCTTATCATTGATGTTTCTCTCTCTCTCTCTCTCACTTCCTCTCTGAAATCAATATATATATTTTAAAGTTCTGGCTTAAGGGGATACTATTCTTACCTATTATATACTTACATGCTACTTATATAACTAAAGATGAAAAAAGCAGAGTAGGAAATATGTTAGGTTTCTTCGTATTTAAACATTCAATATGAATTATTCTTTGCAAGACTAAAGGCCACTTCCTTAACTTACAGTTTATAGCAGACTATTCAAGGCAGGGACTGTAACAAAGACGTGACTCTACATACATTATCTCACTTAGCTTCCTTAACAACCAGGGCCAGTATTAGGGAGACGCAAGTGAGGTCAAGTAATCCAAGTACAGAACTGGATTCTGCATTATATTTAAAATTATATTTTATTCATTGTAGGTTTTGTACTAATTTTGATTATTAAAAAGATTTCATTAAATATTAGTTATTTCAATTATTTAGCTTTTAGGTGCCCCCTAAATTTTGCACCAATGTGAGTGCCTCACTCACCTCTCCACAGCACAAAAGCTGTGTAACAACACTGTGAGCCTGATAATATTACATCCATTTAACAGGTGAGGAAGTTGGTCTAAGGCCACGCAGCAAGTAAGCTAGTAAATAATAGAGCCAGGATTCAAACTCAGGATCATTAGACTCAAAGTCCATATTTACCAACTGAAAGTTTTTGTATAATTTTATTTTGTTTTGTTCATTAGTTCAATGGCCTTATATTAACTCCCAATGATAATGTGCTTTATATTACTTAGTTCAATGGCCCTATGCTAATTATAATGATAACGTGCTTTATATACCATGTAGCTGTGCCTCACACCCTATTTGGCAATTGAGTTTTAGCTTTGGCACACAATTCATGGGAGCACTTATACTCTGCATTGCTCACCATCTGTCCGAGAGATATGGAAAAAAGTTTTGTCAAATACAGAAAATGAATTCTTTAGTACTTGGGTGTTTTTACCCATACTGTTCAAGGGGATGATAATAAACCTGTGTAGACTCTAAAGCTAATTTATTGATTCTACCTTATTTTGATAAAGTGGTACTTGAAAGTTAAATTATTGATTGTTCATTATACATTTTTATATATATTTAGGGAAACAATCAAGGAACATATATTTATTGAACACTCACTTAACTCTCAGTGGTTCTCAACCAGGAGCAGTAGATCCCCCCAATAGGGGAATTTGAAAATATGTAAAGATATATTTTTGTTGTACAAATGACAAATGGAAAATGATTATTGGCATGTTTTTTAAACAGGGGAGATATCTCTGGTGATGTTTGAGAATAAGGGATTTGGGGAGTCAGAAAATACTTCATAGAGGAAGTTTATTGCAGTTAAGTCTTTGACATATTTAGAGATGGGGAGAAAGGCATTCCAGGTAGAGGGGAAAACTTAAGCAATTGACAATAACAACAAAAAATCCATCACAACTCACGTGTATTGACTACTCACTATGTGCCAGTCACTGTTCTAAGTGTTTTATAGGTTTTAACTCAGTTATTTGTCATAGCAGCTGTACAGTTATTCCATTGGTGGACACAAGAGAAATGGCTTTTGCCAGATTATGCAAAAAATACATCAGGCTCACTTACTATTTGTTCTTAGCCTTCCACTTCCCACCAGTGCCAAAGCATAAAAATTGACTAGGAATATCCTTCTCCAAATCTAGTTCTCTCTATATAACTGAGGCTGCCTATTTAAAAGCTCTTTTTTCATTTTGTTTTATTTTAGCCTGGCATCACTAGATACAAATATGGGGCTGGGGACAGGAAAGCACATGGGATAATTTGCTATAAATAATCCATTAAACAGGTTAAAATATAATATATTTATCTAGCAACACATATCTATTGAGTGTAGAGCACAAAGAAAGTTTTACCTGAACAATTAACTTGCAGCAAATAAATTGTAAAAGTAATTTGTGCTATAATATTTTAGACAAAGAGGAAGAAAAACAGACAGAGAACACAATATGCACCCTAGTCATTGGTGTGCATTTTCTGCTGGGACTCCACAACCATTCCAAACAATTTGTCTTGGGCTAGCAAAGGTATCCAATATTTAGGTATGCAGCATTTTTGCCAACCTATTAATGTTCTGAGGCAATATGGACTAATGGGTAATAACATAGGTTGGTGTTAGATAGAGTCTGAAATGAATATTGGCTTTCACATCTTCATACTTATGTGACCTTGAATAATTAATGTTCCCCTTTGAGCTTTAGTTCTTTATCTGTGATATAGAATATTAATACCTATTATGCAGATTTATTGTGAAGAATAAGTGTGATAATTAATAAAAACAATTAGATTAGTATCTGCCTCATAGTAATGTCTCAATGATTATTAGTAATAGCAGTAGTATAAATAGTAGACATAGCAGTATGAAAGATGTTATTATTATTTATTCTCAGCCTGCTTTTTCAATGATTACTACATACAAATTATGGATGCCAAAATTGAGGCCAGTTTGCTAATATTCCCTTGAAGATATAAGAATAATGCATGTGTTTGGTTCTCCTTTTTTATTTTATTTTTTTTTATTGCTTAAAGTATTACAAGGAGTATTACATATGTCTCCTTTTTTTCCCCCTGCCCTTGACAATCCCCTGTGGTTCTCCTTTTTATTTAAGTTGAAAATATGTTTAAAGTCTTAACCACAGTTGTATTGAAACCTTTGTCTTACTCAAGTGAATTTATTTTAGGGGTTAAAATATCACTGTAGGATTTCTAATTGTTTCCCTGGAAGTGAAACTAAAGCTATTATTATGACAAGACAAGCATGAAAAGTTAGTTGGAGGGGAAAAATTACTCTCTCTTAGCACTGATATTCCCAAATGCTGTGTAAATGTAACCAGCCAGTAGAATTTTTCCTCCCAGTGCAAGCCAAGCAAAAGTCATGAATTTGGCAAATACCAGGAGTCTACCTCTAACATTATTCCTGAGGGGAGAGAGCTGAATACTATAGTAGCCAGCATTTCTATCCAGTGGAATTCAATTCCTAAACAAACAGAAAGCCTTTAGTATAAAATGTATCTCAATTACAAGACATTTCCACAACATAGACTTTTAGAGCAACACACACTAATTATTTTATTAGTTTATTCAATAAACTATTATTGATCACACATCTCTAGAAAGGCATTAAAGCAAAGATCCATTATATAGACTTTGGAAATCATTGATCGATTTCCAAGTGTCTTGTTAACCTTAGTCGTAGAACAGTATGGATTTGTCTCATAAGTATTAGGAGAAGAGTTTGGCTTCTGTTCCCTTTGTAATTATTGTTAGTATACATTCAAAGGGACAACTGCTTTGAAAACATCTCACCTCACACTGAGCTCCATTAACACTTGTATCTGGGTTTTCTTGACTTTTCTGTCTCCTTAACTTTGGAATTTGGAATTCTAAGGGGTTAAATTAAAAAGTAAATATTCCAACTCCAGTGAGGCAGACTGTATTACTTCAGAAAAGGTATTAGTCACTGTGATTTAAAATGATTTAAAACATAATTAAAGTTACTTGCAGGAAAAAATGTCAAATGTAAATATTAACATATCAAACCAAGCTTAGAAGGAATGGTCTATGTCTTAGGCAACCCCATGTTTGACATACACTTAGCCTTGAACATAGCAGGTGACTCCTCCTTCAAAAAAATAGTTTGTCACAGGACCTATCACCAATGTGAGACAATCATATATAAGCATTTTCATGGAAGTTGGTCAAGAGCACTTACAGCCTTTCTGCTGTTACAGATGATTATAAAGTAAGGCTTGTATAAGCAAAGGAATTTTTTTCCTACAATTGGAAACATCTTGAACTCTTCAAGGCTCACATAACTTCAGAGCAATGGAAACCACATTTTTCACTATGTCCTAGCTCCTACCACGGAATGGCAAAAAAAGAAAAAAAAATATGGGGTTTGTTGGGACGAGTGGAGGAGTGTGGTCAGTAGATGGAAAACTATTATATTCTGGCACTTTAAAATCTCCACTATAAGGTTATAGATGGGCTAGTGAGAGGATGGGAACATGGTTTCTCATGGATCAGTGTAGTCTAAAAATTGTGCCCTCAATTTTGGCTAAGGAGGAATATATTTAATATTTTTAAATCAATCAAATCAATGACAATAGTATGTACCCAATGCCTACTATGTGGGAGAAATATAAAAGCAGAAGAGATCACTATCTTTGACACAAGTACAACATAATTGAGGTGACAAAACACACACAGATTGTGGTAAATCATGTTTCACTGTGTGAGTGCCATAGGAATTTATCATGAGGGCAAAGACATGACTTGAGAGTTATTAGGAAGAAATTATCTCACTCAACCAGGTACAAATTGCTCCCTCAAGAAATATTCAATAGGAATATAAACATAACTTTTAGGTATCCTTATTTTTGCAATTATTTCTGGAAGTAACTTTCCACTAATCTCACACAGGCCCATCGAAAAGAGAGGGTGGAATTCTTCAGTCTTTAGCTCCATTAACAATTAAATGCTCTGCCCATGTAGGCTCTTGATGAAATTTTGTTGAATAAATGAATTTTTGGCAGTTTCATTCTCTAAAAATATTAGTCATATAACTGTTTTGCATTACTAACTGCAATACTCTCATGCCATCCACTACTCTGAGACATTTATGCAGTTTTCTCCATTAAGTCTATCTAACACTGACAAGGTAGTAAGGACATGTAGATGTTACACATAAGTGTTCTATCATATAACTATTCTCAATGTCCTAACAGAATATAAGTTCCTCAAAGGAAGTAACTTGGCTAAGGCTTCTAAACACCTCCAAGATGACTTCTACTGGAATCTGTATAGCATGGGCGCATATATTGCTGATTTACTGACCTATTGAAAGTGTGGCATTTATATTCAGAATGCTCAGTAATACTAGACTGATTCCTAGTGTACATCTGTATCTTAATTTCTAACTTTGCAACAATGGGTGATTTTTGAATGTATATAAGAGTCAAGGGGTGTTTTAATAGAATGTATCTATTTGTATGTTCTATGGAAAAATTCTTTTTCTCACCAAACATCCAGCAATGTGCACTGCTGCAGTCTGAAAAAAATCATACTATCTGCTACAGGAAAGAAATAACTTAGGTGTCTCCCAAGTATACATAACAGTACTATTTTACTTCTCTAAACATAGCATTAACATTGAGCTGATGGCATATTCAAGTACCATCACAACAGCAAAGGAACCATTCAACACTTCTACAAACCCATATGCTATCTAGCCTCCCTCTGGATCTTGCTGTGACTCCTGCTTGATGGGGTAAAATATTTAAACATGTTCCTCTTGGTTGATACTAGTAAAGTAAAATGACTTTGAGAAAACAGGTGTCATTGAGTTATGGGTCATATAGTTAAGACATGTGATTATCATCTAAAGTTTAAATGTCAGCTTTTTGGATTAGCCTGGCTGAGAGTTGCCTGAGGGACTAGAAGATGGAAGTGACATGTTGGCCTAGTAGCCTGAGGCTCCTGTGGGCCTTCCCAGTATCTTCTTCTTCTGTGTAGACTCCTTAGCCTCAGAATAATAAATGTACTCATTCCTTTTCCATACTCAGGGCACACTCCCTTCATTGAAGAATCCCTCTAGCTATTTATTGCCTCCTTCAGTCTTTTACAGAAAAATTATTTGAACAATTAGCTTATATCCAAAGATTCTTTTTCTTTCCTTCCCAGTCACTACTTTCACTAGGTTCACCAGAGAACTCCATATTTACAAACTGAGTGAATAATCTCTTGCCATTACATTACTTTATCATTTGATTTGTCTTAGGTATTTGACATTTCATTTAAAAATTTCACGTTCTCTTGGCTTTAATGATACTTTTTTTTTAATTCTCCTTACCCACTGCAAGCTTCTTTTCAATGCCTTTCATATTCTTGCCATTTTTCTTCATGGGCTTCCTTAGCAAATGTTTAAACACTGATGTTACCCCTGGTGTTCATCCTTGGTCTTCTGCTGTTCCTACTCTATAAAGTTTTTTGAATGATTTATTCCTAACCATAGCGTAATGTTCCAGTTGTACCTGATGACTACCAGGTCTATATATCAGAATTCCTAATTGTGTTCCAGACTCAAGTTTCAACTTGCTCAAGAAATACTTCCACCTATATGTATCACAAGCATATCATATTCAACATGTACGTTATAAAACCCATATATTTCCCTCTCTGTCTTCAGGTTAACCATGCATGTAGTTTTCTTTTTTTAAAATATATTTTATTGATTTTTTACAGAGAGGAAGGGAGAGGGGTAGAGAGCTAGAAACATCGATGAGAAAGAAACATCGATCAGCTGCCTCCTGTGCACTCCCTACTGGGGATGTGCCCGCAACCAAGGTACATGCCCTTGACCGGAATCGAACCTGGGACCCTTGAGTCCGTAGGCCAATGCTCTATCCACTGAGCCAAACTGGTTAGGGCAATGCATGTAGTTTTCTAAGTCATAAGCATATGGCATCACATATTTCTCCCTTTGCCTTACTCTTAACATCCATTCACCCATTCACAAAAGCATGTTACTTCTGTCTTATTAGCAATATTATGAGTCAATTATAATTTAAAAACAAACATAAATTAACAAATAAATATAATCTTCTATAGTTTTTACTGTTTTCAGGATAAAGTTTAAACTCTTTATCCAAGTACACAAAGCTCTGCATGACCTCTATCTACTCCAGTAGCTTTATCTCTATAACTTCTATACATGTGCACTTTCCTATGGCCATATCAAACCATGTTTAATTTCCCTAAATAATTCATGTCAATGCAATTTGAATAAAAATTTAATGAATTAGAATAGAGTTTAGAAAACTTTTTCTATAAAGGGTCAGATAGTAAATAAGTCATGCTTTGCCAGTCATAGAGTTTCTGTTGCAACAACTTTATCAATGTGTGTGAAAACAGCCATAATAAATTCATAAATTAAATGAATGAGCATGACTGTGTTGTCATAAAACTTCATTTACAAAAATAGGGGTTGATCAGATTTGGTCATTGTGTTACAGTTTGCTGACTCTTGAATTACAGGACCCTGGTATACAAAGAAAGCCTTCTTAAATCTTTCTATAGAGCTAATAACTAATTTTGATCTTTGAGTGAATTAATATTTTCAAATGTTAATGAAGTACACCCATGCTTAAAACATTATCTAAAAGTCATCAAAATCATAAAGTTTTGAAACAACAAATAATTTTCATACATGAACTATCTTGCTGGATATAATATGGATTTATGTTTTCCTAAGCATTCCATAATTCTGAATTTTCACTTAAAAAACAAACAATTTTCTAAGAAGTTTTTGTTTCATTGGATTTGACATGTTCACTTATCCTTGAGTTGTATTTTATTTTTCCTGGTGATAAAGTTTACTGTAAATCATTTCTGTCTATTTCTAAGATGTTTGTGTTTCCAGAGTAGGAGGAAATCCAGAGCCTGGTAAATATTGGTAAGGTCATAGAAAGACTAATATCACCAAATGCTCCTATGACCCTATTACATCGTCAGGCATACAGACTTAGTATCCTCAATCTGAAGGAAAAGTGAAAATAGAAATCATTGGGGGAAATAAAATAAGAACTTTAAAAAAGAAATAGTTGAGTTTTTTTTTTTTTGCAAGAGATGAAGGTAAAATTCTAAAATTCTGATTTTGAAGTCTGATCAAGGGAGTAATCATTAAAGAAGGTTTATTAACTCCTTCCTTAGTAGTAAAGAGAAAAATTAGGGGCAAAGCAAGGGTTTAATCTTATATATAAATAGAGTGGGTGGTTATCTGTTGGATAGTTCTTATGAACCTCCCCCAAGTCTCCTTTACCATAATGTCAATTTACCAAGCATTAGACATGTCTTGTCATCTCCTTCCTTACTGCTCTCCTTTCCAGAGACAAAGACAATAAGCTTAGTTTGTTAATGATTCTAGACAATATTCCATTTGAATTAAGGCGATTATTATTTGACAAAGAGGGCAAGAGCATACAATGGAGTAAAGACAGTCTCTTCAATAAATGGTTTTGAGAAAATTGGACAGATATATGAAAAAAATGAAACTAGACTACCAACTTACACCATACAAAAGAATAAACTCAAAATAGATAAAAGACTTTAATGTAAGTCGGAAAACCATAACATGGAGGGACCTGGAGAGTATTATGCTAAGCGAAGTAACCCAGTCAGAGAAAGACAAGTATCACTGACGTCATTCATATGTGGAATCTAATGAACAAAATAAACTGGTGAACCAAATAGATCCAGAGGCATAAAAGCATGGAACAGATTGTCAAATCTCAGAGGGAACACATGGGTAGAAAGAGAACAACCAAATAATGTGTATGCATATATGCATAGGCCATAGACACAGAAAATAGGGTGGTGAAGGTCAGGGGCAGGGGGCAAGGGTAGGATAAAAGGGTCAAAGGGGGAGAAAATGGAACATATGTAATACTTTCAACAATAAATATTTTTTAAAAGAACACTTAGAAAATCCTAGAAGAAACCATAGGCAGCAAAATCTCAAACATCTTTCGTAGCAATTTGTTTACGAATGCATCCCCTAAGGCAAATAAAACTAAGGAGAAAATAAACAAATGGGACTACATCAAAATAAAAAGGTTCTGCTCAAAGTCTCTAATCATCTGAAAGATGCAAATTAAAAGAACAAGGAGATATCACCTCACACCTGTCAGAATGGCTATAATCAACAAATCAACAAACGACAACTGCTGGCTAGGATGTGAAGAAAAGGGAACCATAGTACACTGCTGGTGGGAATGCAGACTGGTGCAGCCACTGTGGAAAAACAATATGGAGTTTCCTCAAAAAAAAAAAAAATATAACTCCCATTTGACCCAGTGAGCCCACTTCTGGGAATACATCCTAAGAAATCAGAAACACCAATCAGAAAGAATATATGGAAGAAGGTATGGAGTTTCCTCAAAAAGTTAAAAATGGAACTCCCATTTGACCCATTGATCCCACTGCTAGGAATATATCCTAAGATACCAGAAACACCAATCAGAAAGGATATGTGCATCCCTATGTTCAAAGCAGCACAATTTACCATAGCTAAGATTTGGAAACAGCCTAAGTGCCCATCAACGGATGAATGGATTAGAAAATTGTGGTACATCTACACAATGGAATACTATGCTGCTGTAAAAAAGAAGGAATTCTTACCATTTGCAACAGCATGGATGGAACTGGAGAGCATTATGCTAAGTGAAATAAGCCAGTCAGTGAAAGAAAAATACCACATGATCTCACTCATTTATGGATAATAAAGATCATTACAAACTGATGAACAAAAATAGATACAGAGGCAGAGCAGCATTAAACAGACTGTCAAATTACAGCAGGAAGGCTGGGGAGAGTTGGGGGGAAGTAAGAGATCAACCAAAGGACTTGTATGCATGCATATAAGCATAACCAATGGACACAAGACACTGGGGGGTAGGGGAGGCTGGGGGAAAGTCAAGGGGGGGGGAAGGAGACAAATGTACTACTCTTTGTAATATTTTAAGCAATAAAAAAGAAAGAATATATGCACCACTATGTTCATAGCAGTGCAATTTACAATAGATAAGATTTGGAAGCAGCCCAAGTGCCCAGCAGCAGATGAGTGGATAAAAAAGTTATGGTACATTTACACAATGGAAAACTATGCAGCTATAAAAAATAAATAACTCTTACCATTGCAACAGCATGGATGGACCTGGAGAGTATTATGCTAAGGGAAATAAGCCAGTCAGAGAAAAATAAATATCACATGATCTCATTCATATATAGAATCTAATGAACAAAATAAACAGATGAACAAAATATATCCAGCAACATAGAAGCATGAAACAGACTGTCAAATCTCAGAGGGAAGGCAGAGGAGGGTGGGTGCGTGAGAAGAGATCAACCAAAGAACTTGGGGGCGGGACTGGCTAGAAGAGGACAATGGGGATAAAAAGAGGACATATATAATACTTTCAACAATAAATTTTTTAAAAAATAAATTGTTATCAAGAATGAGTAATACATGAAGTAATCATTACCCATTATAACCATAGTTTAAGATTAACATTTTTGACTGTGAATAAGGGCAACAGTGGATAGTACGGTCTCAGAATGATGGAATCTGGATCCTTCACAACATGGTTCCACTCTATCAGCCCTGGCCTACTTATGTGTGGATGAACATGTGAGAGGGAAATAACTCAAACCATTTCAATCTTATTTAAGGTAATGGGCATTTATGTGTTGTTGTTTTTTGATATATGAGTCTAACTTCCTACAACAGAAGTAATTTGAAAAATGTATCATTTTCATAATTTATCAACATATAGAAGATCTGGTTTATGTTTCTGGTTAGCAAATTGACTTACAGAGAAGTTAGTAACTTACCTATGAGATACTTTTAAGATTTTATTAAATATATATGAACCCTGAAACACAGGTATTTGCATATGAACTGAGCCAAGTTTTCTCTTTCTGGGTCTCAGTCTCCTCATAGGTAGGAAAGGGAGTTATAGCACATGGATTCTAAGCCCTTTTCCAGTTATTAAGGTTCTGATTCTAAGATTCTACAGGCTCTACTGCAATTTTTGCTTGTGCATAATTTGTAAGGTCAATCAAGGAAAGAAAATGGGGTTTTGAACACAGTGAGGGATAAGCCACATTTAAACTTGATTTATGGCAGTTAGATATTGACTATTAAGTTTTTTTTAATGCTGTGGCAACATCTAAAATACTGTGAACAATAAGTGATAAAATAAAACAAAATAAAATGTGCACACTCAGATATGACCCATTATATTCAGAAAAATCTACTTCTATACAGATGGCAGAGAATTTTTGGTTCTACAGTAGTGCTAAAGATAACTATCCTCCATCCCCAATTCTTATACACTCTTCTCCATTTCCCTCTTTCATAGGTGGTGATATCTGCAGTGCACTTAAGCTTAATAGGGCTGGCAGTCTCCAAATGCATGACATTACAAACACTGCCATGTTCTTCTTCTCTACTTCTATTCACAACCTTTCCCTTTCTTATGCAAAGCATGTACAATGGAGGACAAGAAAGCATTAACCTGCTTAAAAGTGGAATTGCTGGACTCAAGAAATGCCTTTGGGATCTCCCTCTGTGATTAATCTATCCTTACTATACTTAAAGAGAATAGAAAACTGGCCCTCATTTCAGAACACCTACAAATTCAAAATGTTTTAATCTGAGTGTAGTAATAAAATATTGTTGCTATACAAAAAAGTGCTGGTCCCAGAGAAGCAAGTTTTGATAGATATGAAGCTATGAGGAAGGCATACTTGCATGAGAATATACTGGTTATTCCTATGGAGTGTAGCTTTAAGGCAGGATAGGCTAGGTTATTCAACAAAAACAATCATGAAAATATTATAATCTTAAAAGAACAAAGGTTTATTTATTATTTAGCTTTCATGTTGGTGAGGTGGAGTATCTGTCCATGTTAACCACTCAAGGACCCAGGCTGAAGGAGGATCCATCTTGGTCTACCCTCCAAAATCACAAAAGAAAGATAATTGAAATGCTGAAGCTGACAGTGGTAATTAAATGCTTCTAATATTATGCTAAGTATAATAAGCCAATCAGAGAAAGATAAATACATATGATTTCACTTATATGTGGAATCTAATGAACAAAATAAACTGACACAATAGAAAAAAAGGCATGGATACATGGAACAGACTGACAGAGGTTAGAGGGGAGGGGAATGGGGTGAACTGGATGAAAGTATGGGAAGAGATTAACCAAAGAATGTATATGCATAGCCCATAGACACAGGCAACAGTGTGGTGAAAGCCTATGGAGGGAAGCAGAGCTTGAGTGGAAGCAAATAAAGGGGGAGGAGGAAACGGGGACATCTGTAATAGTGCCAACAATAACAATGAGAAAAAAAGAAATTACACATATCGCTTGTGCTTTCATTTCAGTAGTCAAATCAAGTCATATGACTGTGCCTAATTTCAACTGAGCAGAAAAGTATAATATTTAAAATATGGCTGTAATGAGACATAGAAACATGGAACAGAAACATAGAAGCAGGAATCTCAGAGGGAAGAGGGTGTGTGTGGGTGAGGAGGGATTAACCAGGGATCTTATATGCATATTTGCATAGCCCATGGACACAGACCATAGTACAATAAAGGCCTGTGGGGAGGCAGGTATGGGGCAGAGGCAGTCAATGGGAATAAATGTAAACATCTGCAATACTTTAAACAATAAACATAATTTTTAAAAAAAGGAAAAAAAGTATGGCTGCAAGAAGAAGTGAAATATTTGTGATAGCCTTACTACCACATATTATAAGACTGCAATCATGAGACTAGAGTTCCAGATTTAGTTTCACTGTTAGATGTGTGACCGACAATATTTAAACTCAGTGGCCTTAATAATCTTCCACAATGGTTTGCAGTGAGGATTAAAGAGGTAATATAAAAGAAAAAATATAAATCATTAATAAAATATAAAATAATTTTAATTGTCAATGATTAATTATTTTATCTAAAATTAGGGGTAAGGACACTTCTTCTGTAGGCAGAGTATAAAAATTCAATGTGTGAAGATTCTGTGTGGCAATTACATAAGAGCAACCATTCAGCAATAAATTACTATTCATAAAAAGTATATATACAATTAGTTCTTTGAAATGGTGTGAGATCTGACTCTTCATAAAAAATAAAAGTGCTGCCAGTGTAGCTCTTGGGTGAGTGATATACTCCAGAGATTAGGGTCTGAGTTGAGGGAGAACTAGATGCAATGCCAATTATTTCATGCCTTTAATAAAGGTTGCACTCATTCTCACACTCATATAACTTCTTTTTTAAAGCTGGTATTTCACATAATACAGTAATGGAAAATATTAATTCAATGAATTTATGCACTCAAAACTGGTCTTAAATGAAATTTACCTAGTTGATAGTTCCTGGTTAATCTCTCCCCCATACCCCCAACTCCTAGTTGATAGTTGATAGGGAAAGAGGAAAAGAGTTTAGCAAGGTGGTAAACAAAAACTCCCCCTTTACTTCTCAGAAGGAGACAAATAATCATGTTTTTAAAATATGTTAAATTTTCAGAATGCCTAAAATGTTACAAATACATATCAGGCATACACTGTCAGGACAGTCTAACATGGGTTTTATGATATCCTCCATTTTCCATTACTTGCACCTGCGGTGCTTTGAGTTACCTTAAAAGGTGCCATAAAATTCTAATAATGGCCCTGACCGGTTTGGCTCAGTGGATAGAGCGTTGGCCTGTGGACTCGGGGGTCCCGGGTTCGATTCCAGTCAAGGGCATGTACCTTGGTTGCGGGCGCATACTCAGTGGTGGGTGTGCAGGAGGCAGCTGATCGATGTTTCTCTCTCATCGATGTTTCTGACTCTCTATCCCTCTCCCTTCCTCCCTGGGAAAAATCAATAAAATATATATTAAAAAAATCTAATAATGATGATAAAATAAAGTGATTTTAACTGTCTTCTGATTTTCTATTTTTAAATGAAAGCTTTATTGAGATATAACTCACATACCTCATTTTCTTTTTAACAAATGTATGCTATATGACACATTTAGGATAGGCAGAGAATGCCAATGTCACAAAATCAAAGATATGGTGATAGGAGACACTCTTTGAAGAAAGAAAGGGAATATCACTACTCATGATTCATCTTCTTGAGCAAGATTTCTTTCTAAACATGTAGCAATAACATAAAATGATGTAGTGACTATTGTGTTTATGGCTGTTATTATTTCCGTCTGCCTTTCTCTGTGTCTCTATCTTCGATGCTCTCCCTAGCTCTCTCTTTTACACACACACATACACATTTGACAGTTTTATTCTCTTCTGCTATTTGAATTATGTTAATGTACCCTCGGGCCAGGTAGCAGAAATCACCCTTTGTAAAATCTAATTAATGACTTAAAGTAGTAAAGAGAAGGGACCCTATGAAGTCAGCTCTCTGAATTTTCTTTTTCTTTTTTAGGGCTTTACCTTCCTGTTATGAAAACTCCATGAATATCCTGGGATAAATGCCATGGATTACAGATATTTGATCAAAATTCCTTGGGGGAAAAGCATAACATTTCTAATGCATCAATATTATATTTATAAAAGTCTGTAAATTTCCCAAGCTAAAAAAATCCAAGATAAATTTAGAAATGAAATTTTATATATTGGTCTTCCAGATTCACCCATAAATAATGGTATGGTAGAAGATACAAAATAATCCAGGTTGACATAATCCATTGCAGTGAAATTAATGATTAAAATGTAAAAACTTTTAAGAAGAAAAGTTCTTAAAAGATCTATTACTCAGCGATATATACTTTGGTAAGATGCTGTTTTATTTATCTGGAAGTCCTCTGGTCTTGTATTTTTGGCATAACTCTCCATTGGGGGTCTGGCTCATTTCTAATCATTAATACCTTATTTTTATATTCTGCTAGAACCATGGTTTAGGAATGTGCACTATTTGTGCTGCCTCTGTGCCAGAGTATGGAGAATGCTCATGCCTTTTATAGACCATGGGCCTCAAATCTTATCTACTTTCCTCACAAATCTACAGCTTTAGCCTAGAGGGAGTGTAAAGCACTTGCTTCATTTAATGAAGTGTTTGATTCATTACTTTGCATCTCTCTACCTCCATCCCCTCCTTTATGTTGGATAGCTAATATTTTCTAATTTCTGACTCCTAGGTGCATTTCCCCCACTAACAGGAGCTGGCCTTAAAGATTCCACTTAAAAATACTTTTAAAATTATAGTAAGAATTTATCCAACTCTCTTTTATCTTTATCTCTATTTCTAGAGCAATTAGTGCTGGATAATTTTAATTATTCCTGTGCCCTTTTCCTCAGTGTATCTACTTGGATCAATGAGATGATAGTTCCTCTGGGAATATCTGGCTGGAGCAGAATAGAAGGACATTTGCAGAATTAACACTTGAAGAGATTGTCCAATCCAGGCCCTGCCTTCAGGCTGGTGTCTTAAATTATTTAAGTCTCAGGATTATCATATCTCCCTTTGAAGATACACATAGCTTCCATGCAGTTGTTTCATTGCACTGTTTCCCTAGAATAGTTAAAAGCATTTTCTTTGTATGACGCTGAAATGTTGTTTACTATAATTTTATCCCACTATCTCTTGTACTCTTCTATATAGATGGAAATCAAAGGTTTAAAAATCTCCTCTACAAAATCTTTCTTATATTGCAGACGTTATTTTGGTTGCCCTTCAAGCCACAGATTCTCTGGCTGTGTGAGTTTAATTTATTATACCCTAGGTTTCGCAAACCTCTTTGCAAACTTCTTGTCAAGGAAGGTCAGTGAATAGTGAAGTAAGAAGGATAAATAAAGAGAGCAGATACTTTGGGGAGGCATATACTTTTATAGCACATCCATTCACCTATTAGTCAAAATCATAAACCTGGATATCAGCCCCTACTCCTTCCTTTCCTTCATGCTACACATACAATAAGTTACCAAGCCCTGTCATTTCTAATCCTAGCTCTGACACCTAGCTTCTCTCCTCTTTCACCATTATTGGCTAACACTCCTCTTCCCCATCCCCTACACAAGCAAACCCTATGCAGTACTCTTCAGCAGTTTGGATGGGAAGCATTGCAACAGCTTCTTAACTAGTCTGCCTATTTTTAGTATCATCATCCTATTAGTCTTCCATAAAATACTACAAAACTAGGTTCCTAACATGGAAATAGAAACATGATTTCCTCTGCTTAAAATTTTTAGAGGGTAACTTTTATTTCTGTTTTGAAACTAATCATGAGAGACTCTACATGGGTTTGCTCTAATTTATCACTTTGGACTCAAAACTAGCATTTCTCCAATAGTATCATATGGTTCCCCATTGTACGCGGTCACTTGTTCCTTAAACAGGCTACACACTTTTTAAATGGATTTTTAGGGAGAGGGATGAAGAGGGCGAAACATCAATATGAGGGAGAACATCAATTAGTTGCCTCCTGCTCACATCCTGACTGGGTATGAGCCGAGACTGAGAATTGGGTGTATGGGGCAACTCTCCATACAACTGTGCCATACCAGCCAGGGTTAGGCCATAAACATTTATGCCTTTGTGCCTTTTCATTTGTTCCCCTCTGTCTAGAATATTTTTCCATGATGTCTCTGCCTTTAAGCTGCTTAAACATTATCATCTCTGTGTAACACTCTCCAATCTCCCAGACAGTTATTTACACACCTCCTTGAACACAACATAATTCAATAATTTCTTTTTACCTATATCTCTGTTACTAGATTGAGAGTGACTACATCATATTCACTTTGTATTTCAATGCCTAATACAGTGTTCACCACAGAGTTAGTGCTCTGCAGACTTTTTAGAACAGGTAAATGGATGAAAATATTTTGAGGATCAAAAGAGGGAGTTGTGACTAAGTGATTGTCAAACTAGAGCATGTCCCATAGTTTTGAAGTCTGGATTATGTCAGTTTGGGAAATAGGGCACTTAACTTTTTCAAGTTCTTAACATAATCAAAAGGCCTAGATAATCTTCCAGCTTATCAAGAAAAAACACTTTGGTCCAGTTTTCTAATTTTGACTGTTCAGGAAATAATGTGGGAGACAGGGTTCCCTGGATGAGTTAGCTAGGTAGCTAAAGGCAGAAACTTAGAGCTACTTAAAATCTGTGATCAAGAAGCACAGTGAGATGGATAGCTACATGCAGATACCCATTTCTGGGGCCCTTCTTGTTCCACTACTTCCAAGTGACCTGCTTTCTGGAGATTCATACTAGTCTTAAGCTCTCCTTGTGTTGTTGTCATTTAAGAATATACCCATTTCAAAAGGAAGTAACGAACAAATACAGGCAAACTCATAGAAAGCAGGCTGATTGCAGACAGAGTGGGGGGAGGAAAAAGGGATGAGCAACAATAACAACAAAAAAACAGTAGAAAGAACTCATGGACATGGACTGCAGTATGATAATATCTGGGGAGGAGGTGAGTGGGAGAAGGTGGAGGAGGGTATAGGGCGAATAATTGGTGATGAACCAAGACTTGACTTGGGATGGTGAACACACAATACTGTGAACAGATGATACTGCAGAATTGTGCACCTAAAGCCTTTATAATTTTATTAACCAGTGTCACCCCCAATAAATTCAATAAAAAGGAATATATCTATTTCAGTTGTGGAGTTGGCAATGGTTTTATTTGTCTGTAGAGACTTTTGTAAACAAAGCACTTTGTTTTGTTTGCCTCCTATCTCACCTTCATCTATACTGGTTTCCCCTCCCCTTATTCCTACATGAATCACTACTAGACAAGTGAGGATGGCAGCTCTCAGATTCTGACTTACATGACAGAAGATCTTCAGCAGCCAAATTACTCTTCATAGAGTCCTTAATTTGTAGAATATATTCAATAATCACATTTTCTCCTGATTACCCTACATCTTTCCTTTATCCTTATTTACTTGTGCCATTTCCTTTCCCCTATTGACAACATGTGTTCAGTGGTATCTTAGGGAGATAACCTGGCACCAATTCAACCCAAAGCATGAGAAAATGTGCTTCACTTAACTAATATTTTCCAAGTATATACTTTGCTGGGAGATAATGCTTTTTCATGCTGATTGCAGAGATGCCATGGGCTGAGAGTGTGGAGGTATAATATGGAAAAGTGGTAGAACAATATCCAGATTTTCAGTCACACTATGTAGTCATATAGTCAATTAAAATTTAACCTGATTCATCTGTAATTTGTTTACAAGTTGTGATTAAAATTCCTGGAAGACAATGACCCAGAATTTTATGGTTAAAATAGCATTGCACCTATTTTACAGATGGGCATTGGCAAAAGGAGATATCATAGAAGTGAGATCTTAGTCCCTCATTGGAAAATACATACCAGAATAGAATTTCTTAGTTTCTAGGTCCTCAAAGCCTATGTACAGTCCAAAATCTCCTTAAAAATCACTCACTATTTATATTGAACTTACAGGTTTATTTTGTTTTTCAACAGACAATGAATTATAAGCCCATCACCTGGTTCTACAGAGCCAGAGATAAATTTTAATGTTTTCTTTGGTCCCATGAGTATATTCTAACAATGACTACATTTTCTATTTAAAACACAAATGTCCCAATATCTAATACATTCACAAATACCTGGTTCTCAAAAATATGTAGTGAATACTATAAAGTTTTGAGAAAGCCATAGTCACTGAAGTAGCATTTTACAGGGGAAAAAAAAAGGCTTAAAAGAGTTACCTGAAAAATACAAATGGTGGAAATGGCTAGTCTCCCACACTGGACCTCCTTCACCTTTCCCCTTTGGACAGCCACCTACAACTATATTCAGAATATAACAAGCAAGTCTCTTTGCTGCTGTATTTGTTTGTTGCCTGATATGCAGCAAAATAAAGCCATGACTGAGTGTGGGAAGAGAAGGGGAGGGAAGAGAAAGGCAAGATAAAACAGAGCAGGCATGGGGTAAGAGGCAGACTTGCTGCTTGTCCAGAATAATGGGTGGGTTGAGTCAGCCCCATCCCACAAGAGATATGACCACATCCCGGCTTCTATGCACCACACAAAACCATGACACAAGACAGGTAGTGCTCCATTTGTATTTTGTTGATTACACTGCCCATCAGCCTATTATTCTGACATTCCATAGTGTTACTACTATTAGGAAGAGAAAGGTTGTCAGGCAAGGCATATCTGAAGTTCTATCATTAAAGGTGACAACTTTAAAATGTGTTTCTGAAGAAAAATAAGCTAGTTACCAAACAATTACATGCTAGTCCTCAATTACCTCATGAGTTTTAACTATTCCTTCATTTCCTTACTAAGTTTATTTCCCTCATTTTCCTGAAGCTCCTAATTAAATGACAGTAACAGTTATAGAATACAATGCATTGCTCAAGGGCTATTTTACATGTAAAAACCAGGTTTTGCTAAAAAACTAAACATGCCAATTCTCGAAATTCTAAAACTATAGATACTAAAAAATCCACCTAAATTGGTGTGGGAGAAGAAGCTGAAGATGAAGATGTTATTAAAATGTTGTCAAACACTTGTCTTTCCTCTAGTCCTCCAAACCTGTTAAGTCATTATTTTGCTGCCTCTCTCTCTTTCTTTCTTTGGTTTCATGTATTTTCACTCTGGGTTTCCTCCTTTCACTTTCTTCTCTCTGGAAACAGCGTGGAATTGATGATAGACTGACCCAGATTTGCAGTCTTATCCTCTGTGGTCATGAGACCTTGGGCAAATTGCTTAGCCATTCTATACTTTTCTCATATGCAAAATAGGTATGATAATGATTACCTTATAGTTTAGTTATAAGGATTAAGTGAGAGTTTATGTTTAAAATAGCTAACAAACAGAAAATACTCGAATATATCTGCATTTCCCCTTCTCTTTTTGTGCTCTTGCTCTCAGGCACTTCCCTTACTTTTCTGGACAGTATCCACATCCCTCTGCCTTTATGCAGAGTCCAAAATTCCAAGTATTTCAGTGATTCCAAGCATGGCATTTGGTGTCAGATTGCTTGAGTTTGAACCCCAGCTCTGTCTCTTACTAGCTGTGTTTCCTTGGGCAACTTATTTAATTTCTATCAGCACAACTTCCCATTTGTAAAACAAGAATAATAATGGCCCTACCTCATAGTATTTAGGTAAAGACAGAATAAGTTCATTCATGTGGCTGGCACATAATAAATGTTCGCTAAATGTGCATTATTAATATTCAAATGTTACCTTTTCAGAGAGGCCTTCCCTGATTGTAGCCATCATTCTTACTCTGTTTTACCTTACCTGGTTTTGTTTGTATTGTTAACAATAATCACCATCTGATAAAATATGTATTTATTTGTTTGTGTATTTTCTTATGTTCATCTTGCTCCCTTTACTACTAGAACATTACTTCCATGAAAGCAAGCTCTATTTTCTTTAATCCCTCAAACCTGGTCTAGTGCCTGGAACATAGTAGCATTAAATAAACATTTATTGACTGGATAATGAATTCTAACTAAAGCTTTCCAAGGAGAGGAGAATCTCAGCTCCTTCAGGATTAAGGAGGCCATACCTCAGTGTGGGGTCTTACTAATGTCTATTGATCCTGTTCCTAAGAAGAGCATCCTTAAAGCCAATGTAAGCCCTTGAGAACACTTGACTACTTCCCTGTAGTGCAGGCATAAGCTCCTACTTACCTGGAAGCCTAGCTGGGAGGTCCACAATTAAGTTCCCTAAGACAGCCTATATTATCTGTCTTTCAAAAAAAGAATCTCATTCTTTAAATTTCTTCCCAGGAAATAATATATATGTATATTTTTTAAAAAGGTCATTACCTTAATAGAATAATCCTGTATCTTAAATCCCAACTTTTCCCTTTTAGCAGCCCATCACCAAAGCAGATATGACAGGTCAGTGAGAGTTAGAACAACTTTATATATAACAGGAATAGAGATAAAGAGGGATTAAAACCAGGTGCCTCCAGCAAATACCCATTTCCCCTATCTACTTGTAAATCTCACAAACATTGAAGAACTACTCCTCACAGGCACCTTGTTTTCTACTCTAACCCTATAATCTTCTGTGGACTTTGTACTTGGCTGAGTATTGTCAATTTAATACTTGTGAATCTTTTCCTCCTTCTGATGCAAAACACTGCAGTGTCCCCAAAGCTTCCCTTCTGCTTATTCCTGCATAACACTGTAGTTTTTAAGAAATGTATTGTAGCAAAGGTCAAAAGAAAATAAGGGATTAGGCATTAGCTCAGGGAGAAACCAGGCTATTATTCTTTGGCACAATGAAGCAGAGGCACTCGATATACCAAATTGTGACAGGAAATAGCTCTGAGCTTTAGCATTACTCATATATGCTTTATATGCATGACCTTCAAATGGCAGTAATAAATATCACTTTTCGTGTTGATAAATATTGATTCCTCTGTGTTAGTGGGAATCTCAAGTCCATTTGGAATTGATAACTACCAGCTGTGACTTATTAGGAGGCTACATGCCCCTCAGTATGCATGGCTGCTTGGGTAACTCTTGTTATCCACCTACCAATTCTATGTCAGGGTTTTTAAAGCAAATATGGGTCAAAGAAGATTTCTGTCAGCACTTCTTCACTTTAGACTTGAATCCCAAGGTGAAGCTGAATGGTATAATGGTTTCTGAAGGTGATCTGTGAGCACTGATATTTACTTGGCCACATCCTTATTAATGGTTAGCAACTATTTCTCAGTGAGCATATGGTACTAGGGGGTTCCATACCTTTGAGTACTGTAACAATTCAGAACAATTCTAAGGGTCCTTGCTGTGGTTCATTTTATAGGTAAGGCATTTTACTACTGATATTTTTCTAAGGAATAACATTTCTTTGTAGAATTTAAGGCTGACATTGTTTACGATTGATGGATTCTCTGACTCAAATTAATTATGATGACTAACATCCAGGATGTCATAGATCAACCATAAAAATATAAAGCAGCTTACTTAGGTCAAATCTGAAAATAAATAAAGTAAATAAATGGGGCCCTAATGATTACCTGCTAATGAAAACTAGGCAGCTTAACTCTGGACTCTCTCTTCTTTGAGTTTCTGCTTCTCTCATTTGATTTCATGGAGGATAAGCCTATTTTTTCTTCCGTCATTGCTGGTGGCTTTGTGATTGCAATAAAAAGATAAAAGGAGG
This sequence comes from Myotis daubentonii, assembly GCF_963259705.1. Classification (NCBI taxonomy): domain Eukaryota; kingdom Metazoa; phylum Chordata; class Mammalia; order Chiroptera; family Vespertilionidae; genus Myotis; species Myotis daubentonii. The sequence continues at coordinate 54,742,413 of NC_081861.1, forward strand.
GAGAAGAAAAAATGGATAAAATCCCTATAAACAGAGGGATGGAATGTTACCCTCTTTTTTTACAGGGCATCAAAATAACATTTGAAAATGAAAAACTGTTTCTCTCCATAGAATAAGGTGGGGAAGGCAGTGTCAGCAATTTGATTAACAGGCAGTGTACTTCATCAAAGGCATAGAACTCAGAAAACATTGTAAAGTCAGTTTATCTTCATACTCACAGCCTGTCTTTCACCTTTTTACTCCCTATAAAGACTATGCTCCAAATTTTCTCTTTGAGTTTGATTTTCTCCTGCTTTTACCCCCCCCCATCAAAACCTGCTCAGCTGTTTCATTTCAAATCAGTTGTAGTTGACTGATAAGAGTGTGGCAGATTTCCTCTTCCAGGAGATCTTCTTTTAAAGATCAAAAAACTTAAATGATAAACGTCTGGGAGTAAAGTCCATGTACCCAGCCAATAGTTGAAGAAAGACTAGACTGAATGAATGTTATTTTGATGCCCTGGCTCTAAGATGGCCTGGGTCAGAACAACAGGGTCTTCAAACAGATCCTTGAGGAGGTTTTCTTCTTTAAGCATGTGATTGAGATCTTAATTTGATCCATGTTATGTCCACTGCCAGAGTTCAGGCAAGTCAGGATGACTATGGTAAACTAGCTGAGTTAATTTGCATGGATGCTGAAATGATAGGGAGGCTTTTGTCAATGTTGTACGTGAATTCTGGAGGAAATAAAGGGAAACGGGGAGTCCAAAATAGTTTCTGGTGTCCCACCTGGTCTCAGGGATTAAAATTTGAGCCCCAGTGGAGAGCAAGACAAGCTGTTTTTAAAATAGCAGTAGAAAAAAATCATAACACAAGCAATGTTACTTTAGTGCCCTGGTGTAAAAGTGCTATAGATTGAGGTCAGAGAACACTCTTCCTATTTTACCCACAGTAGTTCTGACACAGTAGGACCAAAAAAGACCTTAAGTGTTATTTTGATGCCTCACAAGTTTTGCTAAGAGCACAAGAAGAGATTTCCCTAAGCAAGAATTCATGGTCCCACAAGATGGCTGGGCAGCAGTGATACAAGTAAATTCAAACATTCAAGTGTCTTCTTGGGGGACAGACATCAACAGAAGACCAGAAGTGGATGAATACAAAATACTGTTTGTGAGCACAGGTGAAACACCTCCAGGGATTCTCCTCTATAAATTGGTGATGACTTAGTAGAACTAAGACATTTTGAAATATGCAAGTAGAAATAAAAATACAGTGATATTGGGATCATTACAGTTCATGTAACATCATTTGTAACCAATGGCTGGGGAGGTCTGAGGTATTAAAATTTCATAAGCAAAGGTGGCTCTACTGATTCAGAACTTGCCAGGTATGCATCTGAAATTTGTTTTTCTTTTTCTTTTCTTTTTTTCAGTAATGGAGATGGCTTTCTGGTTAAGAATCCACAACTAAAAACAAATTTCCCTTTTAGTCAAGAGTACATATCTTTGTCAGAGCTATCCTGGTGTAAAAGCAGAAATCTTAGTGGCCCTTGTAAGAATCAAACCCATAGCCTTAACCGCATTAGTATATTCCAACTATATGAGTTAACTTGCCATGATACTGGGAAACATTTTCCTTCTGAACTCTAGAAACTCAATAGTCTCAATAACATGATAAAGATAAGTTGGATTGTGAGTAAAAATTAGAAAACTCTCTGAGTTAATGGACTGAAGCCTAGAAAAGGTAATGTAAAATAAAGATAAATGTCTGCTCTGGGGAGGGATTAAAAACTCTACCCAGAGATAGAGTGGAAACTATACTCAGGGAATAAAAAATTTAACAACATTTGAGGTAAACAGATTTAATTAAAACACAGACCCTAAATCCATTTTCTGTGATTATTTACTTATTCTTAGGAGCTAATTAAACAGTAGCAGATGTCACTAGCAGACAAATCCCATTACACATGTAAAGAGTGTTCAATACATAGAATAAAACCATGATTAGAACATTTCTACGAGACACTACTACTTTCTACATGATTTGAAAGGAAAATTTTATTTTATATTAGATTTCTGAAAAGTACATAAAATTGAGCAGAACCTTGAGTAACTTTTTGGGAAATTATAAAACCAAATGCAGTTGTATTTTTCATTCAGATGGATAAATATTTGTTGAGTGTAAATATGTGCGCAGCATTCAGAACATGAAAATAATTATTTAACCCAGTTGCCTTTCACCTTAAAGAATAAAAAGGGCAAAAAAGTGAAAGTGGATTGGAAGGAATTATTCCCTTCTGGATAGTATGGAAGTTGCTTCACCTAGACAACATTCTGAGAATAAAAGCATTAAGGCAGGAAGATCATGAGATATGCCATTGTTTGGTTGTTTGTTTGCTGTTAAGAACTTCCTATTCACAGCTAACACCTGAGTAGTGCTTATCATAAGCCAGGTAATACTAAGTAATTTGCATATGTTCACTTGCTACCAGAATCCTGCAAGATATGTACTACTATATCCCCATTTTATAGTAAAAGAAACTGAGACAAAAATAGGTGACAAGACTTGCCCAAGATCACAAGACCAGTAATCAGTAGAATTGGGACTGGACTCCAGGCATTTTTATACCAAAGTCTCCACTTTTAATCACCACTCCATGCTGCCTTTCAATACAGGTAATAGAAATATTTGGAATATGAATCCCTAAATATTCAGGATTACTTGACCAGTTCAAATGAGCAAATAACTTTAAAAAGTACACCTATCAAATAAAAGGTAAAACACCCCAAAGACAATGTATGCAAGCTTAAACTTCTGACAGAAATAAAATAATAAATGCAGTGCAAATTATTAGCAAGTAAAAAGTTTTATAGAGTTCACAGAAATTCCCTATGAAAGCATAACACATGTTTTTCAAGTCCCACGAGCTATTTAAAACTATATGAATTTCCAAATAGAACCTTTTGTGTTGTAGGTTTGGGGGAAAGGCTACTCTTCCTACTTCTTATTCAGCATTTAGCATTCAAATAAAACAAAAGAAGAAAATAAACAAATGGGACTACATCAAATTAAAGGGTTTTTGCACAGCAAAAAGCAAAACAAAAGAAAAGACAAACAAACAAACAAAACAACAACAAAAAACATCAACAAAATGAAAAGACAAATCACTGAATGGGAGAACATATTTGCCAATGATACATCTGATAAAGGGCTAATTTCAAAAAAATATAAAGTTACACAAGGCAGACTAGGAAGGTAAACAATCTAATAAAAAAATGGGCAAATGACCTGAATAGACATTTCTCCAAAAAGGACATACAGATGGCCAATTGATCTATGAAAATATGTTCAATGTCACTAATCACCAGAGAGATGCAAATTAAATCCACAATGAGATATCACCTCCGACCTGCCAGAATGGCTATCAGTAATAAATCAACAAATAACAAGTGCTGGTGAAGATGTGAAGAAAAAGGAACCCTTGTGCACTGATGGTGGGAATGCAGATTGATACAGCCACTGTGAAAAGTAGTATGGAGATAACCTCAAAAAATTAAAAATGGAACTGCTTTATGACCCAGTCATTTCACTTCTGGGAATATATCTGAAGAAACCCAAAATGCTAATTTTAAAGAATCTATGCAGCCCTATGTTCATTACACTGTTATTTACAATTAGAGGCCCGGTGCACAGTTTTGTGCAGTGGTGTGGTCCCTTGGCCTGGCCTGAACCCTCTCGCAATCCGGGACTCCTCAGTGAATGTCAGAGAGCTGGTTTCAGCCCAATCACCGCAGGCCAGGCAGAGGGACACCACTGGTGCATGATTAGGGTCGGGAGGGACCACAGGAGGGCTCCAGGGCGTTTCTGGCCCATCTCGTCCAGTTCCAATTGGCTGGACCCCAGCAGCAAGCTAACCTAATGGTCAGAGTGTCTGCTCCCTGGTAGTCAGTGCACATATCATAGAAATTGGTCGAACAGTCCAATGAACGGTCGGACATTTAGCATATTAGGCTTTTATTATGTAGGATAGCAAATATTTGGAAGCAGTCCATGTGTCCATCAGTAGATGAATGGATAAAAAATCTGTTATATATTTACACAACGAAATACTACCCTGCTGTAAAAAAAAAAAAAAAAAAAAGACAAAGAAAAATTTACCCTTTATGACAGCATGGATAACCTGGAGAACATTATGGTAAGTGAAATAAACCAGTCAGAGAACGGCAAGTATCAAATGATTTCAATGATATGTTGCATTTAATAAACAAATTGAACTACCACCAAAATAGAGACAGACTCATAAATAGAGAGTGGGAAGACAGTCCTGGGGGAGTGGGGAGAAGAATTGAGTGATGGAAGGATTGAACAAAAAAGCAAAAAGAGAGAGAGAGAGAGAGAGAGAGAGAGAGAGAGAGAGAGAGAGAGAGAGAGAAAGAGAGAGAGAGAGAGAGAGAAAGAGAGAGAGAGAGAGAGAGAGAGAGAGAGAGAGAGAGAGAGAGAGAACTCATGGACATAGACAATAGTGTGGTGATTGTAGAGAGGAGGAGGATGGGTGAAGGTGGCAGGGGGTATAAAGGTGATAAAAGGTGATTGAAAAAATAAAATCAAATTTTAAAAATAAAAATGCATGGTTTTATTATGTAAAAGAATGAGCGGGAAGGTGTGCTCTTGTGCTTGAGAAAAGAGGATACCCAAAAGATATAAAATAATAATAATAAAATGTAAAAAGATAGTACAGAAATTTTTGCTATCTCATCATCATTTCCCTTCTTATTCTGATTTATTGTTTGTATTTGTTTCTGTAATATTTAGTTAGCAAATTATTTCAAATGATTTTGATGTCTATAAAGGAGCTGAATCTTTTCATTAAACATTAATAATGTGTGGCAAACAAAATAAAAATGAACAAAAATAATAACCTTTTCTAGAAAATAATAACCTTTTCAAGAAAATATTAATAACCAAGCCATTCACTAACATATATACAATGTTGAGATTGTTATTATTACTTACTGTTTGTGTATTATAATGTCTATCAAGAGTGATTACTATACAAGATGGCGGCCAGTAGGATGGCAGTGAGGGAGAGAGTGTGAGTGAGGGAGGGAGTGAAAGAGGAGTGTGTGGACGTGGTGTGTGTGTGTTTGTGTGACAGCTAGATCTTGCAGGACCTTTGGGGGCTGGAAGATCGGCCTCCCATAGCCGGGCAGCCTCTGCTACCCTAGCCATCCTACTGGCCACCATCTTATATAGTAATCACTCTTGATAGACATTATAATACACAAACAGTAAGTAATAATAACAATCTCAACATTGTTTAAATTTGAGGTATATATGTTAGTGAATATGGAATACTACTCTGCTGTAAAAAAAAAAGAAAGAAAGAAAGAAAAATTTACCCTTTATGACAGCATGGATAACCTGGAGAAAATTATGGTAAGTGAAATAAACCAGTCAGAGAAAGGCAAGTAAGATTTTTTTTGTGTGTGTGTGTGTGACAGCCAGATCTTGCAGGACCTTTGGGGGCTGGAAGACTGGCCTCGCATAGCCGGGCAGCCTCTGCTACCCTAGCCATCCTACTGGCTGCCATCTTGTATAGTAATCACTCTTGATAGACATTATAATACACAAATAGTAAGTAATAATAACAATCTCCACATTGTTTAAATTTGAGGTATATATGTTAGTGAATGGCTTGGTTATTACTATTTTCTTGCAAAGGTTATTATTTTCTAGAAAAGGTTATTATTTTTGTTCATTTTTATTTTGCTTATAATCTCTCCTGGAGTGCTGGGTCTCCCACAGAGGTCATGACATCTTGAAGGGGAAAGCTACTGTGACTAGGAGCCCAGCCTCACCTCCACTCAGGGTGCTCTCAGACACCACCTGAGACCCTACAGCAACTCTAGCCAAGGATGTGCTGCCTTGGCTGCCAAATCATGAACACTGAGACTCCAGCCTCCCTAACTGAGGGCTCCTGTTAGTTTCAGAGAGCACTCCCCTCCCCCCAGTCAGATTCCTTAGCCCTAGCATAGCGACCATGCACTCACACACTCACGAACAGCCGAGCCTTACTCAGCAGCCCTGGGCATTGTGACTGCGTGTACAAACAGCCAAGCCTTACACAGCAACCCCAGGCTCCATGAAAGAGCATGCATGCAGCCTAGCTTTACACAGAAGGCCCAGGCTCTGTGACCTAGTACAGAAACAACCGAGCCTTAGGCAGCAGCCCCAGGCTACTCAACCATGCACAAGAACAGCAGAGCCTTACATAGCAGCCATAGGCACCACGACTGCTCCAGAAGCCACACTAGCAGCCGCTGCCTGTGACCACCAGAAAAGCAGCCACCACCTGTGACTGCACTAAGAGCAGCTGCCCCAAGACTGCGGGAGCAGCAGCCACCCCACAACCCCAAAGGAGCAGCAGCCACCCCTGAACGTGTAAGGAGCAGCCGCCCCACAAGCAGCCACTGCCTGTGACTGCCCAAGAAGCAGACACTGCCCACGACCAAGCAACCCACCACCAAGCCCACCATTGCAGCCACAGACCCCATGCAACTCAACACTTAGATTTCTTGGTGAGAGAAAAAAGGGCGAGACAATGGGACAATCCGAAAGGGAAAAAAAAGGGAGAAAATGCCAGAAAAGGAACTAAATAAAACAGAGGCATATGTCAGAAAAAGAATTCAGAATAAGGGTAATAGAGTTCATAAACCGGATGGATGAGAAAATCAACAACCTATGTAAGGATCTGGAGGAAATAGTGATATAGCTACAATAAAAAACAAAACGGAAGCTTTCAACAGTAGATGAGGAGAAGCAGATGACCAAATTAGCAAATTGGAACACAGGGAAGCAAAACACACCCAATCAGTACTGCAATTGAGGAAAAATAAATCAAAACACAGGAGGAGAGCCTGAGGGAGCATTGGGACAACATGAAACAAAGTAACATATGTATAATAGGGGTTCCACAATGATGAAAGAAAGCAAGGGTTAGAAAACCTATTTGAAGAAATAGTGTCAGTAAACTTCCTCCATTTGGGGAAGGAAAAAGTCATACCACCACAGAGAGTCCCAAACAAGATGAACCCAAAAAGACCCACACCAACACATTGCATAATTACAATGGCAAACGTTAATGACAAAGAGAGAATCTTAAAGGCTGCAAAAGAGAGACAGAGAGTTACCTACAAGGGAGCTCCCATTAGATTATCAAATGATTTCTCAATAGAAACACATCAGGCCAGAAGATAATGGAATGAAGTATACAAAGTGATGCAAAGCATGGGACTGAATCCAAGAATACTCTATTCAGCAAGGCTATCATTCAAAATTGAAGGGAAAATAAGGAGATTTACAGACAAAAAAAGTCTAAGGGAGTTTATCACTACCAAGCCAGCAGTGCAAGAATACTAAAGGGACTGGTGTAAAAAGAATGGGGAAAAGGCGGGGGATGGGGAGGGGAGAAGGAACACAGGCACAAAAAATTAGAATGGCTACAAACAGGTACCTTTCAATAATAACTTTAAATGTAAATGGCCTAAGTGCTCCAATCAAAAGACATCGAGTGGCTGAATGGATAAGAAAATATGACCAATATATATGCTGTCTACAGTCTACAACAGACTCACTTCAGAAAGAGACACACAAAGACTGAAAGTGAACAGATGGAAATATTTCTTTCAGGCAGATGAAAAATAAAAGTTGGGCTAGCAATACTTATATCTAACAAAATAGACCTCAAAGTGAAGGCCATAACAAGAGGCCACTTCATAATACTAAAGGGAGCAATTCAACAAGAAGATATAACTGGTAAACATATATTCACCAATGCAGGAGCACCCAAATACATTAAAAAAAAAAAAAACCTTCTGGAAGATATCAAGGGAGAGATCAACAGGATACAATCATAGCAGGGGACTTTAATACCCCACTGACATCACTGGATAAAACCTCTAGACCAGTGGTTCTCAACCTGTGGGTCGTGACCCCTTTGGCGGTCGAATGACCCTTTCACAGGGGTCGCCTAACACCATCCTGCATATCAGATATTTACATTACGATTCACAACAGTAGCAACATTACAGTTATGAGGTAGCAATGAAAATAATTTTATGGTTGGGTCACAACATGAGGAACTATATTTAAAGGGCCAGAAGGTTGAGAACCACTGCTCTAGAGTCAAAGAAACAGAAATCCTAAATGACTCACTTGATCAGATGGACTTAATTGACATCTTCAGAACATTTCATCCCAAAGCTGCATAATATACATCCTTCTCAAGTGCACATGGGAAATTTTCAAAGATAGACCACATATTTGGTCACAGGCAAAGTCTCTCCAAATTCAAGAAGATTGAAATCATATCAAGCATCTTCTCAGTCCACAATGTCATAATATTAGAAATAAACTACAATAGAAACAATCAAAAAAATTCAAACAGAGACAGAGAAAAAGGGCGGCTGAATAGATGGACGTGTCCCGAGGCTTGTCCCAGAGCAGATAGAATGAGCAAATAAATCAAATACCATCCACCTCAAGTTGGTGAAGTAGACACAGCTGGTGAGACAATTCACAGCTGGGAAGGGCAGAGTACACCTGGAGAAAGATAAAATCAGGGATGTGGGCTAGAGAGAACTGTGAGACCTTCAAGCCCAGAGGGCCAGAGGTAAACCGCACGGCACTGAGGCTGCGTCCCTTGGGACAGGAATAGCGTCTGACTGTGGAAAGGAGGTCCGCAGTACTGCTGGTGGCAGAGGATTCTAGATCTGGGTCCAAAGTCATGAGAGACTGAGCCCAGATGGGGCACTCTGGATGGCTGCCCAGGCCACGCTGTGCTAGGGGGAGAGGGGATCACAGTGTCACAGCTCCTTCCCCTGTTTTCATTCTGTGCTTTTGTTTACTGAACCTAGTTCGTAGGACCATTCAAATACAGACACTCACCCGTGGCTGAGGTGCAGGTGGAGGTGTGGACTTGTGGAGTCTGGTAAGAGGCTGGGGTGAAGAGAGGAGAGGGGAGAGGTGGCCACTAGTCCGGCACTGAGTCATACCTGACTTGCTGGACCTAGGCAGCCATTTTATCCTGAAGAGATAGCCCCTCCCTGTAGTCTCCAGGCAACTGAAACAGCCACACCCAGACTACACCCTGAGTGGCACAAAGGATACAAAAAAAATCTGAATACTCCCTGAGAGTCCACAGGGACTGGCCTAAAGAGAGACCTTCAGTTCCAGCAACAGGAAACTGAGAATCCACAGACAGTACGGAAGAGTGGGATCTTAAACCAGTCAAAGGACTGACACTTCACTTTTTTTTTCATTTTATTTCATTTTGTTATCATTTTCTTTCTTTTTTCTTTATTTTCCTTTTTCATTTTTCTTATTTTCTATTTCTTTTTGCATTATTTTTTCATCATTCTAATTTATTTTATTTTTTATTCTATTTTTGTGTTTTTATTTTTTAATTTCTTTATTAATTAAGGTATTACATATGTGTCCTTATCCCCCTATTACCCCCAACCCACCCACTCATGCCCTCACCCCACTGTTGTCTGTGTCCATTGGTTAGGCTTATATGCATGCATACAAGTCCTTTGGTTGATCTTTCCCCGCTACCTTTCCTCTAAGGTTTGATGGTCTGATCTATGCTTCTCTGTCTCTGGATCTGTTTTTGTTCATCAGTTTATTTTGTTCATTATATTCCATAAATGAGTGAGATCATGCGATCTTTATCTTTCTCTGACTGGCTTATTTCACTTAGCATAATGCTCTCCAGTTCCATCCATGCTGTTGCAAATGGTAAGTATTCCTTCATTTTTACCGCAGCACAGTATTCCATCGTGTAGATATACCACAGCTTTTTAATCCACTCATCTGCTGATGGGCACTTAGGCTGTTTCCAAATCTTAGGTATGATGAATTGTGCTGCTATGAACATAGTGGTGCATATATCCTGTCTGATTGGTGTTTCTAGTTTCTTGAGATATATTGCTAGAAGTGGGATCACTTGGTCGAATGGGAGTTCCATTTTTAGTTTTTTCTGGAAACTGCATAATGTTCTCCACAGTGGCTGCACAAGATTACATTCTCAGCAGCAGTACATGATGGTTCCTTTTTTCCCACATCTTCATAAGTACTTGATGTTTGTTAATTTGTTGGTGATTAATTTGTCTGGAGTGTTATTGACCCTTTCATGGAAGGATTCTCCTCTCTGGGTATCTGGTTATGTGGCTCACTCTTGAACACATTGGCAAAACAGGATAAAATTCACCTCAACAAGACATGTGCCCTCTCACAGTCTGGGACACCTCGGGGGATGTCCGACTGCAGCATAGGCCTGTTCCCTGCTGGCAAGTGGACATCCCCTGAGGGCTCCCGGGCTTCCAGAGGGATGTCTGACTGCCAGCTTAGGCCCAATCCCTCGGGGAGCAGGCCTAAGCTGCAGGTGGACATCCCCCGAAGTGTCCCAGACTGCGAGAGGGCACAGGCCGGGCTGAGAGACCCCCTGAGTGCACAAATTTGTGTGCACCAGGCCTCTAATGATGAATATAATTTGATGAACAAGAATAGATCCAGAGACAAATGGTAGGGGAGGGGGTGTTAGAGAGCAACCAAAGGACTTGCATGCATGCATATTAGTATAATCAGTGGACATGGACAATGGGGCAGTAGTGGCTTGCCAGGTGGGCATGGCTGGGGGAGGGTCAACTGGGGAAAAGGAGACATATGTAAAATTTTAGACAATAAACACAAAAACATAAATGCAAAAAAATAAATAAATAAAAAGCCTTAGCCATTGGCTCAACACACTGTAAGTAGCTGAGGTGTTAAAATTTCTTTTAGTTACTTTGTCTTTTGCCAATGATAGTTGTTTAGTAAGTTTCCTATTGGTTTGCCTGCTGTTAATCCCAGCATGCCCATTTGTGGTCTGATATATAGATAGGTCTTTGCTTCAAGGTCTCTGCCAAGTAATCAAAAAGAAGCTCCTACTAGTAAATCACACAGTCCCTCACAATTCTCTGGGCCATGCTTTTCTATTATTCCTTTTTCTATCTTTGCAACCATCCCAGTATGTTTATTTCTTCTCTAAGTAAGCTCATGTTGAGTCAGAAATCTTTTCACACTATATCTAAAGAACACTTATTCACTAAGCTATGCCACAAGTAGTCTTGGAATGTACTAGGGCAGTGATGGCGAACCTTTTGAGCTCGGCTTGTCAGCATTTTGAAAAACCCTAACTTAACTCTGGTGCCATGTCACATATAGAAATTTTTTTTATATTTGCAACCATAGTAAAACAAATACTTATATTTTTGATATTTATTTTATATATTTAAATGCCATTTAACAAAGAAAAATCAACCAAAAAATGAGTTCGCGTGTCACCTCTGACACGCGTATCATAGGTTCGCCATCACTGTACTAGGGTATCCTGGTTAAAACTGCATCTTAAGGTGTGAAGGCTATTTTTCCTACTCTAAAATTTTCAGAAAACAATTTTCCAGATATCAAAGCTTTCTGATACCATAAATTTTTTAAATAAAACCAATTAAAGTACAAAGAATAGTTCACCTGATTTAAACTTAACAGAACAGATTTTAAATTCAGTAGAATTCCAACAAATCATATAAACCCTAATTAAAAATTTTTCAGACATTAAACAATACTCTTTTGACATTAAGTATTATAGACATGTGTCACTTGCAGTAACATTAGCTGTAGCAGGAGACAAACCAAGAAACCTCAATGTCTTAACACAATAGAAAATTTATTTCTCACTTATTCGGAGACCCAGGCTCTCTGACTTACAATGTGTGGTTTCTAAATTTACTTCGGGATTCAACATATAGCCAGCAGATGGGGGAATTGAGAGAGTAGACAGAATAGATTGGTAAGTTTTTATGTGTCAGGCCTGGATGTAACTTACATCATTTCCATTCACATGCCACTGCCTGGCAATTCAAATGGCCACATCTAAGTAAAGGAAGGCTGTGAAGTGTATTCCAGCTATTTGCTGAGAGCAACAAGTTTGATGAGAAATTACACTATCTCTGCCTCAAGGTGTAAATGTTTGGGATAATGGAAGTGGCCTTGTTTACCACAAAATGTTTGCCACAGGTTTAAGAATGCCACTTAACAAATATTTATGGAGTCCCTACTATGAGCTTGCCCTGAGTTTAGTATTACAGCTAAGGAAAAGCTAGACTCTACTTCTTACCCTTTATCTGTCATGTTACTGTGAGGAAAAACACATATGAATTGATTGTTGCCATTCAGAATGATAAATGGGAGATCAAAGATCTGTGGTTCTGTTGGTTGGGCACCATCCCATGCACCAAACGTTTGCCAGTTTGATTGCTGATCAGGACACATGCTGGGGTTGGGGGCTCAACTCCCTGTAGGGGAATGTGCAGGAAGCAGCAGATTGATGTTTTGCTCTTACATAGATGTTTCTCTCTCTCTCCCTCTACCTTTCTCTGTCTCTCTGAAAATCAACAAAATATCTTTTTTGAAATGTATCTTTATTGCTCAGAGTATTACAGATGTCCCCCATTTTCCCTCATTGCTCCCATCCACTGGGTTCCCTCCCAACCCAAGGCCTTCATCATAATTTGTCTGTGTCTATGGACTATGCATATCCTATATAATAAAAGCCTAAAATGCTAAGTGTCCAGTCATCCGGTCGGCCATTCAACCAGTCAAAGTGTAATATGCTAATGATATGCTAAGGCCACTCAACTGCTCGCTATGATGTGCACTGACCACCAGGGGGCAGACACTCTGACCAATAGGTTAGCTTGCTGCTGGGGTCTGGCCAATTGGGACTGAGCAAGATGGGCCGGGCATGCCCTTGAGCTCTCCTGTGGTCCCTCCCCGGCTGACCAACCTCCCATGTCCCTCCCCGGCCCAATCATGTGGGTCCCTCGGCCTGGCCTGTCCTGAGCCCTCTCGCAATCTGGGCTAAAGGACCCCCCACCCAGAGTGTACGAATTCCGTGCACTGGGCATCTAGTATGCATATAAGTTCTTTGGTTAATCTCTTTTCGTCCCCCTCCCTCTTCCCTCTGAGGTCCATCAGCAAAGATTTTGTCTCTAATGGATTTCTTCTCATTTACATTTTCCCCACCTTTTAGCTTAGGAGAGATGACATTTTTCACTGCATATTAAGGGAGTGTGAGGTAGGCAATTAGGAAGAATTCATAATCTTTATCACTTTCTTGCTGCATTGTAGATACTTTTATTTGTAGACCAGAAGTTATATGCATTTTATAGAGCTAAATTCTTGCATATTTAACATTTACTAAACATTCTACTTTATGTACCTTACCAACATTTTTTAAGTGAATGGAAGCATGATTTTTTTTTTATCTTTTAAATAGAATTTCTTTGTGTATGAGGGAAATGAAGGGAGTTCGGTTGGGGAGTTGTCCACAGAAATGTCTAGAATTAAACAAAAAAAGAAGTTTTTTTAAATATATTTTATTGATTTTTTACAGAGAGGAAGGGAGAGAGACAGAGAGCCAGAAACATCGATGAGAGAGAAACATCGATCAGCCGCCTCCCGCACATCTCCCACCGGGGATGTGCCCGCAACCCAGGTACATGCCTTTGACCGGAATCGAACCTAGGACCCTTCAGTCCGCAGGCCGACGCTCTATCCACTGAGCCAAACCGGTTTCGGCCAAAAAAAGAATTTTATGAATATAATAAACTTGCTCTTATATAGAATGGAACATCTGAAGTTCTTAAAGTCAAAGGCCTTTTATACATTCATCATAAAGAAATAAGGCAGCAGTGATAACTGGGTACTAATGATTTTGTTCTTGGAAAATTCATTGATTCTATTCCATTCATTTGCATAAGTGATGCTAAAATATTTCTAATGATAAGCATATTCAGAAACTTTGAGGAAATGTTCTCTAAGGCAACTTCCTCACTTCTCTTCATAATTAGCATGGGGTTGTAGAAAGAACATTAGGCTAGTTATCAGAAGAAGAAAATTGTAGTCCATCTCTACCACTACTCATGGCAAGAAACTGAATAGCATGTCAATAATACCAGTCATCTCTCTCTCTCTCTCTCTCTCTCTCTCTCTCTCTCTCTCTCTCTCTTTCTCTCTCTCTCTCTCTCTCTCTCTTTCTCATTTTCTCTCTAGCCATATGTAATATGTGTGTGTGTGTTCATGTGTGTAGATGAAAGTGTAGCATGAAGATTTTTAGAATGCAGATACTACTTTGTTCTTCTAGGATAAAATGTATAACATTTTAATGTCTAAAATGGTATAACTTTCCATACTTTTTATCCTTTGGTACACACTACTTCTCAGAATCTTTGACACCCTTAGTATGCCCTGAGACGATACCATACATTTTAAAAATATCTTATCTACATATCAGAAATAATCCTATTTTGAGAAACAGTTTACAAGCAATTAGGGGAGCATTTCCCCCCACTATCAGTATTAGAGGCATCAGCTATTTTTATTTTGAAAGATTATTTGAGTTTGAAACAACAAAAGGAAACATCCTGATGACTTCAGGGTAAGAATCAGGTATTGTATGATGAGGGCTATAAATAATATTAAAGCTAGTGAAATGACCTGGATGGAACAGAAAGATTTATTTAATATATTATCTGAACACTCTTGGGAGTTAATCAATGAAATATAGCCTTAGTGTTCAATTCCATCCTCTTTTATTGAGTCAGGGGATGTTTAAAGAAATTTATAGAGCTCTTTGAAAGTCAGCATTTTTAATAAGTGGCACTAAGAAAGGATTATACTGAGGGAGATCCAGGTGACAATAGAACATGAGATATGACGGAGTTTAAATTGGCCAAGCTAATTGAGGTAGAAGACACTCAGCATGGTGGACCCCAGTGAATTATCTGCTCATCTTCCTGACTACTGCCTATTCCCTTGCCTTTCCCTCTGCTCTGTATCAATGACAATTTTAGCGTTCTCAGATCCTATCTTTTGGAATTGAGTTGCAATATAAAAGCTGTTGGTTTGTATAGTGGTGCCATGCTCAGACTCATAAGTCATTCCTGATATAGATATATATGTCAGTATAAAACCAGACAAGTCTCACAGACTTTGGAAACCAGGAGGAGTCCACATCTTTTCTGTGAACATAGAAAAGCAATAAAAATACTTAAAGAAATGGAAAACTGAATCAGTGAAAAAGAAAACAATTTAATAAAGAATAGGCCAGAATGACAGAATTATATGTCAACTCTAATTGAAAAACATATATATATATATATATATATATAGAGAGAGAGAGAGAGAGAGAGAGAGAGAGAGAGAGAGAGAGAGAGAGAGAGGATTCTAGGTCCAGTTTTCAAAATATATGTGAGCTACTGGAGTGAAGAGATGTTACAGGCTAGTTATCTTAAAGTAGATATTGAGATTGAGTTTATTAAGGCATTCTGGGTGTTTATTACAGATCAACACTTATTGAAGGGAGGGGGAGAAAGCAGGATTATCCATGTTGAGAAAAACTTCCATGCAGGCCAACCCCTCAGGGAATTCTGGAGTAAATATGGTTTATCAGCTTGTTTAATACTAGTCTTGGATGTCTGGGCCTCTATACTCCTGCTGTAACTTGTCATTGGATAGGAAGGGTATACCCATAGAAAATATTTTTTGTATGGCTGATACAAACTGTGAAGCAGGTGAGAGTGTCAGTCTGGACAGTACATCTCTCTGTCTACCACAAAAAGGTTATTGAGATGAGAAAGAGATAGAAGAAGGTTAAGGTTTCTATTAATTCTACAAACTTATTGTTTTAAGAATAATAACATATATTATAACAGACAGAGTTCATTGAAAAACACCAATCCCTGTTGTCCAGAGAAAAGTATAACTGCCATATTATAGAGAAAGATATTCCAGTCATTGTTATTAACTTTGGGGCTATGACTGACTAGAGATAAACACAGAGTTACACACACACACACACACACACACACACACATGCATGGCAGGATAGTTAAAAGAGGAAGCCCAGTAAAAGATTTATATTTAGAATTTACTTCATAGGTAATGACCTAATATGGTGAAGGGACAAATGAAAGGAGTGGTGAGGGTGATGATGATGATGATGATGATGATGATGATGATAATGATGATAACTACCATTTATTCCTCATTTATTGTGTCAGAGATTATATTAAGCTCTTTATGTAAATTATTCTACTTAATTCACATAACAACTCACAAGGTAGCTATTTTAATCTCCATTTTATAGATGAAGAAATGGGTCTATATCAGAGTAAATGGTAGAATATGGATTCTTCTCTAGATAGTCTACCTCCAGAGCCTAAAATCTTTTTTTATTGTTTTATTGCTTAAAGTATTACAAAGAGTATTATATACGTCTCATTTTTTTTCTCCCCTTGACCTTCCTCTAGCCTCCCATACCCCCCCAGTGTCTTGTGTCCATTGGTTACACTTATATGCATGCATACAAGTCCTTCGGTTGATCTCTTACCCACCCCCACAACCCTCCCAGGCCTTCCCGCTGTAGTTTGACAGTCTGTTCGATGTTGCTCTGCCTCTGTATCTATTTTTGCTCATCAGTTTATAATGGTCTTAATTATCCATAAATGAATGAGATCATGTGGTATTTTTCTTTCATCGACTGGCTTATTTAACTTAGCATAATGCTCTCCAGTTCCATCCATGCTGTTGCAAATGGTAAGAATTCCTTCTTTTTCACAGCAGCATAGTATTCCATCGTGTAGATGTACCACAGTTTTCTAATCCATTCATCTGCTGATGGGCACTTAGGCTGTTTCCAGATCTTAGCTATGGTGAATTGTGCTGCTATGAACATAGGGGTGCATATATCCCTTCTGATTGGTGTTTCTGTTTTCTTGGAATATATTCCTAGCAGTGGGATCAATGGGTCAAATGGGAGTTCCATTTTTAACTTTTTGAGGAAACTCCATACTGTCGTCCATAGTGGCTACACCAGTCTGCATTCCCACCAGCAGTGCACGAATGTTCCTTTTTCTACACATCCTCTCTAGCACTTGTCGTTTGTTGATTTGTTGATGATAGCCATTCTGACAGGTGTGAGATGACACCTCATTGTGATTTTGATTCGCATCTCTCGGATGATTAGTGACTTTGAGCATGTTTTCATATGTCTCTTGGCTTTCTGAATGTCCTCTTTTGAAAGGTATCTATTTAGGTCCTTTGTCCATTTTTTGACTGGATTGTTTATCTTCCTTTTGTTAAGTTGTATGATTTCCCTATAAATGTTGGATATTAAACCCTTATCGGTGATAACATTGGCAAATATGTTCTCCCATGCAGTTGGCTTTCTTGTTGTTTTGTTGATGGTTTCTTTTGCTGAGCAGAAGCTTTTTTTTTGATGTAGCTTAACCACCATCCTAAACTGCTTATTACATAAAGGAAGGATTTGATTATTCTGTCTGACTTTAAGAAATAAAATGAAAAAACTTCATAAGGCCTTATACAACCTGTCTGCTACCTACTTCTCCAAAACTACTTTATAACACTTTCTACTTTGCTCCAAATATACTGGCTTGGAACAAGTAAAAAATTTTCTGTATCGAGGCCCTCACATATGCTGTCGACTTTGCCTAAAATGCTCTTTACTCCCACTCTTCACTTGTCTAATCCTTATATCAATTCTTCAAGTAAACTGCCCCTAACTCCCTCTCCCACAGACTAGTTTGGATACTCCTGTTACATGCTTTCATAGTTTCCCTGACTACTTCAAGGCTTAATTTTATCAAAATACATTTGTTTGTTGTCTGCCTACCCACAGTAAATATGATTTTCATGACAGCAAGAATCACATTTGTTCTATTCACTATATTTTTCTATGCTATTTAACATTTTAGGTGATTGCTTGCTTATTGGCTTGATATCTGTAAACATGATTGAAAAACTATCACTAATGAATGAAGTTATAAGAAGTCAGAGCTGAACTACAATAAAAAAAGTTATTTTGAAAGTTACTAAAATATTATCCATTGGAGATGATAAGGCAAATGATATACAGCCATAATGACAGAGTTTGATAGATTACTTGATAGTCACAAATTTGATACATCCTTGTTTGTGAACGATGTGACTTTACCACACTCTCATTAAGAGATAAAGTTTATTTCTTCACCCCTTGATGCTAGGCTTGGTCATGTTACTTTTGCAATGGGACATTAACAAATATGACAGATATAGAGACTGGAAAAGTGTGTACACATTGAAACTTGTCCTGTCTTGAAATATGGTCACCGCCATTTGGAGTTTGAACTAACTTTGAGAATGAGAGAACACCTGGAGAAAGGTGTAGCCAACAGCCAGTAATAGGCACTGGACCTATAAGTGAGGCTGTATTAGCACATTGATAGATGGTAAAGCTACCAGATGACTGCAGTCACATGTGAGTGAACCGAGGTGAAACCAGGAGAACTGCATAGTTAAGCCTGGACCAAATTTGTAAGCTACAGAATCATGAGCAAAATAATATGCTGGTTGTTTTAAGTCACTAGAATTTGGGAGGGTTGGATAGACAGCAATAGATAACTGAATCAAGTGATACAGTAGATTTTCCAATAACAGAGATGTTTATAAATTATCTTGAATGGACCTTTTTATCTTAAGACTCAATAATTGTAGTGAATGTCTTTTTAAAATACTTAAATGTCATTTGAAACAGCCAACAAGTCCCTTCATATTAAAAATGCACCATATTGACTATTCATCTCTTTTGTTTGAATTTACTGTACATGCCATAATTAAAGATGCATTTTAGCATTTGATTTGTATTTAAAGCTCACATAATTTTAAATACATTCCCTAAATCCTTCCCAGCAAGCAAAATAACATTTATGCTAAAATTTGTCTCATGGCCTGTTCTATGTCTCCATGTACAGACTGCAGGAGGTATAATTCATCCATAAAAGACAGCTGAAATATGCACTGCTCTGAATTCTTTTAATATTGTGCGCAAGAGACTGAAGGAGAAAATTAACTGCCATATGCTACATCATTCAAAGTATCAGGTGGATAATAATAAAACAGAAAATATATAAAATCATTTAAAGCAATTTTAGGACCATATGCTCAACTTCACTGATAATAATCAACTACAATATATTTCAGAAAATATAAGTGGAGAGAATATAATTATCCTCCTTATATTATGTGTTAAACTTCAAATCATTTGAAAATATCATGGACCTATAGAAATGTAGTCTGTATCTAGAGATAACTAGACCTCTAATAAAGATTAATTCATTTACTCATTGGACATATTTTCACTCTTTTGGCATAACTCAATTTTTTCTGCATTCAAAGGTTAGATTCCAAGCTCACAGTTTTCAGGACATCCAACTAGATGCAATACAATCAATGCAGATTTCTCTTTCCCATTGTGCCCACCTGTACTTGCCTTTCATGTATTATTAAGTAGTGAATATTATTAGCTTTACAAAAACTCACAATGGGATTCCTCTGCATCAGGAACATGTAGTGCTAACTTTCTTATTTGCCCTCCTCCCTCTCTCCATTTCAATAAACTTACAATATTTTTTATTTATATGTCTTTTTTCCTAACTAAATATTATTAAGTTATTAAATGTTTATTTACAGAAATAAACATTCAACATAAATATACATATATTAAGTGAAAGGCAAAGTGGGTCCATTCTCTAGCCCCCCCCCCCAAAAAAAAATAGTGCCTTGAAGATGTGTGAATCATGTGACCTCAAATACCGGACTACAAAATGGCACAAATTAGTTTCTCTCACCACCTTTTC
Source organism: Myotis daubentonii (assembly GCF_963259705.1). NCBI lineage: Eukaryota > Metazoa > Chordata > Mammalia > Chiroptera > Vespertilionidae > Myotis > Myotis daubentonii. The sequence continues at coordinate 54,762,187 of NC_081861.1, forward strand.
TCTCTCCTTGCCCACTCCACAAAGCCAAGGCAGATATTCTGTCAGGGGATGGCAAACTATGAGAATTGAAACTTCTCTGCCACTATCAATGGGGGTTCACATGAATTGGAAAGGTGAACATCAGCAAAATTTATGCCTTGCATTGTTGTCAATGGAAGTGATAATCGTCTTGGAAGTGGGTGAATGAGAAGGTCCAATAGCTCCATTAACTCAAGGTTGCAGTCATGTTTGAAAACATGAGCAAAAATGAACAAAAAAAAACTACATAGGACAAAAATCAGTTAATAAAACTGTCCACTATGTAAAAAAGGTGCTCAATATCACCAAACATCAGGGAAATGTAAATCAAAACCACAATAAGATATCACCTCACAACTAATAGCATGGCTATTATGAAAAAGACAAGAAATAAAAAGGGTTGCTAAGGATGAAGAAAAAGCAACAGTTGCACATTGTTGATGGAAATGTAAATTGATGCAGCCACTTTAGAGCCCAGCATAAAGTTTCTTCAGAAAATTAAAAATAAAACTATAATATGATCTAATATCACTTCTGGGTATTTATCTAAAGGAAATGAAAACACTAACTCAAAAAGATATTTCCACCCCAATGTTCATTGCATCATTATTTACATTAGCCAAGACACAGAAACAACCTAAGCTGATGAATGAACGGATTAAAAAAAACTAAAAATTTTATATGCATATACGCATAACCCATGTACACAGGTAATAATGTAGGGAAGGCCTGCAGAGCGAAGGGAATGTAGTGGAGGGGTTAAATAGGGAGGAAAAGGGGACATTTGTAATACTTTCAACAATAAAGATAAATTTTTAAAAATTGTTATTGCCCTGACCAGTGTGTCTCAGTTGGTTGAGCATCATCCCATGCACCTGGATGTTGATGATTTGATTTCTGGTAAGGGCACATGCCTGAGTTTCAGGCTCAATCCCCAGGTAGGGGGCATGACAGCTGATCCATGATTCTCTCTTATAAATTTTTCTCTCTCTCCCTCTTTCTTCCTCTCTCTCTTTAAAATCAATTAAAAAAACTAACAAAAAACACAAAAAATTTATATATATATATATATATATATATATATATATATATATATATATATAATCTAACCATGATAAAGAAGGAAATCCCATTATTGCAACAATATAAATGGACCTTAAAGGCATTATTCTAAGTATAAAGGGAAATAAGTCAGACAGAGAAAGACAAATAACATTATGATCTTACATACATGGAACCTTACAAAAACAAACAAACAAAAATCCTTATTCAGATAAAGAACAAATCGGTGTTTGTCAGAAATGTTAGCGGAGGTTGGCAGAAAAAGAGACAAGAAGAATATTTTATAATAATGAAATACACCAGGGAGCTATAATAATGTATACATGCATCTAATAATAGAGCCACAAAACACACAAAGCAAAACCAGAAAGAAGTGAAAAGGGAATTGACAATTCAGTAAGATCTAGGGCTTTCAATACACTCTTTTTAACAGTTGACAAAACAACTAGACAGAGTATCGTAAGGAAACAGAAGCTGTAAACAATGCTATCATATAACTCAACCTATCTGACATATACAGAACTTTCCACTTAATGACAATAAAATGCATATTTTTAAGCATAAGTGAATTATTCTCCAGAATGATTATATGGTAAACCAGAAAGCAAATCAATACATCTTAAAAGGTTAAAATCATGCAAAATATATTCCTGAGCCCAACTGAATTAAAGAAAAGCCCATTCCCAGGTAGCTTCTTTGGTGAATTATATTAAATATTAAAAGAATCAAACCCTTCATAAACTGTTTAAAAAATAGATGAGGAGGGAATATATCCCAACACATCCTATGAGGCCAGGATTAGGCTGATACCCTAACTAAAGTCATCACACACACACACACACAGACACACACACACACACACACACACACACACACAACAACAACAACAACAACTTTAGTCCAATATCTCTATGACTATAGACACAAAAAACCTTAACAAAAATATATCAAACCAAATGCAGCAACATATGTAAAAGTAACTCTACATCAAAATAAAATAGATTTATACCACAAATGCAAGGTTTAGCTTAACAACTGAAAATCAATTTATATAATACTAGTATCCCGATGCACGAAGATTCATGCAAGAATGGGCCTTCCTTCCCCTGGCTGTCGGCACCACTTTTGCTCTGTGCCAGAGCCGCCTTTCCACCTTCCCACACTGCCCAGAGTCCAAGAGTGGCATGGGCTGTGCAGAATGCCTGCATATGCAAATTAATGACCCAAGCATCCTGCCCTGCCCCTGGCCGCTAGGCGCCTGTGTATGCAAATAAGTCCGCCATCTTTGTTGGGTTAATTTGCATACCCACTCCTGATTGGCTGTTGGGCGTGGTAAAGGTACAGCCAATTTGCATCTTTCTCGTTTATTAGTGTAGATCACATAATCATGGAATAAAGAACAAAAGCAAGAGGTTTCAAAAATGGTGATGGAGTAAGTGGAAGCTACACTGACACACTCCCAGGAGCAAACTGGAAATACAACTGAAATACTGAAAATCCACCCTGAGTAGTCAACTGAAGACTAACTGGAGAGATGGAAAGTGGAGACAACATAGAGATGGAAAGGAAGTGAAGAGATATGAGAGTGTTGGCTGGGCTCCCACTGACAGCAGCAGAAGTTTCAGAGAAATATCTCAGCTCTAGGGGGTTTCCCACTAACAACTCTGGGGTCTAAACCACAAGCTGGGTTACCAAGCCCAGAGCACCACAACTGAGAAAGGTGCCTACATAGAATCTGGATGTAAAAAGCAGCAGGTTTGCGGTCTGCCAGCAAGAGACTGATAGAGATGCTGGCACCCTCTTAAAGGGCCAATGCAAAAAATTTCATGTACAGCCACTCACCTTGGGCTTTGATAGATGGAGGGCAGAGTGGACTGGAACTATGTGAATAGAAGCCAGGATTTGGGTCTCTGAGGTTGGTGATCAGAGGCAGCTTCCCAGTTTCCTGTGCTGAGTCATTCCCTTAATCTGTGGAGTAAATATTATTCCTGTGGACCTCTGCAATCCAGGTGGTTTTTGCCTGGGGGTAAGTCAGTTTCCCCACCCTGTTGGAAGACCTCTCACTGCACCCTAGGGTTGATAGTCTGAGGCTAATCAAGTTTGAGTGTCAATGGGACTATAGGCAGAGGAGGATATCTGGAGGATTTGAGACTTTGCCTGATCTAATACCAGGCCCAGGGCTAGGAAAAGCAGACACAGGTGCACATCTTGGTCCTGTCCAAAGGCACCCAGCCCAAGCAGAGTGAGCCACAAGTTGTGGATTGCTGATAGCTCCAAACAGGGTACTCATAACCAGTCACAAACAGCATCTGTCATTGTCTTGCACTAGAGATTGGGAGTCATAGCAGATCTACCTAATACACAGACACAAACCCAAACAGGCAGCCAAAATGGAGAGACAAAAAAGCAAGCCACAAATGAAAGAACAAGAGAATGTTTCAGAAGAAGATATAAATGAAATGGAAATAAAGTTATCAGACATAGAGTTCAGAAAATTATGGCAAAGATGTTTAACAGTATGAGAAAAGATATAGTAACTATAAAGAATGACATAGAACTAATAAAGAACACTGGAAGGAATACAAAGCAGATTAGAGGAAACTGAGGATTGGATCAGTGAGTTAGCATACAGGGTAGAAAAAAATCACTGTCAGAGAACCAGGAAGAAAAAAGCAATAAAAAACAGAAGGGCAGCTTAAGGGAGCTGTGGGATAACATGAAACATAATAATATGCACATAACAGGTATGCAATAAGGGGAAGAAAGTGAGCAAGGAATAGAGAATGTGTTTGAAGAAATAATGGCAGAAAACTTCCCTAACCTGGTGAAGGAAAAAAATCACACAAGCTCAGGAGGCACAAAGAATCCCAAGCAAGAACCTAAACAGGCCCATACCCAGACACATCATAATAAAAATATCAAAAATTAAAAACAAAAAAAGAATCTTAAAGGCAGCAAGAGTAAAGCTATTTGTTACTTACAAAAGAGCTCCCATAAGGTTGTCAGCTGGTTTCTCATCAGAAACTCTACAGAGCAGAAGGAAATGGCTTGAAGTATTGGAGGTATTGAAAAGCAAGGAACTGAAATCAAGATTACTATATCCAGCAATGCTATCATTCAAAACAGATGGTGAAATAACAAGTTTCCCAGACAAAAACAGCTAAAGGAGTTTATCACCACTAAACCAGCACTGCAAGAAATGCTAAAGGGACTCCTGTAATGAGGAGAGAGAGAGAGAAAGAGAGAGAGACAGAAACAGGCATAAAGAATTAAAATGGCAATAAATAAGTACCTATCAATAATAACCTTAAATGTAAATGGATTAAATTTTCCAATCAAAAGGCATAATGTAGCTGAATGGATAAAAAACATGACCAATTATATGCTATCTACAAAAGTCCCACCTGAAACAAAAGACTCGCATAGGATGAGAGTGAAGGGATGGAAATTTTTTTCATGCAAATGTAAATGGGGAAAAAAATGCTGTGGTATCAATACTTACATCTGACAAAATAGACTACAAAATGAAGGCCATCACAAGAGGTAATACAGGTCACTACATAATACTAAAGAGAACAATCCAACAAGAGGATATTACCCTGGTAAACACATATGCACCCAATTTAGGATCACCTAAATATATAAAAAATATTCTAGAGTACTGTAAGGGAGAGATCTACAGCAATACAGTCATAGTAGGGGACTTTAACACCCTGCTTACTTCACTGGATAGATCTTCCAGACAGAAAATAAAAAAGGAAAAAGAGACTCTAAATGACACACAGCCTCAGATGAATTTAATTGACATTTATAGAAAATTTCACCCCAAAACTGCAGAATATACATCCTTCTCAAGTGCACTTGGGTAATTCTAAAAGATAGACCACATTATGACACAAAACAAATCTCTATAATTTCCAGAAGATTGAAATAATATCAAGCATCTTCTCTGATCACAATGGAATGAAATTAGAAATCAACTACAGTGAAAACACTCAAAAACTTTCAAACACGTGGAGGCTAAATAGCATGTTACTAAACAGTGAATGGGTTACCAACAAAGTCAAGAAATAAATAAACAAATAAAACTCCTGGAAACAAATAAAATGAACATACAACGAACCAAAATATATGGAAAGAAACAAAAGCAGTCCTAAGAGGGAAGTTCATAGCACTACAGGTCTACTACAAAAAAAAAACAAACAAAAAAAAAACAAGAAAATTTAATAATAAATTATTTAACCCTAAATGGAGACTTATCCAAGGTGGACATGCAGATGGCTAAGAGACAAATGAAAAAAAAAATGCTCAGAGTCATTAATCATCAGAGAGATGTAAATGTATATGACAATGAGATATCACCTCATACCTATCAGAATGACTAACATTAACAAATCAGCAAATGACAAGTGCTGGCATGGATGTGGAGAAAAGGGAACCCTACACTACTGGTGGGAATGCAGACTGGGGCAGCCACTATGTAATACAGTATGGAGATTCCTCAAGAAGTTAAAAATGGAACTGCCATTTGACCAAATGATCCCACTTCTGGGAATGTATTCTAAGAAACCTGAAACATCAATCAGAAATAATATATGTACCCCTATGTTCATAGCAGCACAATTTACATCAGCTAGGATATGAAAACAGTTCAAATTCCCATCTGTAAATGAGTACATAGAAAAAGCTGTGGTACATTTACACTGTGGGATACTATGCAGCAGTAAAAAAGAAGGGTCTCTTACCCTTTGAGACAGCTTGGAGGGACCTGAATAAGTTGAAATAAGCCAGTTAGAGATAGACAAGTATCGCATATGTGGAATCTAATGAACAAAATAATCTGATGAACAAAATAGATCCAGAGATATAGAAGCATGGAATAGACTGAGGAATCTTAGAGAAGGAGGGGTTGGGGAGTTGGGGAGAGATTAACCAGGGAATTTATATGCATATATGATAGCCCATGCATAGCCCATGGACACAGACAATAGTATGGTGAAGGTCTGGGGGGTGGGTGTGAGGTGGAAGAGGTAAATGGGAAAAAGGGACATCTGTAATGCTTTCAACAATAAAGATAAATTTAAAAAAAACAGTACCCTAAGTGAATAAAGCCATTCATAGAGGACCACATATTGTGTGAATCTATAGTAAATAAACTATGCTTATTTTACAGTAGGTGTTCAATCACTGCTGTTGTCTTTCTTGTCTTCAGAATTTCATGCTGATTCTCTAGGAATTCACACAGCCTCGGTCTGTATTCCAGATTATGTGAGCACCAGTGACATCCAGAAGAGACATTACAGATTAAGTAAGAATATGTCACATTCAGTGTATTTCATAGATCTAATGTGTAGAGTGGGCCACTGTGTGAGTTATGGGGAAAGATCAGAAGCGTTTATATTTGGGTTTCTTCTCCAACTCTACAACACTCATTCAAAAATATTTCAGCCCATTCAATGCATTGTTCCTGATATTGTTGCATATTTTTATGCATGCACATTTTTTCCTATTCCTTACAGGTTTGGGCCACATGGTATGTACTTAAGATTTATTGTTTGATTTATTGATTGAACTTTGCAGGTATGTTTACTAATTTCACAGGATTTAGATGAAAGAAGATGCCAGGTCATTTTCTTTGAAACATATTTGCATCAAGAATTGTGCCATGTTTCCATAAAAGAGCAATGTTTTCTTACAAAGGAATAAATATCACAAAGTCTTCTCAGAAGCTATAAAAAATTTCCTTTCTCAATGAACTAATATATTAATTTCTATTAAAGAGTGGTAGCTATGTAATATAGCATGGTGTTTAAAAAATGAACACTGTGGAGCCAGACTGCATGGATTTTAATCCCAATTTCAATTTCTAGACTGAATTTTTAGCTTGACTTATCCACTCATTTAATGCTTCAGTTGTCTCATATGTAAAATGAACATTACAGTATATGTTTATAGAATTGTTGTGAGAATTAAATGACACATAGGAAGTATTCAAAGAATGTTTATGAATCCACCTTTTTTCTTCCACAACATCCCCAGTAAAGGGAAAGAAAGAACACATAATCTCAAAGATATTGTCACAGTGCAATTTGCAGTAAAGAGATGATATATAAACTAGTTTCTCAAATTAAAGCTATTTGTGTAGCCTATTTTTCATAGAGACCAAAGGGAGGTTTATTCTGCATTATTTGGAGAGAGTAACCAAACTATGTTGCCTGACTACAATGTTCTTTATCACACACACACAGCATCCTACATTCTTGATCTTTATAATGTAGCACTAGATGTCCAATGCACAAAATTCATGCAGGTGGGGGGGAGGGGGCATCCCTCAGCTGGACCTGCACCCTCTTGCAATCCGGGACCCATTGAGGGATGTCCAACTGCTGGTTTATGGGCCTAAATCAGCAGTAGGACACCCCTCTCGCAATCCAGGATGCTGCATGCACTAGTGACCATACTTTTCATATAGGTGAAAAGCATTTTGCTATTGTATAGGCAGCTACATATTTTTTGCACTAATTATAAAAAGTAACACATAACATGATCCTTCTAAGGCAGTGGTACCATTTTCCCCATCTTATGGGTGGAAAAGCTGAAGCAGAGAGAAGTTAAGTAATTGGCTTTGTCACACAGTTATAAGTGTCAGAATCAGGGCTGACCACAAAATATGCAAGCCAGATTCCATGTATGTCATCACTACATCCTCCTGTTTTTTTTCAGTGTTAGAGTAGCCTTGCCAGGTTTTACTTTTTAAATCTAAGAGACTGTTCCCAATATATAGGGTAGTGTCCCTAGGCCTGGCCGGTGATCAGGGTCAATCTGTGGGGCGACTGGTGGGGCGATCAGGGGCCCCTGCTGGCACCAGCCTTGGCTGGCAGTCTGGAACTGCCAGCTCGCTGGCCCCGCCCCCACCAACCAGTTGTTTCACAGGTCGTTCCACCATTAAGTCGATCTGCATATTAGGGTTTTATATAGATAAATAGTATAAAGAATTATGTTAGGTTGTGTCTTATTCATCTTTGTATCCTCAATGGCTAATACAATGCTATTTGTGAGAGAGGTACAGGTAACATGTTATGGAGATTCAGAAGAGAGGAATTTACTAATAACTTGGGAAAGTGGAAAACTAGTAAAATCTTGATGGAAAAGATGTTAGAGATGGGCAGAATTCATACATGTCCACTTGGAGAGAAAAGGAATTAGGAAAAATTCTATAAGGGGAGGCAACTATGTGCAAAGAGATCGATAGAGGAAAATTATAGGATGTGCAGAAGGGACCATGTGAGTGGAGGTAAGATTCATGAAGGGGATGTATAAAAGCTACAGAAGCTGGAAGTATATGTTAAATTGCCTGGTATGAGTGAGAGGAGAGGTGGAATGAAGGGGAGTGGAATTCAACTATCCTGCTGTGGAATTTGGATTTTACCCTGTGGTCAACACAGAATGACTGAAATTTATTGAAGAAGGATATGGTATGATCAGAGCTCTGCATTAGAAAGATTAAGCTGGGCCTAGCTGGTGTTGCTCAGTGGTTGAACATTGACCTATGAACCAGGTTATGGTTCAATTCCCAGTCAGGGCACATGCCCTGATTAAGAGCTCAATTCCCAGTAGGGGATGTGCAGGAGGCATCCAATCAATGATTCTCATCATTGATGTTTCTATCTCCCTCTCCCTTCCACTCTGAAGTCAATAAAATATATATATTACAAAATATATTTTTAAAATGTTACAAGAAAAGTCCAATTACGAAGTAGTTTGAATAGTCCAGGCAATGGGTAACTTAGGTTGGGCCAGAGAAGAGGAAGTATGGAATGTAAAGGAGGGGATAGATTCAAGAGAAATTTCAGGAGAAGCATGAATGAAGATTTGACAATCTATAACCCCTGCTTTGCTTAGGATATATCACAGCTCAACATTCAAGGCTTTCCACAATCTTTCCCAACTACTTTCTTCAGATTTATCTTTCACTAAGCATGCCTCATACCTAATTCTCTAAGGTGTATTGGGTTGTATTCCTTTATTAAAATACGCTTTGGACCTTTCCACTTAATCCTCTTATCTCCACATGTAAACATTTTACCCATCCTTGAAAGTTCAGTTCAAATGTAATCTCCTTCATCAACCTTTCCTAATTTTCCTCTAACCAAAAGTAATTCCTTCCTCTATTCTTCCACAGCATTAAACTTTTACCTCTGGATAAGCATTTATTCCACTTTGTATATTCATTACATAGTATTTTATTACCTACAAAATAAAGTCCAAAAACCTTACCATGGAATCCAAAGCCTAAAACAAAAATATTTAATTATTTTATCATTCATTAATTTGTTATTTAATTAATTCAACAGATATTTTCATACCTAATGTATTCCAGTCACTTTGCTGAATCCTTCAGATAAAACAGGGAATAAGACATATAGTGCTTAATTCTATGGATCATACATTCTACTAGAAGAAGCAGGTAAAAACAAGTAAATAAATTGAGAGTTGTAGTTAGTGACATGAAAATCATGCATAAGGGGCTGATTTGAAGAATAATGCAGATCAAGAAGTGGAAAGTTCTATTTTAAATAAGGTGGTCAACAAAGGTCTCAGTGGAGACATGTGTTCAAGGTCAGGCTTAAGAGATAGGGAGGGAGCAGTTTTGTGAGGAGTTTGAAGAATGCCATTCCAAGGAAAGAGAGTATGATATACAAAGGTACTGAGATAGTAAAAGCCTTGTTATAATCAAAGAACTAAAAGGAAACTAATGTGGAGGTGGTCACAGTGTATGTGGTGAAAAAAATGGTATGCAGTGAGTCTGGAGCGATAGGTTTAGCCTGTGTGAGACATGGTAAAGACTATAACTTTTTATTCATGTTCAGTGGGAATTCATTTAAGAATAACAAGCAATAGAGTAATATTATTTAATTTACATTAAAAATTATTAAGTTTACCTCTTATGGGGTAATGTAGGAACAATAAGGCTTAAAAACAGTCTAAGTTGGAAGCTGTTACACTAGTCCAAGCAAAAAAATAATGGTTAATTGTCCTAAAGAAATGTCAATGTATATGAAGAAAAGAGGGCAGATTGAGTATATAGTTTGGAGATAAAATTGGGAGGAAGTACTGAAAAATTGGATGTGGGAGAAGAGAAGATATCAAGGGTATAATTAAGTTTATGATATGAACAATTAATTAGTGCCTTTTACTAAGATGTAGGCTATGCATGTAGGAGGTGGATTTGGAGAAGACAGATAGAGAGTTCAATTGTCCATATCTTTATTTTGAGATATACTAGTACATTAGGCAACAAATGAAAATGTCAATTGATCAATGGGTTATAAATCAGAGTCTCAGTGAAACAGAATAAGCTGGAGTAAATGATTTCAGAATCAACAGAACATGAGAAGAGAAGAGAAGAGAAGAGAAGAGAAGAGAAGAGAAGAGAAGAGAAGAGAAGAGAAGAGAAGAGAAGAGAAGAGAAGAGAAGAGAAGAGAGAAGAGATGACCAAGCACAGAGTCCTGAAGAATTCCAATATTTAGAAAGTAGAGGAGAAGAGGCTACAAAGATTTATTTAAAGCAGCTAATGTGGTAGAAAAAAGGAGAGGGTGATGTTGCTGAAAAGAAAGCATATTTCAAGAAAAGTAGTGAGATAAATTGTTCTACATGCCACCTATGTCAAATAAGGTGACAAAGAAAAGTCCATTGAATTTTATATCATGGAAGCTTTTGTTGACTGTCTCATGAGTGCTTTCAGTTGAATTGAGGAGAAAGAAGCTATACGGTTCAGAGGTGAATTTTAAATGGAAACTCATAAATTGAAGAAAGTAAATGTGGATACATCTTTCAATGAATTTGCTTAGGACAAATAACAGCGAAATGGAAAGATAGTGGGATACAGTGTGTGCCATGAATAGTTGTTTCTTTTTGTAAAACGGAAGACTGGGGGAAAAAAGTAAGGCATGCTAACGTTGATGGAAATGTTCCAGTAAAGAAGGGGAAAATAAATGATGTAGGAAAGGGAGAAGATTACTAAAGTAGCAAAATTCTTGAAGAGGAGACAGAGGATAGGAACAAAAGAACAGATGAAAGAATTTACCTTTGATAGAAGGAGGACTCAGGGCTGGTGAGCCTTTGGAAATTATAGGAAAGGAGAAGAATATGAATATAGACAAAGGTCAGACTATAAATTTGGGCATGGAAAAATGAGGGAGTTCCTAGATAAAGATAACATAGATAATGATGATGACGATGATAGGAAACACTTATTATTTGCCAGGTATTAAATACACACATACACATTTATTCATATATATCAGAAAAGTATTATTATTTCAATATTTCAGATGAAGAAATTGAAACAGAAAATATAATAAAATTGTTCAGTGTTATGCAGCTGCAATTCACTAGTCAATACATTCTATGTTCTTTTAAACACATGTAACTTTTTCAGTAAGGAAAGAGGAAAAGTAATCAGATATAAGCAAAGGTTGAAAGTGAAAGAGAAAATATATATGAAGCTAGAAGCCCGGTGCACATATTCATGCACAGGTAGGGTCCCTTGGGGTGGCCTGTGGGAAATCAGGCTGAAAGCCACAGTCCAATGCCACCTGTAGCTCCTACTTGCTGCTCCCACTCATCCGGGCCCCACTGCACCTTCTGCCAGCTTGCGCACAATCAGTCCTGATCAGAAGAGGCTCGCACTGCCACAGTAGTGCTCGCCAGCCATGAGTCCTGCATCTGGCGCCCTCCCGAGGGGAGTGGCCTGCAGGACCAGGTTAAACCAGCTCTCTGACATCCCCTGAGGGGTCCCTGATTGCAAGAGGGCTCAGGCCAGGCTGAGGGACCCTACAGGTGTACAATTGGAACCAGGGAGGGTCCACAGGAAGGCTCCAGGGCATGTCCAGCCCCATCTTGCCCATTCCTGATCAGGGCCTATCAAGGCTGACCGGCTGGGGAGGGATGCGGGAGGTTGGCCAGCCGGGGAGGGACTGTGGGAAGGCTCCAGGGGATGTCCAACCCCATCTTACCTCATCATAGCAACTGGTTGACCAGTCGACTGTCTGCCCCCTGGTAGTCAGTACACGTCATAGCGAGCAGTTGAGTGGCCTTAGCATATCATTGGCATATTACTCTTTGATTGGTTGACCAGATCACCAGACACTTGGCATATTAGGCTTTTATTATCCTATATAATAAAAGCCTAATATGCCAAGTATCTGGTGGTCTGGTGACCGGTCGACTGTTCAACCAATCAAAGCATAATATGCTAATGATATGCTAAGGCCACTCAACTGCTCGCTATGATCTGCACTGACCACCAGGGGGCAGATGCTCTGACTGGTAGGTTAGTTTTCTGCTGGGGTCTGGCTGATTGGGACTGAGCAAGATGGGCTGGACATGCCCTGGAGCCCTCCCATGGTCCCTCCCTGGCTGGCCAACCTCCTGTGTCCCTCCCCAGCCCCGATCATGCACTGGTGGTGTCCTTTGGCCTGGCCTGCACCCTCTATCAATCCAGGACCCCTTGGGGAATGTCAGAGAGCTGGTTTTGGCCCAATCCCACAGGCCAGGCCAAGGGACCCCACTGGTGCACAAATTCATGCACTGGGCCTCCAGTATAGGATATTCATCATGATAAGTGGGAAGGTGAGCCTAAAAAGGAATGTAATAGAACTACCATGTAGTATTATATACCTATTTTAGCCTTGATACTTAATTTAAACAGAGCTCAGTCAGATACAATTAACAACAGGTTCAGAAAAATCCTGTATAGGTCAATGTTTTCCATTAAATATGGATTCCTTGAGATGAAGGTTGTGTAAATTTTTTTTGTTTTTGTATTCACCACAAATTTTTGCAAATAATAGGTACCTAATGTCTATTTAATGGAATTTGTTTGCTCTATTGCTCCCAATTAAAGTCATATGACAGAGAATTGTTAATCTTTCGAACTATGATTGAAACTCCCAATGCAATAAAATATTGAAAAATTTGGTTACATAAAAATATCTGCATGGTCAAAAAGTCATAAGTAAAGCAAAAAGGTAAATCAGTAAAAATGTCATTTGTAATATTTCACAAAAAGCACTAATCACCCTAATAAACAGATATGTACTCTTTAAAATATGGGGGAAAAAGATCAAAATTGTCTAAGAAATATGGGCAAAATATATAAACAAACAGTTCACCAAAATATGTATAATTTTCTACACTAATAAAAGAGAAACATGCAAATTAACCTTCACTCCATCACTACGCCACTCCACTACACCCACCAGCCAATCAAAGTGACTCTGCAAATTAACTCAACAAAGATGGTGGTTAATTTACATATGCAGGCATGGAGCGAAGACTGAAGACAACTGAAGGTGGTGGCAGCCATGGAGCTGGAGTGAGCAGTAGGCTTGGATTGCTCCTGCCGACAGAGGAAGCCAAGCTTCCTGCCAGCCCTGGACTCCGTTCAAGGAGGGGCTGGGGCCTGGGCTCTGCTCAAGGAGTGGCTGGGGGCCTGGATCGCAGGGAGCATTGGTCGCTGGGGGCAACCCAGGCTACCAGTCCACCCTGGACTCCACTGGATGAGCTGGAACAAAAGGAGGGGCTGGGAGCCACTGGAGCAGAGAAGCCAAGTCTCACTGCTTCAGCAGGACCAAAGGCCTGGGTCCCGGGTGCCGGAGGAAAACCAGTGCCGGCAGCCAAGGGAAGGAAGGCCTATTGCACGAATATTCATGCAACGGGCCAATAGTCCCTTATATATACAAAAAAAGATTCTCAATGTTACTTGTAATGAGAAAAATGCAAATAAAAACTACACTAAGAATTCATTTTGATCGGTTTGAAAAACTTCAAATGTTTTAGAATACACTGTTTGTGAGGCTGTGGGGAAACAGGCACTCTATTACATTGCTGATAAGACTGCAGAATGATATGATTCCTTTGAAGGGAATTTCAAAATACACAGTGGTGTGCTGGTAAATGTTTGACAGCTGGTTCTCCAAAACCTAAACCAAAAAATTCTGATGTGCAGACTTTGCTGATTTGTTTGGTGAAAATTGCCCTATTGAGGCCAATTTCAAATTGGGAAGAAATGCACATTAGCACATGGCTATACCAGTGGGTCAAATTAGACTTACAGTTTTGAGTAACCAAAACACAGAGTCTATTGTTGTACTACTGTTGATTGTTATTGCATTACTAGAGGCCTGGTGCACAGATTCATGAACCAGTGGGGTCCTGCAGCCTGGCCTGTGCCCTCTCGCAATCCAGGACCCCTTGGGGGATGTCAGACTGCTGGTCTACGCCTGATCCCTGCAGGCCAGGCCAACATCCCCTGAGGGATGTAGTACTGCGTGAAGTGGAAGGTGGCTGGGGAGGAGCCCGAGCCCAGGCTGGTGCTGCTCCCACTCATCCCGGCCTCACTGCACCTGCCACTATAGCATCGCTGTAGCTGCACTTGCCAGCCATGAGCCTGGCATCTAGCACCCATTGATCAACTAAGCGCTGTACCCCCTGTGGGAGTGCACTGACCACCAAGGAGCAGATCCTACGTTGAGTGTTTCCCCTCTGATGGTCAGTGCACATCATAGCAACCTGTTGACCAGTTGTTCGGTCGTTCAGTTGCTTAAGCTTTTCTATATAGAGACTTTCCATATTAGCAACTGTAAATCTACTTTTGCCCCACCCTATATAGTTTTCTCACCATATAATTACAATTCACATAAATAACTAAAAGAACATAGCTAATAGAAAATGGTAGTTAAAAAGAATTAGGAAGTGATGAGTTTTGAGTATTTATTATCTTAATTTTAATATTATTTTAATGGTAACTTTATATGATTTAATTTTTACTAATGTCTGTATTTTACAATTAGCTCACAAAGTTACTGCAAATGTAAAAATTGATTATTGAAAGCCAGGATGAACCACCTTTAGTACACTATTGAAATAACTGAACATGTAAATGCACATTTACTCTTTGACCTAACATTCCTGCTTCTACAAAAAATTATTCAATGTAGGATTATTTATAATATCAAAAAGTTTGGAAACAATTTATATGCCCATACATAGACAACCACACAATAAAGTTTTTTTTTTAAATACTCACTCAAGGATATGATTGTTGATTTTAGAAAGAGAAGAAGGAGAGAGAGGGAGGGAGAGAGAGACTGATGTTAATAGACTCCACAGTAGTGATTGGGAATATGACTGGAAAGCAACATGAGAGAATTTGGGGGGGATGATGGAAAAGTTCCATATTTTGATGTGTTGGTTACATGGATGCATTTATATGTAAAAATTCACTGAGCTGGATAAGAATAAACAAAAATATCAGTTGTTTTTATATACACTGAATAAAAAGAAAATTAAGAAACAATTTTATATGAGTTCATTGGTTGATCTTTCATATGCATATATGCATAACTCATAGGCACAGACAATAGGGTGGTGAAGGCTGGGGGTGGGGGATGAGAGATGGCAATGGGGGGAAAAGGACATGTAATACTGTCAACAATAAAGATTTATTACAAATAAAATAAAATACCATTAAAAAAGAAATAATTTCATTTACAGCAGCATCAAAATAATAAAATCTTTAGAAATAAACTTAGCCAAGGAGGGGAGCAACTTGTACACTGAAAAGTACAAATGTTGCTAAAATAAATTAAAGATACATATAAATAAAGGTTCTTCACTCATGGATAGAAAAACGTAATATGGCTAATATGTGAATAGCACTCAAAGCTATCTATAGGTTCAATGAAATCCCTATCAAAATCCTGATGATTTTTTTTAAAATATATTTTATTGATTTTTTACAGAGAGGAAGGGAGAGAGATAGAGAGTTAGAAACATCGATCAGCTGCCTCCTGCACATCTCCCACTGGGGATGTGCCCGCAACCCAGGTACATGCCCTTGACCGGAATCAAACCTTCGACCTTTCAATCCTCAGGCCGACGCTCTATCCACTGAGCCAAACCGGTTTTGGCGATTTTTTTTATAAATAGGAAAATTCATCATAAAATCCACATGGAATCTTAAGGGGACCTAAATAGCCTAAGCAATCTTGAAAAAGAATAAAATTGGAGGCACCACGCTTCCTGATTTCAAAAATTATTATGAAGCTGCAGTAATCAAACTGGTGGTACTAGTATAAGGAAATATATTTAAACAAGTGTAATAGAATAGAGAACCCAGAAATAAATCTTCACATATATGGTCAAATGATTTTTGTTTCCAAGTCCTTTCAATGGGGAAAGGCCAGTCTTTTGAACAAACTATGTTAGAAAAACTTAATATCCACGTGGAAAAGAATGAAGGTAAACCCTTGCCATATATTTATCTTATATAATAAAAGTCTAATATGCAAATTGCCCAAACAACTGGTCGCTATGATGCACATTGACCATCAGGAGGCAGATGCTCAATGCAGGAGCTACCCTAGCCTGCAGGCCCCAGGCCAGCCAAGGCAGGTGCCAACAGGGGCCCTCCCTATTGCCCCACAGATTGGCCCTGATCGCAGGCCAGGCCTAGGGACCCTACCCGTGCACAAATTTCATGCACCGAGCCTCTAGAGTGTATATATATATATATATATATATATATATATATATATATATATATCTCCTATCTAATAAAAGAGAAACATGGTAATTAGCCATAACTCTGCTACCCTTCACATGGGCTAATCAGGGTGATATGCAAATTAACTACCAGCCAAGATGGCGGCCGGCAGCCAGGTAGTTTGAAGCGAACATGAGGCTTGCTTGCTTCAGTGACGGAGGACTCCAATGTTCCCTGCCTGCCGCTGCTGGCCTCTGAGCTTGCAGTTTGAAACATTGTTACAAATATAGAAGCTAAACAAAATCCCAGAAACCTGCTTTCAGCCAGCCGGGATCTCAGAGCTGGAGTTGAAACAGTGTTTTGATTATAGAACCCAAACAAACCAGATACCTGCTTTCAGCAGCCGAGGCCTCAGAGCTGGAGCCAAGCCTCAGAGCTAAAGCTGGCCCAGAATAAAAAAAAGAAAAAAGAAAAAAAGGAATGGTTGGGAGCTTCAGTCACCTGCCAGCCTGAAAACAGCCCTCAGCCCCTCACCCAGACTGGCCAGGCACCCCAGTGGGGACCCCAACCCTGAAGGGTGTGTGACCAGCTGCAAACAGCCATCATCCACTCACCCAGGTTGGCCAGCCACCCCAGTGGGGACCCCCACCCTGAAGGGTGTGTGACCAGCTGCAAACAACCATCATCCCCTCACGAAGACTGGCCAGGTACCCCAGTGGGGACGCCCACCCTGAAGGGTGTGTGACCAGCTGCAAACAGCCATCATCCCCTCATCCAGGCTGGTCAGGCACCCCAGTGGGGACCCCCACCCTGATCCAGGACACCATTCAGGGCAAACCAGCCAGCCCCCACCCATGCACCAGGCCTCTATCCTATATAGTAAAAGGGTAATATGCCTCCCAGCACCGGGATCAGCGGAGCCGCGAGGCCTCCCAGCACCGGAATCAGCGTGACAGGGGGCAGCGCCCAAACTCCCAGATCACCCTGCGGCTCTGTGTTTGATGGGGGCGGGGCCACAACCTCCCTATCCGCCCTGCTCTGTTCATGACAGAGGAAGGCACCCCAACCCCCTGATCCGCCCTGCTCTGTGTGTGAGAGGGGGCAGTGCCCCAACTCCCCTATCGGCCCTACTCTGTGAGTGACAAGGGGGAGCTCCTCAACCCCCTAATCGGACCTGCTCTGTGCATGACAGGGGGGAGCTCCCCAACCCCCTGATTGACCCTGCTCTGTGCGTGACAGGGGGTGGCGCTGCAACCTCCCCATCGACCCTGCCTGGAGTGTGACAGGGGGCAGTGCCCCAACCCCCCAATCGGCCCTACTCTGAGCGTGACTGAGGATGGCATTGCAACCTCCCGATCCACCCCACTCTGTGCATGACAGGGGCTGGTGCCCCAACTCCCCTATCAGCCCTGCTCCGAGCCCGACCAGGGACTGTACTGAGGGATTGGGCCTGCCCTCTGCCACCTGGGAGCAGGCATAAGCCAGCAAGTCGTTATCTCCCGAGGGGTCCCAGACTGCGAGAGGGCACAGGCCGGGCTGAGGGACCCCCCCTCCCCCTCCCGAGTTCACAAATTTTTGTGCACTGGGCCTCTAGTCTGCACTAATAAAAGAGGAACATGGTAATTGGCGTATGACCGCTACCCTTTCCATTGGCTAATCAGCGAGATTTGCAAATTAACTGTCAGCCAAGATGGCGGCCGGCAGCCAGGCAGCTTGAAACTAACATGAGGTTTGCTTGCCTCAGTGACGGAGGATCATTGGAGGAATCCAACGTTCCCCGCCTGCAGCTGCAGTTCTCTGAGCGGGCAGTTTAAGAAACATTGTAACAAATACCGCCGGACTTAAGCCAGCAGATTCGCAACATTGTAAGCAAAGGCCAGAAACCTACTTTCAGCTGCGGAGGCCTAAGAGCTGGAGTCAAGCCTCAAGGTAAAGCTGGCCCAGAATTAAAAATAAAAAAAAGAAAGAAAGGAGCAGTTGGGATCTTCAGTCACTCCCAGCCTGAAAACAGCCCTCAGCCCCTCACCCAGACTGTCCAGGCACCCCAGTGGGGACCCCCACCCTAATCCAGGACACCCTTCAGGGAAAACCAGCCGGCCCCACCCATGCACCAGGACTCTATCCTATATAGTAAAAGGGTAATATGCCTCCCGGCACCGGGATCAGTGTGACAGGGGCAGCGCCCAAATCCTCTGATTGCCCTGTGGCTCTGTGTGTGACAGGGGGCGGGGCCCCAACCTCCTGAGCAGCCCTGCTCTGTGTCTGATAGGGGGGAGCTCCCCAACCCCCCCCACGGGCCCTGCTCTGTGTGTGATGGGGTAGAGCCATAACCTCCCCATCGGCCCTGCCCTGAGTGTGAGAGTGGCAGCGCCCCAACCCCCTGATCAGCCCTGCTCTGTGGGTGATAGAGGGCGGTGCCCCAACCCCCTGATGGGCCCTGTTCTGTGTGTGATGGGGGCAGTGCCCCAACCCCCTGATTGACCCTGCTCTGTGCGTGACAGGAGGTGGCACCACAACCTCCCCATCGACCCTGCCTTGAGTGTGACAGGGGGCAGCGCCCCAACCCCCTGATTGGCCCTACCCTGAGCGTGACTGAGGGTGGCATCACAACCTCCCAATCTGCCCTTCTCTGTGCATGACGGGGCGGTGCCTCAACTCCCCAATCGGCCCTGCTCTGAGCCCGACCAGGGGCTGCACCTAGGGATTGGGCCTGCCCTCTGCCACCCGGGAGCAGGCCTAAGCCAGCAGGGCGTTATCTCCCAAGGGTTCCCAGACTTCGAGAGGGCACAGGCTGGGCTGAGGGACACCCCCTCTCCCCCGAGTGCACAAATTTTTGTGCACTGGGCCTCTAGTATATATATAAAGAGCCAGGGTCTGTAATGTCCAAAATGACCAAAGGCTTGACTGAACATCCCCAGGCAGGGGGTGGGCGGGGCCGGGTGAGGCAGGTGCTGCAAGGTTGTTAGCCTCCAGCCCTGACAGCCCACTGCCTCAGCGGTTGACTCCAGCAGGACCTGGGTCCTCCCCTCTGTGGGCCAGAGGCCCTTTTCCTGATACCATGTTCCCAGGATCTCTCAGACCCATTTGTGAAAGTCAGGAAACACTGCATGTGGTCATCCTGCCCTGGGGACTCCCAGGGTTGACAGCAAGGGTGGGCTTCTGTGGGGTCCCTTCTGTTATGCAATCCAGGGTCGCTACATCTTAATGTTGACTCTGTCAGGACTTGGGATGGTCCTCTGCATATGTAAGGTTCTGCTCCCTATACCAAAGCCCCTGAGTCTCTGAGACCTGGATGCAGAAATTGCCTGTTGTCATCCCACCCTGGGGATTCCCAAGGCTTACAGCAGGGGAAGGCCTTGGGTGGGGTCCCCTCTTTTGTGGCATCCAGAGTCCCATTAGTGTTTCCTTGGGGCCCTCACCTTGATTCTGGCAGGACTTAGGCCGGACCTCTGCATATCTGAGGTCCCACTCCCTATAGCAAAGCCCCCGATTCTCTGAGACCTGGATGCAGAAATCACCTGTTTTTGTCAGCCTATTCTGGGTGTGATGATTCTGTTCTAGGGTCCAGGGTCCCTCCCTCCTCCCTCATGTTCCTCACCTTTAGCCCTGGCAGGTCCTGGGATCCTCCCTCTATTAACCCAAGGCCAAACTCCTCAGATTAAGGCCTCACTGCCCTGAGTCCTCTGCAGGAAGTCAGTGTAGGTCACATCCAGTAAGAAGCCCAGCAATTCCAAAGCCTGCTGGCAGGGGCTGAGATGGATTCCGTAGGGTCCTTTAGCCCTGCCTCTGATCCACACTTGGACAGGGCCTGGGCCTCCTATCCACTATAAACCCGAGTCTTCAATCCTCAGATCAAGGGTCTGACTACCCGAGTTCCCTGAGGAGGTGGGGCAGGGGGAGGTGCAGTTTTCAATACAAATAGGAAGCCCAACTTCGGGAATTTAAATTCCTGCCTCATTCATCTTATACTGTTAAACCTCAAATCTAGATACTATCCATACTATGATCACCCCCAAGATTTTACACAAAGCTAAGATAACCAGTTGAGCCACTCTATTCATTAAAGACAGCCTAAAGGCAATGATTTCAACCTTGACAACAGATAGCTGGGGAGAGCCACATGGACAGTGGGAAAAGGGGGGTGAGATGGAAAGTTTCTCTGGTAGTAGCCAAGAAGTGACTGGTTTTCAAGGTGCATAAGAGCAACCTGTGCTAGGAAGCAGGATGATTCACATCTCCACAGAGACAGTCACATTACCTTGAAAAGATTTTAGGTAAATCTTATGAAAACTGGCTAATGGTGAAGGATGAGAAAGAACAATGAACCACTGAAATGGGTGACCTGGGGAAACGTTTGGAGGAAGCATCATCTCCCTACTATGTGACCCATCAGAACTGAACATGGGGTCAATAAGTTTGAGAAGGCTTAGGAGTGCTAAAGAAATGCCCACTTTCTCTTACCAAAGCATCTTGGCCTCCTCATCTCTCCCCGTGGAAGTGTCAGGATGGTGCTTTATGATGTCTAAATTTCTCTCCCAGAGCTACCATTAGGTGGAGGAGATGCTTCCTGATTAATTAAAGCCTACGAGGTGTGGGACTCATTGTCCTAGAGAAAAGCATATGTTCAGGAGGCCTGGGGTAGGGCCCTGGGAAATTTTGACATGGTGAAGATGACCAGGAAACCACAAACTCCTAGCACAGTTATGTAACAACCAACCCCATTCACCAAAAGAAGGTAAAAGAGGAAGAAGCCCTGTTAACCCAGGTCCAGTGTCCAGGATGAAAGGCCCACACCAAAACTTCTCCTCCTCTTCTTTAATAGCATATTCCTAAGACTCCCTGGTCTTGCTGGAAGATTCCATCCTCAACCCATACTTTTTCTCATGAAGATTTTTTACCCTTTCATCCCAGCCATTTCCCCACAAACCAATGTCCTTCTGCACTCACTCTGTTGTCCTTCCAGGTACTAAAGACATCCATAGGGGTGAAAAGATGTCTTTAAGGGAGTTCAAAGAAAGCAGCCTTTCCAAAAATTTCTACCCCTTCAAGAAAACCTATGAAAGCTATAAAGCCAACAATATGTGGCCATTATCACAGGCCAAATGAGGAACTGAATAAAAACGATCCAGAAATAGACCAAGACAATGTAGAAAAATTTACCACCTCAAGTGATAACTTGGGCAGCCAGTAACTTCAGAGCAAGGCCAAAGACCTCAGAACTATCTATGAAGTCTCTGAAGTCTGGCCCCCAAGAAATGCTGACAGTGTGGAAGCCAAATTTTATACCTACACAGTACAGCAATAGTGATGATTAAAATAAAATTGATAAGTGGTTCACTTCCAGTGTAAGCATAATTTGCAGACAATTTTAATTAAATTTATTGGGATAACATCTATACTAATAAAAGACTAATATGATAATTAGACCAGGAGACCTTCCAGAGAGCTTCCGGACAAAGCCATGATGGCAGGGCCAAGGCAGAGGTGGTTAGGGGGATTCAGCCACCAGGGGAGGGCAATTGGGAGTGATCAGGCCAGCAGGGAAGGGCAATTGGGGGCGATCAGGTCAGCAGGGGAGGGCAGTTGGGGGCAATCAGGCTGGCAGGCAAAGGTGGTTAGGGGTGATCAGGCCGGCAGGCGGAGGCAGTTAGGGGTAATCAGGCAGGCAGGCAGAGTGGTTAAGGGTGATCAGGCAGGCAGGTGAGCAGTTAGGAGCCAGTGGTCACGGATTCTGAGAGGGATGTCCGACTGCAGGATTAGACCTAAAGCAGCAGTTGGACAGCCCCCTAGGGGTCCCAGAATGGAAAGAGTTCAGGCCAGGCTGAGGGATCCCCCACACCATGCACGAATTTCATGCACCAGGCTTCTAGTATCATATATAAGAATTAACTCAAAATAAATTAAAAATTTGAACATAACAGAAAAAATTACAGAGCTCTTCTAAGGAGAGAATTTGTCTAGGGAGAAATTGTCATAACATTGAATTTGGCCATAATTCCTTGACTATGACACCTCAAGCACAGGTAACTAATGAAAAAATAGATAAATTGATGTTCATTAAAATTAAAAAAAAAAAACTTTTGTGCATCAAAGGACACAATCAACAGAGTAAAAAAGGAACCCACATAATGGGATAAAATATTTGAAAATTATATATATGATAAGAGATAAATATCCAGAACATATAAAGAAATCTTATAATTAGACAAACAAATAAAAAAAATAACCCAATTTAAAAATGAAGAAAGGACTTCAGTAGAAATTTCTCCAAATAAGATATACAAATGGCCTGGCCAGCATGGCTCAGTAGTTGATCATTGAGGCATGAACCAAGGGGTCACTGATTAGATTCCCGGTCACGGCACGTGACTGGGTTTAGGACTCAATCCTCAGAAGAGGGCATGCAAGAGGGAGCCAATTGATGTTTCCCTCTCATCAATGTCTCTATCTCTCTATCCCGCTCCCTTTCTTTCTCTTTTAAATCAATAAAAAACATTTTAAAAATATATGCATTGGCAAATATGTTCTCCCATGCAGTGGGCTTTCTTGCTGTTTTGTTGATGGTTTCTTTTGCTGGGCAAAAGATTTTTATTTTGATGTAGTCCCATTTGTTTATTTTCTTTTTAGTTTCCATTGCCCTAGGAGCAGTATCAGTGAAGAAATTGCTTCAGCATATGTCTGAGATTTTGCAGCCTTTGGATTCCTCTAGTATTTTTATGGTTTCCCTTCTTATGTTTAAGTCCTTTATCCATTTTGAGTTTATTTTTGTGTATGTTGTAAGTTGGTAGTCTAGTTTCATTTTTTTGCATGTATCTGTCCAATTTTCCCAACACCATTTATTGAAGAGACTGTCTTGACTCCATTATATGTTCTTGCCTCCTTTGTTAAATATTAATTGAGCATATTAGTTAGGGTCGATTTCTGGGTTCTCTATTCTATTCCATTGATCTATATGTCTGTTCTTGTGCCAATACCAGACTGTTTTGAGAACAGTGGCTTTGTAATACAGCTTATCTGGTATTGAGATCCCACCTACTTTGTTCTTCTTTCTCAGGATTGCTGCATCTATTCGGGGTCTTTTTTTTTTTTTTATTCCAGATGAATTTTTGGAAAGTTCATTCTAGGTCTGTGAAATATGCCATTGGTATTTTAATGGGAAATACAATGAATCTATAGATTGCTTTGGGTAGTATGGACATTTTGATGATGTTGATTCTACCAATCCATGAACACAGTATGTTCTTCCATCTGTTTATGTCTTTTTTTCAGTGTCTTGTAGTGTTATTATCGATAAGGGTTTAATGTCCAACATTTACAGGGAACACATACAACTTAACCAAAGGAAGATAAACAACCCAATCAAAAAATGGGCAATGGACCTAAATAGATACTTTTCAAAAGAAGACAGAAGGAAGGCAAAGAGACATATGAAAACATGCTCAGAGTCACTAATCATCCGAGAGATGCAAATCAAAACGACAATGTGGTACCAACTCACACCTGTCAGATTGGCTATCATCAACAAATCAACAAAGGAAAAGTGCTAGTGAGGACGCAGATGGAGAAAAAGAAACCCTCATGCACTGCTGGTGGGAATGAAGACTGGTGCAGCCACTGTGCAGAACAGTATGGAGTTTCCTCAAAAAACTAAAAATAGAACTCCCATTTGACCCAGTGATCCCACTTCTAGGAATATATCCCAAGAAACTAGAAATACCAATCAGAAAGGATATATGAACCCCTATGTTCATAGCAGCACAATTCACCATACCTAAGATTTGGAAACAGCCTAAGTGCCCATCAGCAGATGAGTGGATTAAAAACCTGTAGTACATCTACACAGTGGAACACTATGCTGCTGTAAAAAAGAAGGAATTCTTACCATTTGCAACAGCATGGATGGAACTGGAGAGCATTATGCTAAGTGAAATAAGCCAGTCAGAGAAAGATAAATATCACATGATATCACTCATTTATGGAATATAATGAACAACATAAACTGATGAACAAACACAGATCCAGAGACAGAGAAGCATCAATCAGACCTTCAAACCTCAGAGAGAAGGTAGGAGAGGGTGGGGGTAAGGGGAAAATATCAAACAAAGGAGTTATATGCATGCATATAAGCCTAACCAATGGACACAGACAACAGGGGAGTAAGGGCATGAGTGTGGGGGGGTAATAGGGGGATAAGGACACATATATAATATCTTAATCAATAAAGAAATTTTAAAAAGATATATAAATGGCAAATGAGCACATTAAAAGATGCTCAACATCACTTATCATTAAACAAGCAAATCAAAACCATCCTATATAATAAAAGTTTAGTATTCTAAATGTCCTACCATTCTACCGTTCAACCATTTGCTATGACGTGCACTGGCCACCAAGGAGCAGATGCTCTGACTGGTAGGTTAGCTTGCTGCTGGGGTCTGACTAATTGGGACTGGGCAAGATGGGCTGGAAATGCCCTGGAGCTCTCTCTCAGTCCCTCCCTGGCCCCAATCTTGCACCAGTGGGGTCCCTTGGCCTGGCCTGCACCCTCTCATAATCTAGGACCCCTCGAGGGATGTCCACAGGCCAGGACGATGGACCCCACCAATGCACAAATCTTTGCAGCAAACCTCTAGACTAAGATAATGAGAAACCATTACACACCCATTAGAATTATTATTATAAAAAATGATAACATAAAAAGTATTAGTAACAATGTAGAGAAGTTGGAACCCTTGCACAATCTTGGGAATGTAAAATGTAGCTACTAAGAAAAAAGGCAGTTTCTCAAAATTTTAAATATATAAGTACTTTGTAATTTAATAGTTTCACTTCTGGGTATATACCCCAACACCACCAAAGATTGAAAGCATGGACACAAATAGATATTTGTACACCAATTTTCATAGAAGCATTATTTATAATAGCTACAAGGTGAAAGCAACCTATTTGTCAAAATGAGGTATGTCCACACAATGGAATATTATTCATCCTTAAAAAAGGATGTTCTGACACATACTACAACAAGGATAAATCTTGAAGAGACTATACTATGTGAAATAATCCAGTCCAAGGAATATATATTTTATGATTCCACTTACACGAGGTACCTAGAATAGTCAATTTGTAGAGACAAAGGTAGGGGAGAATAGAAAGTTAGTATTTAATGGGTATGTATTTTCAGTTTACGAAGATAAAAAATTTCTAGATGGTTGAACAAAAATGCAAATGTTCTAAATACCCTGAAATGGATATTTAAACGTGGTTAAAATTGTACTAAAAGTAGGGTTGGTGGAAGGTAGAAGAGGGTATAGGGGGGATAAATATTGATAGATGGAGACTTGATTTGGAGTGGTAAACATACAATGCAGTGTACAGATGATGTGTTATGGAATTGTGCACCTGAAACCTGTATAATTTTGTTAGCCAGTGACATCCATTAAATTCAATAAAAAGGAAAACATTGTAATAAAAATAATTATCTGAGATACACATAAAAGTTTGTGCATTACAAAATAGACAGCATTGGATGGAAAAGAGTCTTTAAGTTCATTGTAACACTAATAAAAGTGGAGAGACCACATTTTTATGTAAAAATACCAGAAGGGGCAAGATATCTCCAGTTGGAAGCCACCATTGTAATAACTGATTCAGGAAGGAATCATCAACAAAAGATTTTGTGGAATGGGGTATTCAAATTATCTCAAAGTATAACCCAGCACATTATTAATTAAGTATACAGGCTAAAAGATGTCTTTGTAGTGGATTAATATGTCAATACTTCCTCAAGCAAATGATCAAACTCAGAATAACCAATAATGGGAGAAAGATAATCCACGTGTTTATTGAAGTTAGGCACAGAGAAGGACACAAGGACCACCCAACTAGTATTCTGATCCAAAATGTATAATGTGAACTTAATCATGAGGAAACAATCAGTCAAATGGAAGGTAATTATATACAACAATTAGCTTAGTTGCTTTAAAATGTCAATGTCATGGAATCAACTTAAAATATATTTAAATTTTAAAAAGGTTTAGGAACTGGTACAGATTAAAGGAGGAAGACATGATACATACATGCAATGAATAACATTCTATTGGATTCTGGGTCAGAAAAATACTACAAAGGACATTATTGGGACAACTGAGGAAATTAGAATACAGACTATGTAATATAGATATAGATATAGATATAGATATAGATATAGATATAGATATAGATATAGATATAGATATAGACATAGACATAGACATAGACATAGACATAGACATAGATATAGATATAGATATAGATATAGATATAGATATAGATATAGATATATATATAGCATTGTACCGATGTTAAATTCTCTGTATAGGATAATTTTATTCTAGTTATCTAGGAGAAGTTCCTTATTCTAATGAGGCACATGCTTACTTAGGAGTGAAGTAGCATATCTGCAGGTATCTATCAAATGGTTCAGTAAAAAAATACAGACATGCTTAGGCATAAATATATACATAGAGATAATACAAAATGTGACACAATAGGTGAATATAGATAAAATATATGTAGATATTCACTGTAAATTTCTTGCAAATTTTATGTGCTTGAAAATTTTTTAATTAAATAAATATATGAAAATGAAATAAATATTTTTAAAGATATACACTCTTTCTCCTTAAAATCACCTAATATGCTGGGGTTGTAGGTGCTATATTTGAAGGAAAAAGGGAATATCTGGATGGCTGGATCAATAGAGTCAGATGCCCTAAATTCTAGTCCAGGTTCTGTCATTAATTTGTTATTTCACTTCGGTTTTCTCATGGGTCAAATAGGGGGTGATAATACCTCTTTGCCATGCCTACTTTATAGGGCTGTTGTGAGGATTATATTAAATAGCAGATGAGAAAGTTCATTGACAAGGGGAAAAGTGCTTTTTAAATTCAAAACACTCTTACTGTTATTGTAATCTTAGAATATTTTTACATTGTCTACTACCAAATTCATTTCCAGAAACTGACATCTGTGGATTTGCACATTTTCTATGGTGTGCATTTAATCCCTTAATTTTTGAAATCCCTGTATTCTATGACATGGGTATTCCCTGAAATGATGGATGGCCCTTGCAGGCTATCATTAGCGCTCAATGAGACCACTGGCGTCCAAGAGGATTCTGCCACATGCCTGCTTTCTGGGCAGCAGTTCTGCATATTTTCCATTTGAGTCAGTGGTGGGAGTTCTGGTTAAATCAAATGTAACTAGAGAAGATGGTGGGCAGAAAGGAGGTTGGTGGAAGGAAAGAGGAAGAAAGGGTGGCAGAGTCATGAAGAGTCTACTTGATACATTTTAAGGGAGAGGTCCAGAAGAGCCTGAGACAGTTACATAGATATCTATTTCCTAACAGTGTCCTGATATTTCACTAGAACAACCACTTACCACTAATAACCAATTTGGCATGTGGTTAGTGGTGAGACAACTGTCCAAAAGTCAATGTCTCATTCACATTGTTTGAAAATACCCATGTTAGTTATTTTTCTTTTCTATTTTTTTTTTACTTTTAAAAACTTATTTTACTGATTTGAGAGAGACAGGGAGAGGATGATTGATTCGTTGTTCTACTTATTTATGCATTCATTGGTTGATTCTTGTATGTGCCCTGATCAGGGATTGAACCACAACCTTGGCATATTGGAATGACACTCTAACCAACAGAGCTACCCAGCCAGGGCTCTGGACAGATAAACTTTTAAAGATGCCTCCTCTGAGTGAACAAAGCAGGAAGGAGTGTCTCCATTTGTGCCTCTGGTCAAGCACTCTTAGGCATGTCATAATTTGTATGATATATGCAGCCCTGAGTCAGCCCCCTTTTCAAAGTGTTCCCCAGGTCATCTGGGTGTTTTCCAGTGTTCTTATGCTCACCAACCATTCCAGTCCCCACAGTTCCTACCCAGCATCTGCCCTACTCTTCCTTTCCTGTTGTCTCTGAGGCCACTGGAGGATATCACACCTCTGACGGAGCCAGATAGGTGGGTGCTGATGTCTAGGCCCAGGGATGGCTGCCCAGTGCTCTCAAAATGACCAGTCTTTGATGCTAAAGCTGAGCTGTGCCCTTGGCAACTGGGCATGAAGGTAGTGCTGCTGGAGGACAGCCTCACACAGAACTGACCCCTGCAGCCCCTGCCTTAGGCCCTCTCTCCACAAGGCCAAGAGTACTTGGGACCAGGCCAAGGAGGGTCACGTCCAAGGTGGATCGTAGGTGGTCCTCCCCCATTCCTGTTCTCCACAAGCCCATAGGAAAACCCTCCTGCTTCCACCATTCTTCTTCTTCAAAAGCAAACAAAATTACCTGCCAGGGGTCTCACTCATCGGTTTTGGGGAAATATCTAACATGTTGGAGTGAGTGGAGGCTTCCTCTACATATGATGCTGGAGAACCTGAATTAACTCCTCCCACAGAAAGTGACACCTGGAAGCTGAAGTTTACTAAACATTAGAACTGGTTGAATCCCTTAACACAGTACTGGGCTTGAAGTAAGGAGCTGGCAGCATTCCGATCCTACTCTGCTCTTCCTTTTTGGTTTTGTTTTTTTTACTCTTTATTGATTAAGTTATTATATATGTGTCCTTATTCCCCTATTGCCCCCCCACTCATGCCCTCACCCCACTAGTGTCTGTGTCCATTGGTTAGGCTTATATGCATGCATACAAGTCCTTTGGTTGATTTCTCCCCCTTACCCCCATGCCCCTCTACCTTCCCTCTGAGATTTGATGGTCTGATTGATGCTTCTGTCTCTGGATCCATTTTTGTTTATTATATCCCATAAATGAGTGAGATCATGTTATATTTGCTGTTGCAAATGGTAAGAATTCCTTCTCTTTTACGCAGCATAGTATTCCATTATGTAGATGTACCACAGATTTTTAATCTACTCATCTGCTGATGGGCACTTAGGCTGTTACATGGGGCAGGAATCATTTTTCATTTAATTATTTTTTTAAAATATATTTTATTGATTTTTTACAGAGAGGAAGGGAGAGAGATAGAGAGTTAGAAAATCAATGAGAGAGAAACATCGATCAGCTGCCTCCTGCACATCTCCTACTGGGGATGTGCCCGCAACCCAGGTACATGCCCTTGACCGGAATCGAACCTGGGACCTTTCAGTCCGCAAGCCGACGCTCTATCCACTGAGCCAAACCGGTTTCGGCTTCATTTAATTATTGATTCAATATCCTTGGAATACAAATTGCACCATGGATAGTTGAAGGGTAACTGTTGGTCAAAAAATATGAAGATTTCTCAATTTCAGAAAGGAAAAACACATACATATATATATACCCTCACATTCACTACATGTCCTCTTTATTTATAGGCTTTTGGAAGGACACATTTGTGATTTATTATGTACAATTGGCCATTATTTACTTGGTGGAGACCTTGATCAACATAGTGATATAAAGAGTAGAGACCTAGAAATACAGGTCAATTCAATCATACCATCTTATGAATAAAGGCTATCAATCAATATTCTCTAAATTATATCTGCTGCCATTCATTCATTAACTTCTTCCAGCTGACTCTAGAGCTATTATCCTGGTTTGTGGTTAAGGGTTCTTTGTAAAATTCTTATTAATAAGATAACCAAGTTATATTAGAAGGCAACACACTACATTTGGCCAGAGTTCAAGAAAGCTAGACTCTCTAAACTTTGTGATCTTAAGATATTAAAATAAAAATGTTCTTACCTTGCTCATCTATAAAATGGACCTATTAGTTTTTGCTCAATATTATTTTTAAGAGTCCTGACAGGTTTGGCTCAGTGGATAGAACATGGGCCTGCGGACCAAAGGCTCCCAGGTACAATTCCAGTCAAGGACATCATGCCTGGGTTGTGGGCTTAATCCCCAGTAGGGGGTGTGAAAGAGGCAGCCAATCAGTGATTCTCTTTCATCATTGATGTTTCTATCTCTCTCTCCTTCTCCCTTCCTCTCTGAAATCAATAAAAAATACATTTAAGATAATTATCAAATCCATAAATGCATTAAACATGATCCATACTAACAAATGGGAATGGTATTACCTTAAATCAAACTTTGATATATGTGAAATAAAGGTCTCAGTCCCAGAAATCACTAAGGCAGAAAAAGAACCAAAAAACACAGAGACAACTTTATGTATTTTTCAACTATGACTAAATTAACAGTGCAGATGTCAAATAGCACTCTTAAAATTTCTGTGTAGCCAAATTGTAAAGCTTAGAAGAAAGTTCAGAGTCTGGCAAAGAGCAGATGCCAAAATGCCAGAGTCCGTTTTTCCTGGCAGCATTAATGGAGCCTATAATAGCAAAGAGTGACAGCAGTCCTGTCAATAACCACCCGCATGGGAATAAGAGCTGCACAGTGCTTGTCTAGGCATGATGGAACCCATGCTATTTCTAAATGTGATGCTTATGCCAAGATTAAATATTTGACTCAAGATTTAATCTCTAATACATGGAACATATCAAGAAATACTGAATTGAGGGAAACACTAATAAAACATGTTATTAAAAAATTAGGTATATTTTCCATGTGATGAACCATTTGTGGAGCCTTATCTTTCCAATAGCATTATTTTGGCCTGTTCCCCAGAGGATAAGGGTGTGATTAAATCGTGCATTTCTTAAAAGCAACAGGCAAAGCCACAAATGGACAACACACTAATCATATCTGATAAAATTCAAAGAGGTTTCATATTTTTTATGCAGAGAGCTATTAAATATTTTCCAAATGATAAAATAATATTAAAAAGCTAGAAAGAAAAAGAGATAAAGATATTCTATGGAAAAGGGTGGAAAATATTGGGGTTAGTGGTTATTATGGCTTGTTTTAGAACTGCTACTGCTAGAGTTGATATAGTGACTATTTTAATTATCACTAACAAAATTCATTTCAATTGGGTATATATTGAAATTTTCACCTATGAATCTCAAAGTAGTTAACAAACATTAACTTCCATAATTCATGATAAGTCAGTGATTTTTGCTGGTGGGGAAAGAGAGTTATTAACTTGCCTATAGATGCAGGGAGTCTGAGGGAACAGGCAGCCTGGATATATTTACAGAAAGAAATTATTTTAATTTTGTTCTGTTCTTTTCTCCCTTGATGACTTCAGAAAGGACGGGAAAGAGGGAACAAGAGCAGCAGAGAAGGGTTTTCTACCGTTTATGCTACAGGGGAAAGGACTGAACAAATACCATAACATAGCATGAAGAAACTAAATTACTAGGCAATTTGCAAGGATGCACTGAGTACATATTCTCATATATGTATCAATAATTGACATAAAGAATAGCAGAAACACAATCCTTGCCCTTCAAATAGTTCACAGTTTCTTAAAATGTACTAATCCATATTATTAATTTTATAAGGTGTTTAAATAATACTGTGGTTACAAAAAACTGTTCTTATTTTTTCAGACATAGATGGTAAAGTATTTAGGGGTGAAACATATTGTTTTTGTAATTACCTTAAAATGAATTTGTAAAAATAAAGAGGTAGCAAATGTGGCAAAATATTAACATTTGTAAATTCTAGGTATTCAATATATAGGTATTTATATTCTATTCTCTTGGTTTTTCTGCATATATTCAAACTTTAAACAATAACACAATTTTTTTTACCAATTCAGATTAATGGGGAAAGTCAATTTAAATCATTAAAATGTCTGAATGGCAACTTAAGAAAAACCTTTTGCTATTTTGCTTCTTCACAGTAGCTGAAGCTAAGCTAGTTTTGCCTTATATTTTATTGTGTTTGGCTGGTTGATGTATGCCTTGTTCTAAAATTGATTTACAGTCATTTAAACAATTTAACAAAGTCAAATAAATTTAAAATAATAGTAGGTAGGAATGTAAGAAGAAATCACAACATGCAAGTCCTTACCTTTGAGGGAAGTGGGCCGCAAAGTGAACCTTAAGCTATTTGAGAGCAATGTGAAGAAAAAAATATTCATAAAATGTTTACTTAGAAAATAATAAACTGGTTCCTAAGAAAAAGTATGATACTATTTTAGCTAATATTTACTGAGCATTTACCATGTGGGTAAGGCATAATTCTAAGTACTTCCTGCATAAATTCATTGAATCTTCACCACAGGAATAGTTTATTTTCATTTTACAGGTGGGGAAATTGAGGCTCATAGAGGTCAAATGACTTTCTAAAGGTCATGCACCCAGAAGGTGACAGAGTTAGCATTTAACCACAGCTAGTCCTCAATAGTTAGCCCATAATTTAAGTTCTACTGAATACTGTCTTTTTTCCTGGTAAGTGTGACTTTTGCTAATAATGAGACCAGAGAGAAATGTACATTCCATGGGATTTGTAGAGCAAATAAAGAATAACAACCTCAAAAAACACCTTTACCGTAAACGCAGTGACAAGTTTTATTGGTCTTGTCATGATAATTTAAGATTATCCTATCTAATATTTGTAGCAAATGAGTTCCTTTTTATTTACTCACCATAGTTTTTAAAAATTTATCTTTAGGAGAAAACCAAGATGGCGGCATAGGTAAACACCGGAGAATGCTGCCTGCACAACAACAAATTCAAAAATACAACTAAAAGACGGAACAGGGAGGAGGGAAAATGGCGGAGGTATAAGCAGACCTAGGAATAAATTTAACTAAGGAGGTAAAAGACTTATATGCTGAAAACTACAGGACACTGAAAAAAGAGATAGAGGAAGACATAAACAGATGGAAAAATATACCGTGTTCATGGATTGGTAGAATCAACATCATCAAAATGTCCATACTACCCAAAGCAATTTATAGATTCAATGCAATCCCCATTAAATTACCAACGGCATATTTCACAAATCTAGAACGAATGTTCCAAAAATTCATCTGGAATAAAAAAAGACCCCGAATAGCTGCAGCAATCCTGAGAAAGAACAAAGTAGGTGGGATCTCAATACCAGATACCAAACTGTATTACAAAGCCACTGTTCTTAAAACAGCTTGGTACTGGCACAAGAACAGACATATAGATCAATGGAATGGAATAGAGACCCCAGAAATCGACCCAAACCACTATGCCCAATTAATATTCGACAAAGGAGGCAAGAGCATACAATGGAATCAAGACAGTCTCTTCAATAAATGGTGTTGAGAAAACTGGACAGATACATGAAAAAAGATGAAACTAGAACACCAACTCACACCATACACAAAAATAAACTCAAAATGGGTAAAAGACTTAAACGTAAGATGGGAAACCATAAAAATACTAGAGGAATCCACAGGCAGCAAAATCGCAAACATATGCCGAAGAAATTTCTTCTCTGATAATGCTCCTAGGGCAATGGAAACTAAAGAGAAAATAAACAAATGGGACTACATCAAAATAAAAAGCTTTTGCACAGCAAAGGAAACCATCAACAAAACAACAAGAAGACCCACTACATGGGAGAACATATTTGCCAATGATACCACCGATAAGGGTTTAATTTCCAACATTTACAGGGATCTCATGAAACTTAACAAAGGAAGATAAACAATCCAATAAAAAAATGGGCAACGGACCTAGATAGACACTTTTCGAAAGAGGACATACAGAAGGCCGAAAGACATATGAAAACCTGCTCAAAGTCACTAATTATACGAGAGATGCAAATCAAAACGACAATGCGTTATCATCTCACACCTGTCAGAATGGCTATCATCAACAAATCAACAAACAACAAGTGTTGGAGAGGATGTGGAGAAAAAGGAACCCTTCTGCACTGCTGGTGGGAATGCAGACTGGTGCAGCCACTGTGGAGAACAGTATGGAGCTACCTCAGAAGACTAAAAATGGAACTCCCATTTGACCCAGTGATCCCACTACTAGGAATATATCCCAAGAAACCAGAAACGCCAATTAGAAAGGATATATGCACCCCTATGTTCATAGCAGCACAATTCACCATAGCTAAGATTTGGAGACAGCCTAAGTGCCCATCAGCAGATGAGTGGATTAGAAAACTGTGGTACATATACACAATGGAATACTATGCTGTGGTAAAAAAAAAGGAACTCTTGCCTTTTGCAACAGCATGGATGGAACTGGAGAGCATTATGCTAAGTGAAATAAGCCAGTCAGAGAAAGATAAATACCACATGATCTCACTCATTTGTGGATTATAGAGAACAACATAGACTGATGAAAAGGGACAGACCCAAAACTGAGAAACAGCAATCAGGCTATCAATCCCCAGAAGGAAAGTAGGGGAGGGCGGGGGTAAGGGGAAGTGATCAACAGAAGGACTTGTATACATGTATATAAGCCAAACCAATGGACATGGACAATGGGGGGGGGTGGGAGCATGAGTTTGTGTGTGGGGGGGAGGTTGGGGGTTAATGGGGGGTATGAGGACACATTTGTAATACCTTAACTAATAATAAAAATAAATAAATAAATAAATAAATAAATAAATAAATAAATAAATATATATTAAAAAAACCGGAGGGCATATCTGCTCCAGAATCTCTCTCTACTTATTCCTGATGTGAGGGCTAATGTGGGCCCTTCAATGAGAGAGTCTGTGTCTTTAGCACTTGGCATCCCCTCACCAGCTGAAAAATGAAAAATGAGTACATGCATGCATGTCTCAATGAAAAAAAAATAAAATGAAACTAGATCACTAACTTAAACCATACACAAAAACAAACTCAAAATGTCTATAGGACTTGAATGTAAGACAGGAAACCATAAAAACCCTACAAGACTCCATAGGCAGCAAAAATGCAGACATATGTCATAGCAATATCTTTACATACACAGATCCTAGGGCAAGAGAGACTAAGGAGAAAATAAACCAATGGGACTACATCAAAATAAAAAAGCTTCTGCACAGCAAAAGAAACCATCAACAAAACAACAAGAAAGCCCACTGCACGGGAGAACATATTTGTCAATGTTATCTCTGATAAGGATTTAATCTCCAACATTTTCAGGGAACTCATACAACTTAACAAAATGAAGATAAACAACCCAATCAAAAAATGGGCAAGGGACCTAAATAGACACTTTCCAAAAGAGGACTTTCAGAAAGCCAAGAGACACATGAAAACATGCTCAAAATCACTAATCATCTGAGAGATGCAAATCAAAACAACAATGAGATACCACCTCACACCTGTCAGAATAGCTATCATCAACAAATCAACAAATGACAAGTGCTGGAGAGGATATGGATAAAAAGGAATCCTCATGCACTACTGGCAGACCGGTGCAGCCACTGTGGAAAACAGTAT
The DNA here is from genome assembly GCF_963259705.1 of Myotis daubentonii. Classification (NCBI taxonomy): domain Eukaryota; kingdom Metazoa; phylum Chordata; class Mammalia; order Chiroptera; family Vespertilionidae; genus Myotis; species Myotis daubentonii. The sequence continues at coordinate 54,798,078 of NC_081861.1, forward strand.
GGAGTTTCCTAAAAAAATTAAATTTGGAACTTCCATTTCACCCAATAATCCCACTTCTAGGAATATATCCCAAGAAATCAGAAACACCAATCAGAAAGGATATATGCACCCCTATGTTCATAGCTGCATAATTTACCACAGCTAAGATTTGAAAATAGCCTAAGTGGCCATCAGCAGATGAGAGGATTAGAAAACTGTGGTACATCTACACAATGGAATACTATCCTGCTGTAAAAAAAGAAGGAACTCTTACCATTTTCAACAGCATGGATGGACCTGGAGAGCATCTTGCTAAGCAAAATAAGCCCATCAGAGTAAGATAAATATCACATGATCTCATTCATTTGTGGAATATAATGAACATCATAAACTGATGAACAAAAATAGATCCAGAGATAGAGAAGCATCAAAAAGACTCAAACCTCAGAGGGAAGACAGGGAAGGCTGGGTGGGGGTGGAGGGGTAAGAGATGAACCAAAGGACTTGTATGCATGCATATAAGCATACCCAATGGACACAGGCACTAGAGGGGGACTGATACTTTTCCTTATGGTAGGTGCTGTATTGTGTGGAAGAAAACTCGGATTCTAAACCTAGTTCTAATATCTATGAGCTCTGTGATGCTTTAGATGAGGCATTAAACTTTAATGAGATTATTTTTCTTCTGTATAAAAAAAAAAAAACCAGCTTTAACCATATACCTAAGAATGGCTTTTAGAATTAGAAATCATGACTCTAAAGTACCTAGCACAGACCCTGGCAAATGACAGGTGTTGAATAAATGGTAAGAATTTTTTTATGTTGCATATACTGTTTCTACTACTAAGAGTAGCTTCTAATGAGTATAATATTTTGTGTGTTTTTTTTCCAAGTTGTTATGTGAATCTTTCTTTTTCCTGGATGGTGTGATTTCAGGTTGAATGTTATTTTCATTACCTTAGTTTCCTAAAACATTTATCTTATGACCCTTTACTTACCTTACTGGATTGGATAAAAAGCTATAATCAGAGACCCTGAAACAATTCACCTCCTCCTTCATTCTTCCCCATGTTTCCAGAAAGCATTTTTAGAATTATTAAAATATTTTAATGAAAATCATTTCACAGAGAAATATTTTTAAAACTACCTGTATTGTAAAATAATTTTTCTAAAGAATATGATGTTTATTTTAAATTCCAAAGGTTTCATCTCTGAAAATAAAATATTTTTTAACAAAACAAAACAAAAATTCCTTCCAACTGCCAAAAAAGAATTAGTCCTGGTGGAGTAAATATTTATTTATTAAAATAAATGCTAAATATACTTTCAGAAAGAGAAAATAAATAAATCAAACATAACAGGACCAAATTAGATTTTTGTGTGTTCTGAACATTGCATTTGTTTTTATATTTTATACATTACTATGGGCAGTTGCAGCTGAATTTGCTTGCACTGTGAGAATAATAGTTTTTCAGATTATTTTGTTAAGAACTTGTTTATCATCTCAAAATATACAGTTATTTGGTTAAGATTAATCTTCTTTCAGCATTATACTGTGAACACAATATAGCAATAACCAAACTGTCATCACTTTTCCGCAAAAAGTGTGTAAATTTCTAGAACCTTGTAGATGCCTAATGGAATACACTATAGCATGGAGAGTAAAAATGTTTATTTTCCTCTAGAGACAACAAAATATCTGCACCAATGCCAACTTCATACACTAACAAATACTTATTTCCACTGAAAATTTTCATTTACTGTATTGACTTTAGAAATATGCAGAACAGAGAACTGAATGTAACTCTCAAAAACATGAACAATTATTTCATAACCTGTTTTCTTTATTTTAATGTATATCTTTATTATGATAGTATTACAGATGTCAACCATAAATCCTCCCCTCTGGCTTGTACCCCTCTCCTCCAAACCCCTATCCACCTACGAGGTCTTAACCACCATATTACTCATATCCATGAGTTATGCATATCCTATCTAATAAAAGAGAAACATGGTAATTAGCCATATGTCCGCTACCCTTCCCATTGGTTAATCAGGGCGATGTGCAAATTAACTGCCAGACAAGATGGCGGCCGGCAGCCAGGCAGCTTGAAGTTAACATGAGGCTTGCTTGCTTCAGTGATGGAGGACTCCAAAGTTCCCCGCCTGCCACTGCCGGCCTCTGAGCTTGCAGTTTGAAACATTGTTACAAATATAGAAGCTAAATAAAAACCCCAGAAACCTCCTTTCAGCCAGCTGGGATCTCAGAGCTGGAGTTGATACACTGTTTCGATTATAGAACCCAAACAAACCAGATACCTGCTTTCAGCAGCAGAGGCCTCAGAACTGGAGCCAGAGCTAAAGCTGGTCCAGAATTAAAAAAGAAAAAAGAAAAGAAAAAAAGGAGCGGTTGGGAGCTTCAGTCACCCGCCAGCCTGAAAACAGCCCTCAGCTCCTCACCCAGACTGTCCAGGAACCCCAGTGGGGACACCCACCCTGAAGGGTGTGTGACCAGCTGCAAACAGCCATCATCCCCTCACCCAGGCAGGACAGGCACCCCAGTGGAGACCCCCACCCTGATCCAGGACACCCTTCAGGGCAAACCAGCCAGCCCCCACCCATGCACCAGGCCTCTATCCTATATAGTAAAAGGGTAATATGCCTCCCAGCACCGGGATCAGCAGAGCCACGAGGCCTCCCGGCAACAGGAGCAGCATGACAGGGGGCAGTGCCCAAACCCCCTGATCACCCTGCGGCTCTGTGTGTGACAGGGGGCAGGGCCACAACCTCCCTATCTGCTCTGCTCTGTTCGGGACAAGGGAAGGTGCCCCAACCCCCTGATCAGCCCTGCTCTGTGCCTGATAGGGGGGAGCTCCCTAAGCCCCTGATCACCCTGCTGCTCTGTGTGTGACAGGGTGCGGCGCCCCAACCCCCCCTCCCCCCATGGGCCCTGCTCTGTGTGTGATGGGGTAGAGCCATAACCTCCCCATCGACCCTGCCCTGAGTGTGACAGTGGTGGCGCCTCAACTCCCTGATCAGCCCTGCTCTGTGGGTGATAGAGGGCGGCTCCCCCGCCACAGGGGGCCTGCTCTGTGTGTGATGGGGCAGCGCCCCAACCCCCTGATTGGCCCTGCTCTGTGCATGACAGGGGGTGGCGCCGAAACCTCCCCATCGACCCTGCCTTGAGTGTGACAGGGGGCGGTGCCCCAACCTCCCAATTGGCCCTACCCTGAGCATGACTGAGGGTGGCATCGCAACCTCCTGATCCGACCTGCTCTGTGCATGACAGGGGGTGGCGCCCCAACTCCCCAATCGGCCCTGTTCTGAGCCCGACCAGGGGCTGCACCTATGGATTGGGCCTGCCTTCTGCCGCCCAGTAGCAGGCCTAAGCCAGCAGGTCGTTATCTCCCAAGGGGTCCCAGACTGTGAGAGGGCACAGGCTGGGCTGAGCGACCCCCCTTTCCCCCGAGTGCACAAATTTTTGTGCACTGGGCCTCTAGTAGATATATGTTCTTTGTTTTATCTCTTCTTGTGTCCCCTCCCCCACAGCAACGTTTGTTAGACTGTTCCATGCTTCTATGCTTCAGGTCTTATTTTGTTGGTCAATTCATTTTGCTCATTAGATTCCCAAAGTAAGTGAGATCGTGTGATATTTGTCTTTCTCAGTTTGGCTTGTTTCACTTAGTATAATATTTTCCAGGTCCATCCATGCTGTCCCAAAGGGTAAGAGATAGTACACTTGAAACCTACATAATTTTATTAACTATTATCACCCCTAATAAATTAAATTATTTTAAAGTTGAGTAAAAAATGAATGAAATCCTGGGGTCTATTCATCGTACCTGGCTATAAATTGGTAGGTCCCACTATAGTCAGATATTTCCATAAATTATATGCACAAAGTAACTCTAATGCATTTCCAGCATATTTATTCAGTTCTCTTGTTCATAATGGAAGACATTCTTAGAATTGAAGAATAGATTGGAACTCAATTGATGAAGGCTTACAAAGGTTAAAGTGAAGGTTTAAAAGAGATACTGGCAGAACTCTGAGTTTTAAGCTTAAAGTTCTTTAAATGCAAAGATTAGTTATAGGGGACACACAATAAAGGGCCCAATACTTTGCATCCTTATTTGAGACCATAAAAAGACAGCAACACCTATCAATCAACTTTTTCCTTTTCCCAACACCATATGATTCATAAATATTCAAGATTTTTCCCTAAAACAAGTTTTAAATAACCATATAGTCTGCCATTGGCAATAATATTATCAAAATATTTTCAAGGCTATTTGAGGCTTATTTTTTGAAAGTGATTATTCCACAAAGGTCAATGATTTTTAATTTGAAAAAAAAATGCTTACAACCATTAAAAGTTTTCTGTACCAATCACTAATGTACAACACCCACGAATCTATCAATTATAGAGTTAAAAAGCTCTGATCTACAGCACACTTAATGCCCAGTGTAACCAATTAGTATTACCATTTCTTGATGCAATACAAACATATTTCCTTAAACTTCTATTGCACTGAACTCCAGGGTTATAAATGAGTAGACATAAATTGATTTGCATGTAATAACAGTGGCAATAAACCTTTCTTGGTTCATGCAATTTTCCCCATCTGTTAACAGAGAGCAAGTTTAGGATCTATTATTCCCAGAATGGGACTTACCCAGCTGTACATCTATAACACTTGGCTGATTCTCCATAGGGAATAATGGCTTCGGAGGCTTGTCTGTGAGTAAAGCTAGGAGAGAAAATAAAAGAAGGTAAAAATTTTGAAATAAATTACAGGATAGAAAAATTATATCATTTATTATAGTCAATGTTTGTAGACTTTATGCTGTATAAACATTTATTATACAGTATTCTTACTTGAGTTATTACTCTATCCATACAATACCCGTTTTCCAGAATATTTAGAGCACCATTGATCACTGTAAATAGGCCATTTCATCAGCTACAATTTCCAACATGATCAAACGGATAGACTATGTTGAGTGGTTTTATAAGCTTGTGAATTTAAGAAAATGTAGATTTTAAAAGTATTATCAGGGGAGGACCATGATGGCAGTGTAGATAAATGCTGGTACTTGCTGCCTTCCACAACCACATCAAAATTACAACTAAAATACAGAATAACCATCATCCAGAACCACCTGACAGCTGGATAAATGAAAGTCCTATAATTAGAGAAATAAATAAGAGAGCACATTATGACTGGTAGGATGAGGAGAGGTGTGGAATCGGCTGGACCAGCACCCACATGTACCACTATTTTAATTGGGAGGGAGATTGTCTCTGCAGAGGCCCACTGTGAGGCAAAAGTGGTCCCAGCCTCACACCAGTCCCCCAGCCCAGGCTCCCAGAACTGGGAAGAGAAGTTGTTGTGAGTACGGGCTGTAAAAACCAGTGGGGATTGGGCAGTGACACAGAGACTGCTGATGACCCAGCTGTTCCTTTTAAAGGGCCTGTGCGTGAACTTTCTCAGACTCACTTCCTCTGAGCTCCAGCACTCAGTGCCTTGTGGCTGCTCTGGGGGAACCAGATATATACCAGATGGAGGTGCTCTATGATGAGACCTCCCCTGTCCCAGGGCTGACGGGCGACTATACCTGAATCCACATAAACCTGAAGCACACTGTTTGTTCTGCTCTGGTGATTCCCTGAGACCATGCCCAATCCAATTTGCAGCTTCACCCAAGCTGTTTACAGCAGCTTTTCCATATGAATGGCCTGTCCTGGCACAGGCATCATACTTTGATAAAATCTTTCAAACAAGCAGCAGCTGGGTCAGGGTGCCCCAAACCTATTAATGAAAGGCCCAAGACCCAGAAATAGCACCAGCCTACCTTGCTTCACAGCTGGGCCTTGCCTGGGCCCTCTCAAACCTGATACAAAGAGGAGGAATCTGAAGACCTCTCTGTAGCTCCTGCCTGGTGGCCCCAGGCAGTGGACACATAAGAGCCAGTGAACCCAGTGGTCAGCATCAGATCATACCAGATTAGAACTCTACACATCCATAAGCGACACACTCAAGGGGAAGACTCAGTGAGCACCAAAGTCACACTGAAGCAAGTCCTGCTCCATAGGGTGTGTCCTACAAAGCAGATCTCCCACTGTAGTCTCAGCTGATCCTCACAGCAAATTGGCCTGGAGGTCAATTCCTCCCAGTGATGCCAACAGCAATCAAGACTCAACTACCACAAGATGTGCTTGCAGCCCACAAATAGGCACTCCTAGAGTGCCCCACTCAGGTGCCTGGGGAGGCTAAGCTATTGGGCCCTATAGAAAACCTACTACACAAGTCTACTCTTCCAAGTCAAGGAGACATAGCAGCTCTACCCAATACAAAGAAACAAACACATGGAAGCAGCCAGAATGTGAAGACAAAGAAACATGTTACAAATTAAAGAAATGGAATAAAGAAAACTACTGAATATAAAGTTCAAAACTATGGTTATAAGGCTATTCAAGAATCTTCTTGAGACCTCCGAGGGACTTAGTGAGACTTTCAAGGATTTTAGTGATATTGCAAAAAAATAAAAATAAAAATGGAAAGTACAGTCAGAAATTAAGCACACACTGACTGAAGTAAAGAATAATATACAGAGATTCAACAGTAGAGTAGAGGATTTCTATAATCAAATCAATTATTTGAAATATGAGGAAAGAAAAAAAAAACACCCAATCAGAAGAGCACAAAGAAAATGGAATCCAAAAATATGAAAATAGTGTAAAGAGCTTCTGGGACAACTTCAAGTGTACCAACATTTGCATTATGGGGTTGCCAGAAGAAGAGAGAGAGCAAGATATTGAAAACCCGTTTGAAGAAATAATGACAGAAAACTTCCCCTACCTGCTGAAAGAAATACATTTACAAGTCCAAGAAGCACAGAGTGTCCCAAACAAGAAGAACCCAAAGAGGACCATACCAAGACACATCATAATTAAAATGCCAAGTGCTAAAGACAAAGAGAGAATCTTAAAAGCAGCAAGAGAAAAGCTCTTAGTTATCTACAAGGGAAAGCCCATACAACTGTCAGCTGACTTTTCAACAGAAACTTTGCAGGTCAGAAGGAAGTGGCAAGAAATATTCAAAGGGATGAATAGCAAGGACCTATAAGTAGGATTACTCTACCAAGCAAAGCTATCATTTAGAATTGAATGTCAGATAAAGAGCTTCACAGACAAGAAAAAGCTAAAGGAGTTCATCACCACCAAACCAGTATTACATGAATTGCTGGAGGGTATTCTTTAAGAATAGGAAAAAGAAGAGAAAAATATAAGAAATATGAACAATAGAAAGGAATGAATACATTATCTATCAATAATTGAATCTAAAATCAAAATAAACAAATAGGAAATTTAATGAGCAAAATAAACCAGTAAATAAAATAGAATAAGAGAAATGAAAATGGAACAGACTGACAATTCTTAGAGGAGAGGGAAGTGGGGGAGCGGAAAGAGATTAAACAAAGATTTTATATGCATGTATGCATTACCTATGAACACAGACAATAGGGTGTCAAAGGCATGGGGTGGGGCAGAAACTGGGTGAAGAGGGGCAATGAGGGGAAAAAAGAGGGAGATCTGTAATACTCTCAACAATAAAAATTAAAATAAATAATTAAAAACAAATAAATAAAAGTATTATCAGATAAACATTTAATCTCCATACCTTTGTGGTGCTACACATTCTTAATGAAATATAACCTAATGGTCTGGTGGATGGAACCTTCTATGCCTCTGAGTCATCCCACAATCCCCACCCCAACCACCAAAAGCAATATAAAAATCATTAGCACCTTCATTAGAATAACTGATCAAAAACACTAATTGAACATATTTGTCCACCAAATCCTGTAATAAGTGCTAAAGGAGAAGGAAGTAGATATGCAATCTAGGACTATGAACACAGAATTAGCACATTAAAATAATGAGATAAGGAAATAAAGAATACAATGTAATAAAAATTGTAGCATTTGAGCTATAAGACTATATGTGGTAAAGGAATCAGGGAAAGAGAGATCAATAATGGGAAAACTTTTATGAAGTAAATGGTCTCCATATAGACCTTAAAGAGCAGATAAATCTTTCAAAGGCATAGTAAGGAAGAAGAAATAGAGGAAAGATTATTAATACAAATTGAGAAACAGAATTAGAGCTTATCAAGCACAGTGTGACTAGAGGAGAAGGATCTAGTGATAAGAATTTGGGTGTAGTTGGGTAAAGAACAAGTTGTTCATCATGTGGAATAACAAGAACTGAAACTAGATAGATAAAATGGAGCTCAATTCTGGAGTATCAAGAGAAACATGCAGGAGAGAGGGAAAATGGCAGAGGTATAAACGGACGTGTCCGGTGCCTTGTCCTGGAGCAGATAAGGGTGAGCAGCTGAAACGGGTAACATTCAGGCCGAATAGGCAGAGGATTTTCAGCTGGGAGACTGTCTGCAGCTAGGAAAGACCGAGAACCCCCAGGAAAAAAAAAAAAAAAAGGACCGTTGGAGACTGCGGCTGAAACCTCTCTCAGCACTCAGCAGCGGAGACGGCGCCATCTTGGGTGGCTGTTGCCAGCATCCAGAGACCAGCTACTAACCTGGAAAGAAGGGATCTCAAGCAGCATGACTGCCTGAACTCAGAGGAGCACTGCTTCTTCTCACGGAAAGGTTGGACATCCCCTAAAGGTGCTGTTTGCAGTTCGGGTTGGAGGGAGGACCAAGCTCGCGCGCGCGCGGGGCGGAATCTGCGCCCCGCAGAATCCGCAGCCCATTGGGACCAGCGTGACCCGCGAGTGGGGAAGGGGCCCCACAGGGCTGCTGGCAGAAGGGAATGCGAAAAATGAGCCCATAGCTGGACTGGATGTAAAGGAGCAGCCTTGGACTTTGCCAATCTGCTGGCTGCTTGGTGCCAGGGACGAGTGGGCGCGCGGAAACTGCGCGCAGAGACTGTGCGCAGACCTGGAAGGTGGAGGCTTGTGAATTCGCACAACTATCAGGCTCTTGTTACAGTTCCCCTTAGATCCGTGCATTTGATTATTAAACCCAGTGCATGGGATTCCCCAGTTGGGGTCATTCGCAGAGCCTGTAGGGGAAAGTTCTTTTTGGGGAGCCTGGGAAACAGTGGGCAGTGGCAGGGTACCAGCTCTGGGCAGTGGTCTTTCCCAAAACAGTTCCAAATACCATAGAGGAAAAAAAAAAAACCCTACTGATAGAGAGGACTTATAGCCTCGAAGGTCAATCCAGACACACTGCCACCCAGAGGCAGAGCCACAAACTGTCTCTTCTGTGATCACAAATAAAGGCAGTCTGGTAAACAAATACAACCTGCCTTAAAATCAGGTCTGTGGTTTACTGCAGGAGGGACAGTGTATCACAGGGAAGTTCAACACTCCCCTGAATGCCTAGCAGGACTAAGGTGTGCCAAAAAGAAGAGTGGAAGATCTGAAGCACCTTCACTTCCAAATATTTTTATATATTTTTTTTAATTCTTTTTTCACCATTTCATTAAGAACCTATTTTATTATTTTACTAGGGGCCCGGTGCACGAAATTCGTGCACTGGGTGTGTGTGTGTGTGGGGGGGAAGTGTCCCTCAGCCCAGCCTGCCCCCTCTCACATACTGGGAGCCCTCAGGCGATGACCCCCATCACCTTCCAATCGCAGGATCGGCCCCTTGCCCAGGCCTGAGGCCTCTGACAGAGGTGTCAGGCCTGGGCAGGGGACCATCATTTCCCCCCATCACTGGTTCTGCCCCCAGCCCAGGCCTGATGCCTCTGGCCCAGGCATCAGGCCTGGGCAGGGGACCCCCAGACCCCTCCGATTGCTGGCTCTGCCCCTTGCCCAGGCCTGATGCCTCAGCCAGAGGCGTAGACCCCCATCACCCTCCGATCACCTGATTGGCCCCTTGCCCAGGCCTGATGTCTCCGCCAGAGGTGTCAGGCTTGGACAGGGGACCCCCATCTCCCCCCCCGATCACTGGCTCTGGCCCCCGCCCAGGCATGAGGCCTCTGGCCCAGGAATCATGCCTGGGCAGGGGACCCCCATCTCCCTCTGATCGCTTGCTCCACCCCCCGCCCAAGCCTGATGCCTCTGACCCAGGCTTCAGGCCTGGGCAAGGGGACCATCATATCCCCCCAATCCCCGGCTCCGCCCCCCACCCAGGCCTGATGCCTCGGCCAGAGGAGTTGACCCTCATCACCCTCCGATCACCAATCACTGGATCGGCCCCTTGACCAGGCCTGAGGCATCCGGCAGAGGTGTCAGGCCTGGGCAGGGGACCCTCAGCTCCCCACGGTTGCAGGCTCCACCCCTGCCCAGGCCTAACGCCTCTGGCTGAGGCATCCGGCTCGGGCAGCGGGGACCCGCAGCTGCAGCGGCCCTGAGATCGTGGGCTCCACTTTAGGCCCAGGCAAGGGACCCCTAGCTCCCAGGACTGCCAGCTTCGACCATGCCCAGCTCCCATCGCTGGCTCCACCCCTACTTCCTGCTATCACTGGCCAGGGCGGCAAAGGTGCCTGATTCTCCGATCATGGCTGGGGGGCAGGGCAAAGGCGGCCCCAGAGCCGCCTTTGCCCTGCCCCCCAGCTCTTAGCTCCCCCCTGGGTTTCCGATCACTGTCAGCGGCAGGGGGCTTCTTCCTGCTTTCCCTTTCGCCTCCCTGCATTGTGCCTACATATGCAAATTAGCCGCCATCTTGTTGGCAGTTAACTGCCAATCATAGTTGGCAGTTAATTTGCATATAGCCCTGATTAGCCAATGAAAAGGGTATCGTCGTACGCCAATTACCATTTTTCTCTTTTATTAGTGTTGATTATTTTTTATTTTTTTCATCACTTGATTTTACCTTTTTAATTACTACATTTTTTTAACCAGTATTATTGCTATCCTTTTACCATTTTTTCAAATGTCATTTTATTTTTTTTATTTTTCTTTATTTTATTTTGGGATTAGTGTTCTACACTCTATTTTCATCGTTCCTTTAGCATCATTTCTCTCTATCTCACATTTACCCTTAAGCCAAAACTCTCTTCCTCACTTTTCCCCTTTTGTTGTCCTGTTCATCTTACCCTATTCCTGCTTTGGATTTTCCCTATTCCTTCTTTCTACCCACTGTCTAAATTTCACCCTACTTATATATCTAATTTCCAATCCCTCGCTCTAAATCCATATACACCTCTCCCTTATCTTTCTTCACTATCTAATTTTTCTCTCTCTCTCTCTCTCTGTCGTTTTCCTAGTGTTTGCTTGATTTTGAGTATATTGGGGATTTTTTATGCTTGTGTGGGATATTGTTTTGTTTTTCATTTTCATTTTTCTGTTTTGCTTACTTTTTCTTTATCTGGTTATTTTTGTGCTTCTGTTTTCCCTTGCCTCGCTTGATATTGGTGGTTGTTTGTAGTTTGCATTAGTCTCCAGGGATCTGCTGCTGGAGTTCATTGAGATTGGTTGCGGTTCTCTTGGAGTTTTCTCCCCATACAAATAGCCTCTTCCCCACCTCTATTTCATTCTCTTACTTTTTTTTTGTTTTGTTTGTTTTTGTTTTTGTTTTTGTGAGTTTTTGTTTTTGTTTTTGTTTTTTGTCTTTTGTTTTTTTCTTCTCTCCCTTTTTCCAATCTCATTTTGGCACTCCTTTTGTTTTTTATTTTTCTCTTTAATCTTTTTTCACTTTTTTCTTCTTTATCCCCTAATTCTCTCCGCTCAGGGGGTCACCTTTATTAATATCATGAATGCATTTAGTTTGGTGCCTTGTACATTGTGCCTTGTTGTGTTGTATTTTGTGTCTTTGAATCAGCGCAGCAGAGAGAGAACTACATAACAAACTACTACACCTTGAGAAGAGAAATCATGGTGAAACAAAGAACCAACCCAAATATGAAAGAAAAACAGGCATCATCAGAAAAGGAAGTAAATGAAATGGAGGCAATGGAGGCAAGCAACCTTTCAGAGAAAGAATTCAGAGTAATGGCCATAAGGTGGATGAAAAGAATGGAAGACCAATTCAACAATATGTGTAGGAACCAAGATGAAATGAAGAGAAACCAAGAAGAAATGAAAAACGACATCACTGCCATAAAGAACTCAATAGAAAGCATCAACAGTAGACTAGAAGAAGCAGAGGACCGCATCAGCGAGCTAGAAGACAAGGTAGAAAAAAATTCCCAAACAGAGCATCTTCTAGAAAAAAAAATTAAAAAGCAGGAGGAGAGCATAAGAGAACTCTGGGACAATGCTAAACGAAACAACATCCGAATAATAGGGATGCCAGAAGGAGAGGAAACTGAGTAAGGAATAGAAAATCTGTTTGAAAAAATAGTAAAAGAAAAATTCCCTGATATAGGGAGGAAAAAGCTCACACAAATCCAAGAAGCTCACAGAGTCCCAAACAAAATGAACCCGAAAAGACCGACACCAAGGCACATAATAATTAAATTGGCAAACATCAACGACAAAGCAAGAATCTTAAAAGCAGCCAGAGAGAGACCGAAAGTTACCTACAAAGGATCCCCCATCAGACTAGTGACCGATTTCTCAACAGAAACACATCAGGCAAGAAGGGAATGGAATGAAATATACAAAGTCATGCAAAGGAAGGGTCTGAATCCAAGAATACTATACCCAGCGAGGCTATCAATCAAAATTGAAGGTCAAATCAGGAGCTTCACAGACAAAAACGGTCTACGGGAGTTTATTACAACCAAACCAGCAATGCAAGAAATGCTAAAGGGTCTGCTGTAAATAGAAAAAACAGGAAACAAAGAAGGAACGCAGTGGTAAAGAACAAAAATGGGGACTGACAAGTTTCTATCAATAATAACTGTAAATGTAAATGAATTAAATTCCCCAGTCAAAAGGCATAGGGTAAATGAGTGGATAAGAAAACATGACCCATATATCTGCTGTCTACAGGAAACCCACCTCAGAAAAAAAGACACACACAGACTGATGGTGAAGGGATGGAAAAAGGTTTTTCAGGCCAATGGAAGTGAAAAAAAAGCCGGGGTAGCAATACTTATATCTGACAAAGTAGATCTCAAGGTAAAGGACATAAAAAGAGATCAAGAAGGCCACTTCATAATACTAAAGGGAGAGGTCCAACAAGAAGAAAAAACTCTGGTAAATATATATGCACCCAATATAGGAGCACCCAAATACGTAAGAAATCTTCTGGAGGAGATCAAGGGAGAGATTGACAGCAATACAATCATAGTAGGGGACCTTAACACCCCATTATCTCCACTGGACAAATCCTCTAAACAGAAACTCAGCAAAGAAACATCAATCCTAAATGACTCACTAGATCAGATGGAATTAATTGACATCTTCAGAACATTTCACCCCAAAGCCACAGAATATACATTCTCCTCAGGTGCACATTTTTCATCTTCAAAGATAGACCATATATTGGGTCACAGACAGAGTCTCTTCAAATTGAAGAAAATAGAAATCATATCAAGCATCTTCTCAGACCACAAAGGCATAAAACTGGAAATCAACTACAACAAAAACAATCCAAAAAAATCAAACACATGGAGACTAAATAGCATGCTATTAAACAATGACTGGGTTACCAATGAGATCAAAGAAGAAATAAAAAACATCATGGCAACAAATGACAATGAAAACACAACAATCCAAAACCTATGGGACACAGCAAAAGCAGTCTTGAGAGGGAAGTTCATAGCTCTACAAGCCTACTGCAAGAAACAAGAAACAATGAGAATAAATGACCTAACTCTACAACTCGAAGAGTTAGAAAGAGAGCAACAAAAAAAGCCCACTGTAAGCAGAAGGAAGGAAATAACAAAGATCAGAGCGGAGATAAACGACATAGAGACCAAAAAAACAATACAAAAGATCAACAAAACCAAGAGCTGGTTCTTTGAAAGGATAAACAAGATTGATACACCTCTAGCCAGGCTCACCAAGAAACAAAGAGAGAGGACCCAAATAAACAAAATCAGAAATGAAAGAGGAGAAATAACAACAGACCCCATAGAAATACAAAGGATTGTTAGAAAATACGATGAACAACTCTACTCCAACACACTAGACAACCTGGAGGAAATGGACATATTCCTAGATAAATACAACCTTCCAAAACTTAACCAGGAAGAATCTAAAAATCTCAATAGGCCAATAACTATGGAGGAAATCGAAGCAGTAATCAAAAAGCTTCCAGCAAACAAAAGCCCGGGGCCAGATGGCTTCACAGGGGAGTTTTACCAAACATTCAAGGAAGACCTAAAACCTATCCTCCTCAGGCTATGTCAAAAGATCCAAGAGGAAGGAAGACTTTCCAGCTCATTCTATGAAGCCAACATCACCCTAATCCAAAAACCAGATAAAGACAATACAATGAAAGAGAATTACAGGCCAATATCCCTCATGAAATTAGATGCCAAAATCCTCAACAAAATCCTAGCAAATCGGATCCAGCAGTACATCAAAAAGATCATACACCATGACCAAGTAGGATTTATCCCAGGGATGCAAGGATGGTACAATATCCGCAAATCAATAAACGTGATACATCACATAAACAAATTGGGAGAGAAAAACCACATAGTCATATCAATTGATGCCGAAAAAGCATTTGACAAAATCCAACACCCTTTCTTGATAAAAAGTCTCAGCAAGATAGGAATTGAGGGATCATACCTCAACATAATAAAAGCCATATATGACAAACCCACAGCCAACATCATAATCAATGGGCAAAAACTAAAACCATTCCCCCTAAAAACAGGAATAAGACAGGGATGCCCCCTCTCACCACTCCTGTTCAACATAGTACTGGCAGTACTAGCTGTTGCGATCAGACACGAAGAAGAAATAAAAGGCTTCCAGATTGAAACGAAGAAGTAAAACTGTCCATATTTGCAGATGACATGATACTGTACATACAGAACCCTAAAGACTCCATCAAAAAATTACTAGACTTAATAAATGAATTCGGCAATGTAGCAGGATACAAAATTAATGCTAAGAAATCCATGGCATTTCTTTACACCAATAGTGAACTTACAGAAAGTGAAACTACAGAAGCAATCCCATTTACCATTGCACCAAAAAAATTAAAATACCTAGGAATAAACTTAACTAAGGAGGTAAAAGACTTATATGCTGAAAACTACAGGACACTGAAAAAAGAGATAGAGGAAGACATAAACAGATGGAAAAATATACCGTGTTCATGGATTAGTAGAATCAACATCATCAAAATGTCCATACTACCCAAAGCAATTTATAGATTCAATGCAATCCCCATTAAATTACCAACGGCATTTTTCACAAATATAGAACGAACGTTCCAAAAATTCATCTGGAATAAAAAAAGACCCCGAATAGCTGCAGCAATCCTGAGAAAGAACAAAGTAGGTGGGATCTCAATACCAGATATCAAACTGTATTACAAAGCCACTGTTCTTAAAACAGCTTGGTACTGGCACAAGAACAGACATATAGATCAATGGAATAGAATAGAGACCCCAGAAATCGACCCAAACCACTATGCCCAATTAATATTCGACAAAGGAAGCAAGAGCATACAATGGAGTCAAGACAGTCTTTTCAATAAATGGTGTTGGGAATATTGGACAGATACATGCAAAAGGATGAAACTAGATCACCAACTCACACCATACACAAAAATAAACTCAAAATGGATAAAAGACTTAAACATAAGATGGGAAACCATAAAAATACTAGAGGAATCCACAGGCAGCGAAATCGCAAACATATGCCGAAGAAATTTCTTCTCTGATAATGCTCCTAGGGCAATGGAAACTAAAGAGAAAATAAACAAATGGGACTACATCAAAATAAAAAGCTTTTGCACAGCAAAGGAAACCATCAACAAAACAACAAGAAGACCCGCTACATGGGTAAACATATTTGCCAATGATACCACCGATAAGGGTTTAATTTCCAACATTTACAGGGATCTCATGAAACTTAACAAAGGAAGATAAACAATCCAATAAAAAAATGGGCAACGGACCTAGATAGACACTTTTCGAAAGAGGACATACAGAAGGCCGAAAGACATATGAAAACCTGCTCAAAGTCACTAATTATACGAGAGATGCAAATCAAAACGACAATGTGTTATCATCTCACACCTGTCAGAATGGCTATCATCAACAAATCAACAAACAACAAGTATTGGAGAGGATGTGAAGAAAAAGGAACCCTTCTGCACTCCTGTTGGGAATGCAGACTGGTGCAGCCACTGTGGAGAACAGTATGAAGCTTCCTCAGAAGACTAAAATTGGAACTCCCATTTGACCCAGTGATCCCACTACTAGGAATATATCCCAAGAAATCAGAAACGCCAATCAGAAAGGATATATGCACCCCTATGTTCATAGCAGCACAATTCACCATAGCTAAGATTTGGAAACAGCCTAAGTGCCCATCAGCAGATGAGTGGATTAGAAAACTGTGGTACATATACAGAATGGAATACTATGCTGCGGTAAAAAAAAGGAACTCTTGCCTTTTGCAACAGCATGGATGGAACTGGAGAGCATTATGCTAAGTGAAATAAGCCAGTCAGAGAAAGATAAATACCACATGATCTCACTCATTTGTGGATTATAGAGAACAACATAGGCTGATGAAAACGGACAGACCCAAAGACTGAGAAACAGCGATCAGGCTATCATTCCCCAGAAGGAATGTAGGGGAGGGCGAGGGTAAGGGGAAGAGATCAACCGAAGGACTTGTATACATGTATATAATCCAAACCAATGGACATGGACAACAGGGGGATGGGAGCATGTGTTTGTGTGTGGGGGGGAGGTTGGGGGTTAATGGGGGGGGATGAGGACACATTTGTAATACCTTAACTAATAAAAAAAAATTAAAAAAAGAAAAAAAAGAGAAACATGCAGACAAATTTGAACATGATGTAATAAACTAGAAGATATTGTAGATTCTTGAAACAAAAACAACAAAAGAGTCAAGGGAAGTGCTATACAAAGATGATTGGCTTGATATACAAAATGGGCTGGAGAAGAACAAAGTCAGCCAAGAATATCTAGTAACAATGCTGCTATAGGGGCATGAGGAGTAAGGGAAAAAAGGGGGGCAACTATGAGATACACCTGAAAGAAACAAATGAGAAGACTTGGCAAACAGATAAAAATGCTTTATATCAAACTATTATTTATATCCTGAATTATTTTTCACTGTTCCCAAATTTATATCATGCTTTAACTATCCAACTTATTATTCTATTTATTAAAGGGAAATGTTTTATACTTCTTTGTAATTCACAGGAGACAGACTAGAGCTGGGTATTTAAGAGAATCATCAAACTATCATTAAGGGACTGGCTTAAGAATTTCCTGCTGACATGAGATAAGTTCATCTCATATTTTCAAGGATGTTTAGAAGAGAAAGAAAAGTTGATCACATGACAGGTAAGGTTAGGAAAATATAAAAATTGGGTGAGATTGCCCAAATAGTTGATGATAACAAACAAATTTACCAGGAATTCATTTAAGAAAGAACTTTACATTAACATTAGATTCATCTTCCTGATATTCAAATTGCTTAAAATGAAAAAGCTTTAGTGAATTACTCTAATTTTTCTAACAAAATTTTATTGATGGCCTACAATACATCTCTTCTTTATGGAATCAAATAATATATTTTTCTAAGCTAATTTTGGCATTATATAAATGAATAGAAATATGACATCTACAGTCTTCATCTTCTAAACAGTTGAGTTACTCTTAATAATCTGATATTTAAATATTATTTGAAGTAGTAGAGGCCCAGTGCATGAAATACTGGAAGGGGTTGTCCCTCAGCCCAGCCTGTACCCTCTCACAATCCAGGACTGCTGGCTCGCAACTGCTTGCCTGCCTGCCTGCCTGCCTGCCTGATTGGCCCAAACCACTTCTGCCTGCCAGCCTGATCATCCCCTAACCATTCCCCTGCCAGCCTGATCGACGCCTAACTGCTTCCCTGATGGCCTGGTCGCCCCCAACTGCCCTCCCCTGACATCCCGGTCGCCCCCAACTGCCCTCCCCTGTTGGCCTGGTCACCCCTAACTGCCCTCCCCTGCTGGACATCTTGTGGCTGTGGGCGTGGCCATCTTTGAGGGTATGGCAGTCAAATAGCATATTCCCTCCTTATTGGCTGTGGGCACTGTCGTTTTTGAGGGAAGGATGGTCAATTAGCATATTCCCTCCTTATTGGCTCTGGGTGCCATCATATTTGCAATGGTGTGAGGGTCAATTAGCATATTTCATCTTTATTAGATAAGGGATATATTTTTAAACAAAATTTAAATATATGAACTTAAAATCCAGTCATAACAAATGTTCAATTTTGTTGTTGCTTGTTTTTGTTTATAATAACAAAATATTGGAATCAACCAAAATACCTATCAGTAAGCCACTGGTTAAAAATATCCTGGTACTTTAATATAATGATATATGATTATGCAGCTATTTGAAAAAATTAGCTAAATCTATGTATCTGTAAAGAAAATATCTCTAAGATAAACTGTTCAATGAAAAAACAAGGTTCTAAATAGTATGCACATTATACAATTCTTTGAATAAAATACATGAATACATAAAATATACATATATGTGATATGTGTGTATACACATATAAAGATTTTGTGTAAGCATGAAATATTTCTGAAAGGATAGATGTGAAACTGGTATCTGAGGAGAGAAACTGAGTGGCTGAGATAGGGTGGATGATGGAGGAAGGACAGTATGGGAAGTCAGAGAAATATTAAATTTTCATTACATGCATTAATTAGAACAACTTACATAAACTATGCTTTAAAAACATTACTAAATTTAAATTAAACCCAGCCATCTACATTTTATTTATAAAAATCATTTTGTTTTATTTGTAGAATTGTCAATTTGTCTTACACATTCAGGTTATAGACACTTAGCTTGACAAAAACTGTTTTTAGTCTTATTTTAAAATGTTCATTGCCTCCAAATGAATTACAGTAATTAAAATGTGATAGGTGCGAATCAATTGTAAGTAATATATTTCATACTCAATGATTAATGTTTTGTCCTACTTTAATTGGAATATGAATTTAGAGTCATTGTTTTCTCCTATCCTTAGCTTACATCCTCACATGGACTATGGTTATATTTACCCTGATTTTATTATTGTTAAATGTCAAGTACTAAAGTGGCATTATTAATATTCATGATGATTTTAAGTGTCTTACATTTGTAGGTGGATCATAATTTTCAAAATGCTTTCAGAAACATTAGGTCAAGTAATCTATCTACACAGCAACATTGGGAGGTAAGGAAGAAAGTTATAATTATGGCCAGTTTAAATTAAACTTACATTGTTTCATTTGGAGCCCCCTGTAACCAAAAGCATGCGTTAGCAGAATGGATAGGTAAAAAAGATATAAATTGGAGGCAGGAGACTGGTAAAAATACTCAGCACTGAACCAATGGTTTTAGCCTCTTTGACTACACACTAATTAACTGAGCTAAGGTTCCTAGGCCAGGGAGAGCAGTTTTGTGGCAAATAGCCAGCTGAATAATGATTCCCTATAGGGCATTACATACTCATATATATGTTTTTTCTAAACCCATGAATGAAAGAGGATGAACTTGCCCTTACCCTAACACATCCCAGTGAGATATGTGGGAGTGGAGCCTCATTAAATTCCAATATCAAATCTAGGACTAGGAAATGCCAAGTGCAGAATGTTTGTGATGATAAAGCAGAAAATGCAGCAATTCATCTGGATTTTGACCACCAGCCTAGAGACAAATCTATCATCGCCGAGTATAATTATAAAATTTGCAGATGACATAGAGCACATGCTGTCATGGGCAGGCAAGCTCATTTCTTTCATTTATTTTAAAATATAATCTGAATTTCACAGTTACTGTTTGGAAAATGAAGAGGGGGGCCATCAATATCAGGCCCCCTGAACAAGAGTGGAGGCTGACAATTGTATTAGAACACTTATCCTAGACCTCTAGAGGGACAAACTGGGATTTGAGCTAGCCTTTGAATTTTCTGCTCAAACTTGATGTTTTGATTGGAAGAATGGGAGTAAGGGATGAAGTTTTGTCCTAACATTTCAGTTCACAATTCCTTCCCTGCATTTCCCTCTGTAGCTATTTATGTTGAATCATCCTTAAATATAATTTCCCTACTGAGTATAACATGACACTAGTCTTTTTATAAATCCTTATTGTTTAAAGTATTACACATGTCCCCTTTTGTTGCCCATTGACCCCTTTTAGCTTGCCACTACCCCTCCACCCCGTCCCATGCATTCACCCCATATTGTTTGTGACCATGGGTTATGCATATATGCATCCAAGTTCTTTGGTTGATCTCTTCCCATCCACCCACCCCCGTCTTCAAACTAGTCTTAATGCACCAGTGAAGCTATGACTAAAACTACCTGATTCTTCCTAAACCTAGGTTTTCTATGTTTGACATTAATTGTCCTGAGTAGAATATCCAAATAAGCTCTTTCGTTTCTATGGCCGACAAAGGTTGGGTCTACCTACATCCTGATCAATTGGTATGATTGAAATTACCAGTCAATTTCCATGAAACAGTATAATGAATCAATATAATCAGTTGTTTGAGTGAATATAGCTGTTTATTTGACTATACTGCTTAAGTATTATATACTATTATTAACCAGTTTTATTATCCTCTTTTATTGTTGATTTTCTATTTAAGTAGATTTGTCAGAGAGACAAGC
The DNA here is from genome assembly GCF_963259705.1 of Myotis daubentonii. Classification (NCBI taxonomy): domain Eukaryota; kingdom Metazoa; phylum Chordata; class Mammalia; order Chiroptera; family Vespertilionidae; genus Myotis; species Myotis daubentonii. The sequence goes on from NC_081861.1 coordinate 54,818,801, forward strand.
AGGAGGGAGTAGAAGGACAGCTTGATAAAAAGTACACTAAGTGTATGAACCCATATAATTAGGATCATAAAGTAACTCATTAATTTATTTTTTATGATTAATCATTTAATTGACAAGTAAGTATCAGACTGTGAAAGGGTCTGAGGCAACATTAGCCTCCCAAGCTCTGGTTGCAAAAACTTACTTGTTGAGATCTCAGAAATTTTTTTTAATCTGATTCAAATGAAATTGAGGAATAGAAGCAGAGTTCACATGCTATAAAATATTATCTACCTTTCATAATTATTTAATTTTCTTTTTGACATTGGTGAGATAGTCTTTTTTTGTTTGTTTTTAAATTTATCTTTATTATTGGATGAATAAAGATGTACCCTTCCCCCCCCCCATTGACCGCTTTTAGCCCCCCCCCCCATACCAGGCCTTCAACACACTACTGTCTGTGAAGATGGGTTACACATATCCTATTAATAAAAGGCTAATATGCAAATTGTTCCCTTGGGAGTTTGACTGACCAGGCGTTTGACCTTTCACTATGATGTGCGCTGAACACCAGGGGGCAGTGCAGAATGAAGGAAGGCCTCACCTGGCAGCTGGCAGCCAGGGGAAGGAAAGCCCTGGACAGCAGTCAGCATCCTGGGGAAGGAAGGCCCTGATCATCCCTAATTGCCAGCCAGGCCTAGGGACACTACCCATGCACAAATTCATGCACCTGGCCTCTAGTATGCATATAAGTTCTTGGTTGATCTCTTCCCACCCACCCACCCCTCGACCCCCATCATCTGTCTGAGATTCATCAGTCTGTTCCATATTTCTATGTTTCTGGATCTATTTTGATCATCACTTTATTTTGTTCTTTAAATTCCACATATGAATGAGATCATGTGATACTTATCTATAACAATAAAAGTATAATATGCTAATTAGACTGGACAGCCAAATGATCTTCCGGACGTCATTCCTGATGTCCTTCAAGATCTAGACAAAGTTGTGGAGTGAGGGTCGAGGCAGAGGCGGTTAGGGGCGATCAGGCAGGCAGGCGAGTGGTTAGGGGCAATCAGGCAGGCAGGCAGAGTGGTTAGGGGCGATCAGGCAGACAGGCAGAGTGGTTAAGAGCCAGTGGTCCCAGATTCCGGATTGCGAGAAGGATGTCTGAATCCTTTAGGCAGCATCAGGCCTATACTGGCAGTCAGACATCCCCTGAGGGATACTGGATTACAAGAGTGTGAAGGCTGGGCTGAGGGACACCCCCCATGCACGAATTTCATGCACCGGGCCTCCAGTCTTTCTATAACTGGCTTATTTTGCTTAGGATAATACTCTCTAGGATCCTCCATACTGTCTCAAAGGGTAAGAGAGCCTTCTTTTTTACAGCTGCATAGTATTCCATGGTGAATATGTACCACAACTTCTTTAATCCACTCATCAATGGATGGGCACTTGGGCACTAAGATTTCCAGATCTTAGCTATTGTAAATTTTGTTGCTATGAACATAGGGGTTCATATATTCTTTCTGATTGTTGTTCCCAGTATCTTAGTATATATTTCTAGAAGAGGGATCAACTGGGTCAAATGGAAGTTCCATTTTTAAATTTTTGAGGAAATTGCATACAGTTTTCCATAGTGGCTGCACCAGTCTGCATTCCCACCAGCAATGTACTAGGGCACCTTTTTCTCCACACCCTCATCAGCACTTATCATTTGTTGATTTGTTGATGATAGCAATTCTGACAGGTCTGAGGAGATACCTCATTGTTGTTTTAATTTGCATCTCTAGTGATTAATTATTTTGAGTATTTTTTCATATGTCACTTGGTCATCTATATGAGCACTGTGAAGAAGTGTCTATTTACGTCCTTTGGCCATTGTTGTTGGACTGTTTGTCTTACTTTTGATAAGTTATATGAGTTCTTTATATATTTTGGAAATTAACCCCTTATCAGATATATCATTGGCAAATATGTTTTCCCATGCAGTGTGCTCCATTATATTTACAGTTTATTTTGCTATGCGGGAGCTTGTTATTTTGATGTAGTCTCACTTGTATATTTTCTCCTTTGTTTCTCTTGCCTTAGGAGACGTGTCCACAAACATATTACTACTAGAGGCTGGGTGCATGAATTCGTGCATGAGTGGGGTCCTTGGCCCTGGCAGGCATTCAGGAGCTGATCAGGGCCTGCCAGCCAGGGAGAAGGGCCCCAGGAAGTTGGCTGTAGGAGTGCACTAACCACCAGGGGGCAGCTCCTACATTGAGTGTCTGCCCCCTGGTGGTCAGTGTGCAGCATAGCTACCGGCCGGTTGTCCAGTTGTCCGGTCACAACGATCATTTAGGCTTTTATATATATACTAGAGGCCCAGTGCACAAAAATTTGTACACTTGGGGGTAGGGGGTCCCTCAGCCTGCCCTGTGCCCTCTCACAGTCTGGGAACCCTCAGAGGTGACCACTTGCTGGCTTAGGCCTGCTCCCCGGGGGATTGGGCCTAAGATGGGAATCAGACATCCCTCGGGCAGTCCGGCAGCCCTTGGGGGATGTATACTTGCCAGCGGGGAGCAGACCTAAGCTGCAGTCAGACATCCTTAGCGCTGCTGAGGAGTCAGGAGAGGCTCCCACCACCACTGCTGTACTGGCAGCCATCAGCCTGGCTTGTGGCTGAGCAGAGCTCCCCCTGTGGGAGCACACTGACCACCAGAGGGCAGTTCCTGCATTGAGCATCTGCCCCCTGGTGGTCAGTGTGTGTCATAGTGACCAGTCATTCCCAGTCTTTCTGCTGTTTGGGTCAGTTTGCATATGAGCCTTTTACTATATAGGATAGAGGCCTGGTGCACAGGTGGGGGCCAGCTGGTTTGCCCTGAAGGGTGTCCCCGATCAGGGTGGGGGTCCCACTTGGGTGCATGGCCAGCCTGGATGACGGGTTGATGGCTGTTTGAAGCTGGTCACACCCCCTTCAGTGTGGGGGTTCCCACTGGGGTGCCTGGCCAATCTGGGTGAGTGGCTGAGGCCCGTTTTCAGGCTGGCGGGTGACTGAAGCTCCCAGCCTCTCCTTTTTTTCTTTTTCTTTTTATTCTGGGATTTATTTACCTTATATAGCTGTCACTGGAGCTGATAACCAGCTCCAGCTCTGAGGCCCGGCTCCAGCTCTGAGGCTGCAGCTAGCTGAAAGCAGGTATCTGGGGTTTGTTTAGCTTCTATAATTGAAACATTCTTGCTGTCCTGCTTGCTCCAGCTCTGAGGCTGCAGCCGGCTGAAAGCAGGAATCTGGGTTCGTTTAGCTTCTATAATTGAAACTCTGTTGCCATCACTGGCGCTCTAAGCTCTGAGGCCCTAGCTGGCTGAAAGCAGGTATCTGGGGTTTGTTTAGCTTCGAGAATTGAAACGTTGTTGCTTCCGGAGCTCAGAGCTGGGCTGCGGCAGGCGGGGAACCTTGGCTTCCTCCATCACTGGAGCAAGCAAGCCTCATGTTCATTTCAGCTGCATGGCTGCTGGCCACCATATTTGTTGGCAGTTAATTTGCATATCCTGATGATTAGCCAATGGGAAGCGTAGCGGAGGTATGGTTAATTACCATGTTTGTCTATTATTAGATAGGATACTAGAGGCCCAGTGAACAAAATTCATCCACAGGAGGTGGTATCCCTCAGCCCAGCCTGTAGCCTCTCCAATCTGGGACCCCTTGGGGGATGTCCAATGCTGGCAGTCGGACATCCCTCTCACAATCTGGGACTGCTGGCTCCTAACCACTCACCTGCCTGCCTGCCTGATTGACCTAACCACTCTGCTTGCCAGTCTCATAGCCCCCTAACCGCTCCCCTGTTGGCGTGATTGATGCTTAACTGCTCCCTTGCCAGCATGATCCTACCCAACTGCCCTCCCCTGCTGGCCCGATTGCCTCCAACTGCCCTCCCCTGCTGGGCCAATCACCCCCAACTGCCTTCTCCTGTGGGGCTGAGGGGATTTGGAGATTCTGGCTGGTTGAGGCAGGGCTGAGGGGACTGGGGGACTGAGGCTGGATGAAGCTGGATGCTGCAGGTACTGGGTGAGGTGGGGCTGAGGAGATTGGGAGACTGAGGCTGGATCAGGCAGGGCTGAGGGGACTGGGCACCACCATCTTATGGCTGTGGGCACCGCCATCTTGTGGCTGTGGGCACCACCATCTTGTGAGGGCATGACAGTAAATTAGCATATCCTTTCTTTATTAGATAGGATAGATGAGAGATGTCCAAGATTTGCTGCCTATGTTTTCTTCCAAGATGTTTATGATTTCACAACTTACATTTAAATATTTTATCCACTTTGAGTTTATTCTTGTGCATAGTGTAAGTTGGTTGTCTATCTTCATTTTTTGCATGTACCTGTCTAAATTTCTCAACACCACTTATTAAAGAGACTGTCTTAACTCCATTGTATGCTCTTGCTTCCTTTGTCAAATATTAATTGAGCATAGTGGCTTGGGTCAATTTCTGAGTTATCTGTTCTGTTCCATTGATCTATATACCTGTTCTTGTGCCAGTACCAGGCTGTTTTGATTACAGTGGCTTTGTAATATAGCATGATATCTGGTATAATTATCCTTTCAATTTTTTTCTTCTTTCTAAAGTTGGCTGAGGCTATTTGGGATCTTTCTTTATTCTATATTACTTTTTGGAGTGTTAGTTCTATATTTGTGAAATATGCAGTTGATATTTTAATAGGAGTTTCATTGAATCTGTAAATTGCTTTGTGTAGTATGGACATTTTAATGATGTTGATTCTACCAACCCATGAGCACAATATATTCCCCAACTTGTTTATATATTCCTCTATCTTTTTTTTCAACATCTTGTAGTTTTCTGAGCACAGGCATTTTACCTCCTTGAATAAGTTTATTCCTAAGCATGTTAATTTTTTGTTGCAATGTTGTATGGCATTATTATTTTTTTTTAGAGTTCATTATTGGTGTATAAAAATGCCATTGATTTTTCTTTGTAAATTTTGTATCCTGCTACATTGCCAAATTCATTATATCTAGTAGTTTGTTGGTGGAGTCCTTTAGTGTTGATATGTACAATATCATGTCATCTTTAAATAATGATATTTTTATTTCCTCCTTCCCAATTTGTATGATTTTTATTTTTTTCTTCTTGTCTGGTCACTGTGGGTAGGACTTCCAAAAGTACCATGAATAAGAGTGGTGAAAGAGGACATCCCTGTGTTGATCCTGTTCTTAGGGGAAATAGTTTTATTTTTTACCCATTGAGTATGATGTTGGCTGTAAGTTTGTCATATTTGGCCTTTATTATATTGATGTATGATCCCTCTATTCCCACTTTGCTGAGAGTTTTTATCAAAAATGGGTGTTGGATTTGTAGAATGCTCTTTCTGTATCAATTGATATGATCATGTAATCTTTTCTTTCAATGTGTTTATGTGATATATCACATTTAATGTTTTATGAATAATTTACTAGCCTTGCATCCTGGGATAAACCCCACTTGGTTATTGTTCATGATCTTTTATAAGTATTGCTGGATCCAACTTGCTAATATTTTGTTGAGGATTTTGGCATGTTAGTTCATCATAGACTCTGGCCTGTAATTCTCTTTCTTTGTAGTGCCTTTATCTGGTTTTGGAATTAGTCAAATGCTGGCTTCATAAATAGAGCTTGGAAGTATTCCTTAGTCTTGGATTATTTTGGAATAGTTTGAGGAGAATAGATATTGTTCTTTGAAGGTTTGGTAAAATCCCCCAGTGAAGCTATCTAGACCAGGGCTTTGGTTTTCTGGAAGTTTTTCTTTTTTTAATTAATGCTTCAATTTTATAATTTATCATTGGCCTATTCAGGTTTTCTGATTCTTTGTGATTGAATTTTGGAAGTTTATATTTTTGAGGAATATGTTCATTTCATCCAGGTTGTCCAGCTTATTGGAATATTGTTGCTCATAATTATTTTTATGATCCTTTTATTTAGTGAGCTCAGTTGATACTTCACCTTTTTCATTTCTGATTTTTTTCAGCCCTGTCATTTTGTTTCTTGATAAGTCTGGCTAAAGGTTCATCAATCTTATTAATCTTTTCAAAGAACCAGCTCTTGATTGTGTTGGTTTCTTGTATTTTTTTTTCTCTCTATGTAATTTATTTCTTTTTTTTAAGTTTATTTTTTCCCTTTATTGATTAAGATATTACAAATGTGTCCTTTTCTCCCCAATGTCCCCTCATCCCCCCAATCATGCCCTCACCCTCACCCCCAGTTGTCCACATCCATCACTTATGCTGATATGCATGCATACAAGTCCTTCAGTTGATCTTTCCTTCTCACTCCCACCCTCCCCTGCCTTCCCTCTGAGTTTTGAGCATCTGAACGATGCTTCTCTGTCTCTACATCTATTTTTGTTCATCCATTTATGTTGTTCTTTATAATCCACAAATGAGTGAGAGCATGTGATATTTATCTTTCTCTGACTGGCTTATTTCACTTAGCATAATGCTCTTCAGCTCCATCCATGCTGTTGCAAATGGCAGGAGTTCCTTCTTTTTTACAGCTGCATAGTATTCCATTGTGTAGATGTGCCAAAGTTTTTTAATCCATTCATCTGCTAATGGACACTTAGGCTGATTCCAAATCTTAGCTATTATTAATTATGCTGCTATGAACATAGGGATGCATATATCCCTTCTGATTGGTGTTTCTGGTTTCTTGGGATATATTCCTAGAAGTGGGATCACTGGATCAAATGGAAGTTCCATTTTTAGTTTTTTGAGGAAACTCCATACTGTTCTCCACATTAGCCGCACCAGTTTTCATTCCCACCAGCAGTGAATGAGGGTTCCTTTTTCTCTGCATCCTCGCCAGCATTTGTCATTTGTTGATTTGTTGATGATAGCCATTCTTACAGGTGTGAGGTGATACCTCATTGTCGTTTTGATTTGCATCTCTCGGATGATTAGTGACTTTGAGCATGTTTTCATATGTCTCTTGGCCTTCTGTATGTCCTCTTTCAAAAAGTGTCTATTTAGGTCTGTTGCCCATTTTTTGATTGAGTTGTTTATCTTCTTTTGGTTAAGTTGTATGAGTTCCCTATAAATGCTGGAGATTAAATCTTTATCGGAGATATCATTGCCAAATTTGTTCTCCCATGCAGTGGGTTTTCTTGTTGTTTTGTTGATGGTTTCTTTTGCTGTGCAGAAGCTTTTTATTGTGATATAGTCCCATTTGTTTATTTTCCATTTAGTTTCCATTGCCCTAGGACAGGGATGGCGAACCTATGACATGCATGTTAGAGGTAACACGCAGACTCATTTTTTTTTGGTTGATTTTTCTTTGTTAAATGGCATTTAAATATATAAAATAAATATCAAAAATATACAACTTTGTTTTACTATGGTTTCAAATATCAAAAAAGTTCTATATGTGACACGGCACCAGAGTTAAGTTAGGGTTTTTCAAATGCTGACAGGCTGAGCTCAAAAGGTTCGCCATCACTGCCCTAGGAGCTGTGTCAGTGAAGAAATTCCTTCGGCATATATCTGAGATTGTGCTACCTGTGGATTCCTCTAATATTCTTATGGTTTACCATTTTAAGTTTAAGTCCTTTATCAATTTTGAGTTTATTTTTGTGTATGGTGTAAGTTGGTGGTCTAGTTTCATTTTTTTGCATGTGTCTGACCAAATTTCCCAGCACTGTTTATTGAAGAGACTGTCTTGGCTCCATTGTATGTTCTTGCCTCCTTTGTCAAATATTAGTTGAGCATAGTGGTTTGGATCAATTTCTGGGTTCTCTATTCTATTCCATTGGTCTATATGTCTGTTCTTGTGACAGAACCAGGCAGTTTTGAGAACAGTGGCTTTGTAATACAGCTTGATATCTAGTATTGAGAACCCTCCTACTTTGTTCTTCTTTCTCAGGATCGCAGCAACTATTCAGGGTTTCTTTTTATTCCAGATGAATTTTTGGAGAGTTATTTCTAGATCTGTGAAATATGCTGTTGGTATTTTAATGGGGAGTGCAATGAATCTATAGATTGCTTTGGGTAGTATGGGCATTTTGATGATGTTGATTCTACCAATCCATGAACACAGTATGTTCTTCCATTTGTTTATGTCTTCCTCTATCCCTTTTTTCAATATCCTGTAGTTTTCTGGGTAGAGGTCTTTTATCTCCTTAGTTAAGTTTATTCCTAGGTATCTTAATTTTTTTTTTTTTTGGTTCAATGGTCGATGGGATTTTTTTTTAATTGCTCTTTCTGTAAGTTCACTATTGGCATATAAAAATGCCATAGATTTCTTGGCATTAATTTTGTATCCTGCTACACTGCCAAATTCATTTATTAGGTCTAATAATTTTTTGATGGATTCTTTAGGTTTTTCTAAGTACAGTATCATGTCATTTGCGAATAATGACAATTTTACTTCTTCTTTTCCAATTTGGATGCCTTTTATTTCTTCTTGTCTGATCACTTTGGCTAGCACTTCCAGTACTATGTCGAACAGGAGTGGTGAAAGTGGTCATCTCTGCCTTGTTCTCATTCCCAGGAGAATGAGTTTAGTTTTAGCCCATTGACTATGATGTTGGCTGTAGGTTTGTCATATACAGCTTTTATTATGTTGAGGTATGATCCCTCTATTCCCACTCTCCTGAGAGTTTTTATCAAGAAAGGCTGTTGGACTTTGTCAAATGCATTTTCTGCATCAATCGATATGATTATGTGATTTTTGTCTCTCAATTTGTTTATGTGATGTATCACGTTTATTGATTTGTGGATATTGTACCAGCCTTGCATCTCCAGAATAAATCACACTTGGTCATGGTGTATCATTTTTCTAATGTAATGCTGGATCCGGTTTGCTAGAATCTTGTTGAGGATTTTAGCATCTATGTTCATCAGGGATATTGGCCTGTAATTCTCTTTCTTTAAGGTGTCTTTATCCGGTTTTGGGATTGGAGTAATGCTGGCTTCATAGAAAGAGCTTGGAAGTGTGCCTTCCTCTTAGATTTTTTGGAATAGTCTGAGAAGGATTGGCTTTAGTTCTTTGAATGTTCGGTAAAACTCGCCTGTGAAGCCATCTGCTCCAAGGCTTTTGTTTGCTGGAAGCTTTTTTTTTTTTTTTAATTGCTTAAAGTATTACAAAGGGTATTACATATGTATCCATTTTATCCCCCCGCCCTAGACAGTCCCCTAGCTACTGTTTCAATTTCATCAGTAGTTATTGGACTATTCAGGTTTTTTGATTCTTCCTGATTGAGTTTTGGAATCTTGTATTTTTCTAGGAATGTGTCCATTTCATGGAGGTTGTCCAGTTTTTTGGAGTAGAGTTGTTCACAGTATTTTTTGACAATCCTTTGTATATCAGTAGGGTTATTTGTTACTTTACCTCTTTCATTTCTTATTTTGTTTATTTGGGTCCTCTCTCTTTGTTTCTTGGTGAGCCTGAAGAGAGGTTCATCAATCTTATTAATGCTTTCAAAGAAACAGCTCTTGGTTTCATTGATTTTTGTATTGTTTTTTTGGTCTCTATGTTGTTTATTTCTGCTCTGATCTTTATTATTCCCTTCCTTCTGGATACTGTGGGCTTTTCCTGGTGCTCTCTGTCTAACTCTTTGAGTTGTAGGGTTAGAAATCAGGGGTGGGCAAACTTTTTGACTCGAGGGCCACAATGGGTTCTTAAACTGGACCGGAGGGCCGGAACAAAAGCATGGATGGAGTGTTTGTGTGAACTAATATAAATTCAAAGTAAGCATCATTACATAAAAGGGTATGGTCTTTTTTTTTTTTTTTTTAGTTTTATTCATTTCAAATGGGCCGGATCCGGCCCGCAGGCCATAGTTTGCCCACGGCTGGGTTAGATAATTTATTCCCAGTTTTTCTTGTTTTTTGAAGTAGGCCTGTAGAGCTATGGAACTTCCCTCTCAGGACTGCTTTCATTGTGTCACATAGATTTTCTATTGTTGTGTTTTCATTGTCATTTGTTTCCAGGATGTTCTATTTCTTCTTTGGTCTCTCTGATAACCCTGTCATTGCTTAATAGCATGCTATTTAGCCTCCAAGTGTTTGATTTTTTTTCAATGTTTTTATTGTAGTTTATTTTTAATTTTATGCCATTGTGATCTGAAAAGATGCTTGTTATGATTTTTATTCTCTTGAATTTAAAGAGACTTTGCCTGTGTCCTAATATATGGTCTATCTTTGAAAATGTCCCATGTTCACTGGAGAAGAATGTATATTCTGTAGCTTTGGGGTGAAATATTCTGAAGATGTCAATCAAGTCCATCTGATCTAGTGAGTCATTTAGGATTGCTGTTTCTTTGCTGATTTTTGTTGAGTATTTATCCAGTTGTGTCAGTGGAGTATTAAAATCCCCTTCTATGACTGTATGCTATTGATCTCTCCCTTGATATCTTCCAGAAGTTGTTTTATGTATTTGGGAGCTCCTGTATTGGGTGCATATATGATTACCAGAGTTATATCTTGTTGAATTGCTCCCTTTAGTATTATGTAGTGGCTTTCCTTATCTCTTGTTTTGGCCTTTACTTTGAGGGCTATTTTGTCAGATATAATTATCGCAACCACAGCTTTTTTCTCATTTCTATTTGCCTGAAAATTTTGTTTTCCATCCCTTCATTCTCAGTCTGTGTGAATCCTTTGTTCTGAGGTGGGTCTCTTGGAGACAGCAAATATATGGGTCATGTTTTATTATCCATTCAGCTACCCCGTGTCTTTTGATTGGAGCATTTAATCCATTTACATTTAATGTTATTATTGAAAAGTACTTGTTTTTGTTCATTTTTATTCTTAATGTTTGTGTTTCTTCTTGTCTTTCTGTTTTTTCTTTTTATAGCAGTCTCTTTAGCATTTCTTGCATTGCTGGCTTGGTGGTAATAAACTCTCTTAGCCCTTTTTTGCCTGTGAAGCTCCTCATTCCACCTTCAATTTTGAATGATAGCCTTGCTGGGTATAGTATTCTTGGATTCATTCCCTTGCTTTGCATCACTTTGTATATTTCATTACATTCCCTTCTTGCCTGGTGTGTTTCTGTTGAGAAGTCAGCTGATATTCTAATAAGAGATCCCTTGTAGGTAACTTTCTGTCTCTCTTGGCATCCTTTAAGATTCTTACTTTGTCGTTGGTGTTTGCCAATTTAATTATGATGTGTCTTGGTGTTGGTCTTTTGGGGTTCATTTTGTTTGGCACTCTATGTGCTTCTTGGACTTGTGTATTTTTTTTTCTTGCCAGTATCAGGGAAGTTTTCTGTCATTATTTCTTCAAACAGGTTTTCTATTCCTTGCTTCTCCTCCTCTCCTTCTGGTACCCCTATTAAGCAAATGTTGTTTTGTTTTGCATTGTCTCAAAGCTCCCTTAGGCTCTTCTCTTGCTTTTTAAGTTTTTTTTCCCCCCAGTTGCTCCTGTGTTTGTGTTTTTTTCCTACTTTGTCTTCTAATTCACTGATGCGGTCCTCAGCCTCTTCTAGTCTGCTGTTTAAGCCTTCCATTGTGTTCTTTATTGCAGCTATGTCGTTCTTCATTTCCTCTTGGTTCCTTTTCATGTTGGTGACATTCTCATTCAGCTCCTTATAATTCTCATTGACTTGTGTGTATTTGTCATCCAGCCATTTGAGCATCCTTATAACCATTACTCTGAATTCTTTCTCTGATAAGTTAGTAGCCTCAGTTTCATTTAGCTCCCTTTCTGGTGATCCTCTTTTTCTTCCCTTTGTGGATCGCTTTTTTTTCTTCCCATGTTTTGCTGTAATGTTTTAATTGTAGCTCTGATTGCTTTGCTACCCAGTTTCTTTAGGGTATGGTGCTACTGGTGTGACCTCTCAGGTCTCCTGGGTTTGGTAGTCTAGTGTAGCTCCCTACTTGAGCTACTTGGGTTCTCTTGATGTAGGCCTGTGAGCTAGAAAGGCGCAACTGAGGTGTCTAGAAGTAAGCAGCCATGGAGGGGTGTTCCAATTTTTGCTGTCTCATGCCCTTGATTGAAATAACGCATGCCCCGCAGGGACTCACAGTGGCACCCAGGAACCGTCTGTTGGGGTGGTGGGGCTCAGGAAGCCTGCATTCTGGAAAGGCATGACTGTGGTTTCCAGAGTTCTGTAGTTGTGGTGTGGGCAGACTCAGTTTTTGCTGCTGCCTCTGTGGTTGGATACATGCGATCCCAGCTGCAGTTCACAGGGGCACCTCTGGTGTGTTTTCCAGTAGGGTGTACTGACACACTCTGAAGGGCCCTGGCACTGAAGCCACTGGATTGCAGTGTCTGTGGGCAGGTATCCCAGAAGAGGGAATTTAGCGTTTCTACAGCCCAGCAGTGCAGCCCTGTTTAAGTGTGTGACCAGCAGGGCTCGCAGCAGGGCCCCAGGGCTGCCTGTGGAGTGGTGGTTTTGGGAGACTTGCATGCTGGAAAACCATGCAACTGTAGTGTCCAGAGTCCTGCAGCTGTGGGGTGGGGAAACTCAGTTGTTGCTGATGGACCTGTGTAGGATAGGCTCGCGTTCCCAGTGGTGGCAGACTGGAGCACCTGCAGTGGGTTGCTAGCACAGGCACACTGAAGCACTCTGAAGAGCCCTGGCATGCTTAATTGAGGTGTCTTTGGGCAGGTATCCAGGATGGGTGAATTCAGAATTTCTACTGCCCAGGGAAGTGTGTCCCTATTTGTCCAAGATCAGACCCAGCAGAGGCTCACTGTGGCTTCCCAAAGTGCCCTGTGGATAGATGGGCTCAGGGGGAATGAGCAACTGTGGCAGTGCTGGCGCTGAGCTCTGGTGCACTCTGAGGGACCCTGGCGCTGAAGGGCCCCGGTGCTTAAGTTGCACAGCTGGGTGTGTGTGGGCAGTTATTTAGGCAGAGGGAATTCAGAATTTTTACTGGGGGGCAGTGCACCTGTGTCTATACAAAATAACACCCAGCTGAGGCTCACTGTGACTTCTAAGAGAAGTCTATGGAGTGGTGTGCCTCTGAGACTTCCTGGAGATGCGCAAATGAGATGTTGGAGGTCTGCCGCTGGGGAGGGGGGGGCTGCACTTACTGCTACAGGCGCTTTGATCCTTTGGAGGTGGAGATCCCAGGGTCTTCAAGTCTGTGGGTGTGGCTGCAGGATTTTGGCTGGAGTGGCTGCCAGGTCTCGGGCAGTGTCCAAGGCCTGTCTGGGTGGTGGTGCTGATGAGTTCCTAGAAGAGGCCACTCTCCCCTTCAAGATGGTGTGGGCTCCATGCCTGAGTCGCGCAGTCCGGAGAATGCCCACAGCAGTGGTAGTCTCTCCCTGTCCCAGAGAGCCTGGTCTGCCAGCCTCTCCTGCTCCTGCTGGATTTAACTGTCACACACACACACACACACACACACACACACACACACACACACACACACTCTCCTTTCATCCCCTCACTCACTCACTTCCATCCTGCCAGCCATCATATTTTCAATATTCTATGTAATTTATTTCTGCTCTGATCTTTATTATTTCATACTATCTATCTACTTACTCTGGGCTTTCTTGTTGTTCTCTTTCTGATTCTTTAAATTGTAGAGTTAGATAGTTTATCAGCAATTTTTCTTATTTTTTGAGATAGGCCTATAATGCTATGAGGTTCCCACTTATGATTGCTTTCACTGTTTCCCACAGATTTTGGTCTGTTGTGTGTTCATTTTAAGTTGTTTCCAGGAAGTTTTTAATTTCTTCCATGATCTCATTGGTAACTTATTTATTGTTTAATAATATTCAATTTATCTTTCATGTGTTTGAATGTTTTTGCTATGGTTGATTTATAATTTCAGGCCATTGTGATCCAAGAAGATACTTGACATTATTTCAATCTTCTTGAACTTGTAGAGACTAAGTTTGTGTCCTAACATGTGGTATCTTTTAGAATGACCCATATGCACTTGAGAAGAATGTGTATTGTGTAACTTGGCATAAGGGAATTATCTGTAAATGTCCATTAATTCCATTTGATCCAGTCTGTCATTTAAGATTACTGTTTCCTTGATGATTTTTTTGTCTAGAAGATCTATCCAGTGATTTCAGTAGGGTGTTAAAGTCCCCTACTATTATTGTATTGTTGTCAATCTCTCCCTTCAAAATGCTCCAGAAGTTTGTGGGTTTTTTTTTCTTGTTGTTTGTTTGTTTGTTTTAATATATTTGGGTTCTCTTGCATTGGGTGCATATATGTTTACCAGATTTATATCCTCTTGTTGCAGCAATCCCTTTAGTATTATGAGTTGGCTTTCATTGTCTCTTGCTATGGCCTTCATTTTGTAATACATTTTGTCAGACATGAGTATTGTTATCCCAGCTTTTTCTTTCATTTCCATTTTCATGGAATTTTTTCCCATTCCTTCACTTTCATTCTTTGTGGATTTTTTTTTCTGAGGTGGGTCTTTTATAGACAACATATATATGGGTTATGTTTATTTATCCATTCAGTTACCTTATGCCTTTTGATTAGAGCTTTTCATTTACATTTAAGCTTATTATTGATGGGTACTTATTTTTTGACATTTTTACTCTTTGTGATTATATTCCTCTTTCTCCATTTATTCTTACAACAGTCCCTTTATTATTTCTTGCAGGGCTGGTTTGGTTGTAATGAACTCTTTTAGTTGTTTGTTGTTGTTGTTTTTTTTTGTCTGTGATGTTCTGTATTTCACCTTCAATTTTGAATGATAGCCTTGTTGGATAGAGTAGTCTTGGATTCCGTCTCTTGCTTTTCATTATTTTGTATACTTCATGCCACTCCCTTCTTGTCTGAAGTTGTTCTATTGTGAAATCAGCTGATAGTCTAATAGGAGCTCCCTTTTAGGTAACTTTCTTTCTCTTGCAGCCTTTAAGGTTCTTCCTTTGTCTATAATGTTTACCATTTTAATTATGATGTGTCTATGTATGTGTCTTTTGGGGTTCATCTTGATTGGGAATCTCTGTGTTTCCTGAACTTGAGTGACTTTTTCCCTCACCAGGTTAGGGAAATTTTCTGCCATTATTTCATATCCGCTATTCCTTTCTCTGGTTATTCTCATTCTGGAACCCATATAACGTGAGTGTTATTATGTTTAATGTAGTCCTAACACTCCCATAGACTCTCCTCCTTCTTTATATATTTTTTAATTGCTGCTCTTAAATGGGTGTTTTTTTTTCAAACTTATCTTCTAATTTTCTAATCTGGTACTCTGTCTCTACTAATCTACTATGTATTCCTTCCAGGGTATTTTTATTTCAACTATGTTGTTCTTCACTTCTGCTTGATTCTTATTCATGGTTTCTACCCCTTTTTAGGCTGTTGTAGTTTTCATTAAGTTGCTTACAGTTATCACTAAGTTGTTTTAGCACCCTTATAAACCATTATTTTGAATTCTTTATCTGACAAATTTCTTGCCTCCATTTCATGTAGATCCTTTTCTGGCTATTCCTTTCTTTCATTTGGAAGTTGTTTCTTTGTCTCCCCATCTTTGCTGTCTCTTTATATTGTTTCCATGTATTAAATCAAACTGTGATGCCTCCAAGACTTTGTGAGGTGGACTTATGTAGTAGGTATTTTATGGTACCCAGTGGTGCAGTCTGTTAGATCTTTTGAACTTGGTGCTCTAAGAAAGCCCCTGGTTTGAGTTTATTTTTCCTGTGTAATTGGGTCCTGAATGTTGTCCCATTTTTGGAAGGAATCTCCTCTCAAGCTGGCTGACTGTGAGGCTAACCCCAAACCATGTCATGTGAGCTTTTGTGGAGGAACTGACAGAACCAAACAAAATACAAGACAACAGAACATGAAAAAAAGAAACAAAACAAAAATATACACAAGACCACTACAACAACCAAAGCAACCACCAGAAAATTAGGAAAGTGAAAAGAGAGCAAGAATGAGAGAAGAAAGGAAAGAAAGAAAAAATACAAGGAAAAAAAGGAGGGAGGGGGATGGTATATGAAATAAAGATAATATGAAATACAGATAATAAGAATAAAGAATAAGAATAAAGACTAGTAGAATGGGGCATTAAAAGCAACTGAAAATAATAGAGGAAGAAAAAAATTGAAAAGAAAAATAGTGAAGAAAGTATATAGACCCAAAATAAAAAAAGTAAAAATATGAGAAAGCAGGAGAAAAAGAAAAAAAAAATGTTGAGTAGGAAAGGGATAGAAAAAACGGGTAAATGAACAAAATAATGGAGACTAATATAATAAAAAATAAATAAAGCAAATAGATAAAGAATATAAATTTAAAAAAAAGAACAGGGGAAGAAAAAAGGAAAAGAAGGGGGAAAAGTGAAGTGGCATTCATCTCAGCAGAGTTTAGTACCTCTTGGGAGCTCCCTTTGGATCCTACTCTTCTAATGACTGTGGATGACTGTTCTGTCTGCCAATTCTGTCTCCTGGGCTTTCCAGGAAGTACTTATGTGCTAACCACTGTCAGAAACTGTCCTTTGTCTTTCAGCAAGTTGCTTGAAGCTCCAACCAATCCACAGTTTGTGTCTGTCTCCACAGGACTTGGCTGCACCCAGGAGGGACCCAGCTGCCCTCTAAAGCAGATTTGTTAGCAGCATGGGCCCCATGGCTGGGTCAGTAAGCAATAAAATGATACATCCCCAGGTTTTCCAGGCTGTGCTGCCAGCCTTCACTTGCCAGCCAGCTGTCAAACTTAATCACTCAAAAGTCTGTTTCTGAAAAGGCAGAAACAGGAGAGCAGACCTCTGGTGAGGTGAAGGTTCAGATTTCAGGGAAAGTGGTGTATGTGTGTTTCCCTGTCCCAGAGCTTCTCCTCTGCTAGTGGCCTAAAATATTACTCTGTCCCTGGCTGGGTAGAGATCCTTGTATGCAGTTCAGTGGGATCAGCTAGAAACCTGGAGTTTCTATCAGCTCTCCTGTGTGAGGGAGGCACCAGTCAGATTCCTAGCATAGTGGGGCAGACATCTCTACCCCCAATCAAGTCACAGATGCTCCCTAAGACTGTTTAAACCCATAGTCTTGGCCCCTAAAGCTATCTCCTTTGCAAAAGTTAAGGTGCATGTTGCAGCAGGCAGGGCTCCTGAGGGTGGCTTGAGCTATATCACCTAGGACAGAGTTTTTTCTTGCTCTGCAGCTATTGGGAGTGGCTAGCTCCTCTCAGGAAAAATAGCCATTTAGGGTTAGGGGATACTATCAAATGCAGGAATCCTGGCTGCTTTTTTCCATGTCTCTCCCCAATGCTTCACACCCCAACCTCTCCTTAGACACTGCATTCCCTGCACCAAAGCCTTGGGTGAGTAGCTATAAATGAAACACCTGTGCTCTGAGTTAACAAAAACACACAGAGAAAAACACCAAAAACAGATACTGAGACTTTTTCTCCGACCAGCTTCATTCTCTTGGCTCCAGACTATCCAACGAACTTTCACCAGTGGATGTTACGTGGGCCAGGCCATATGTCTTGACTCTGGTGCTCCAGGCTATGGAGTCCAGCCTGGGTTCCAGGCCTTTATCTTCTGAGGGAAAAGATTCCTCCTCCATAGGGACCCCTCCTCACTCTCATCCAGTGGCCCTTGGAAGCTGAGTCAGCCCCTCTGGATACCCCGCCCTTCCCACCAGTCTCCAGGAGTTTTCTGTCCTTCTGTGGTATAAGTCTCCTCCTCAGCTGGACCTCAGTTGGAATTCTGGGTGTATGTTCCCCACTTTAGTTTTATTTCCATTCTGGCCCTGGGAGGATGTGCAAGAAATATCTCCCTATTCAGCCACCATTGTGTATGTTAAGGTCAATGAAATAGATCCTTCAAAATCTCTTCAACAAATAAGCACTGGAATCGCATTTCAAAAGCATTATTTTTAACACAACATTTAACCGTTCAAAATCTATCAATGGCTCCTACATTTTCAACAGGATAAAATCTGAACCTGTCAGCTGGGAACACAAAGGCAGCCACAATATATCCTTTAAAAAATCTCCCTGCCTCTTTTCCCAATCTTCTCCTACTTTATCAATGCTGTATATCCAAGTTACTTTCCTAATTTGCCCCATTAACACATTGCATCAATTTCCAACTCTGCATCTTGGCTTAACCACTTTCTCTAAGCTTGGAATCAAATAAAAATAGTTACTATAGTTGTAATTATTTAGTATCTACTTGTGCTAAGCACTGTCCTAATGTATTTTGTATTACATTTTATAGATAACTTTCCCAGATTCAAGTAGCTTTTGATTAGTAAATCTGAGGTTGGAACTGAGTTCAGTCTGATTTCACCATGCCCACAATGCCTCTCTAAGACCCTCCCTTCCTTTTTGCCATCCCAAGTGCTATCTATCCCCCAAATCCAGTTTAAGGGATACATCCTCCATAAAGCCTTCCCTAATAAAAATCCAAACTAATCTTTCCTTTTTCTAAAATCTTACAGCATTTATTATTTCTTTGAACCACTAATTTGGTTCATAATATACACTGCTTTGAATACAAATTAAACCTCACCTTATATGTGTGGGTCTATTTTCCCTAACTAGATTTTTAAACTCCTGGAAGAAAAAAAAATCATGCCTCACATAAACCACTAATTAGAATAGTGTCTGACAGTCTGGAACAAATAAACACAATCTCCAAATCAAGTTTCCCATGATATGCTTTCTTTAAAATCAGGTGTTTCCCATAGGGTTCTTAGGTTATAATGAACAAAAAGAAACTCTTGCTAATTTAAGCAAAATAGGATTTTATACGAAGGATATACCAAGGATGGACAGGATGTGTGGAGAACTAAGTTTAGAGATAGGAAAAAAAAACTAGGCCAGATCTAGATGTTTGGACAAAAGGGAATACTCAATAATTTCACCTTTATTTCATCAATGGATTGAATTCATTTAAACTGGTTTTGTGTTTCTTTAAAAAATATTTTGTTCTCTGTCATGTTTTTTATCCTTGTGTCCCTTTGATCAAAATTCAAAATCCTATGAAAGAGGGGCTGAATGGACAGACATGTTTTGAGCTCCAGCTCTATCCAAGACTGCATGCACAACTTGAGGAAAAGAAAAGTCTCCTAAAACAGGATTTCCAAACCTCAGTTTTATTAACCTGCAGTAACAGATGATTCTCTTTTGTAGTGACTGTCTTGTGCATTGTAGAATGTTTAGCAGCATTGCTGTCTCTATACACTAAATGCCAGTAGCACACCCTCCTCTAGTTGTGACAACACCAAAAAATTTCTCCAGACATTGGCAAATGCTCCCAGGGGAGCAAAATCACACCTGTCCTTCAGAGAACTTAGGTTACCTGATGTTCTGAGGTAATTGATGGTTTTGGGAAAAAAGGTTTAGGAATAGTTTTCATGTGGGAAAGCAAAATGGAGGTCCTTCTTAAGAAAATTAGATCTAAGGAGAGCCAGAAGCTCTTGTTAATAATATTCTTAAAGTTTTCCTGTAATCATGAAGGGAGAATAACCATGTGTAGCCTATGTAGTTGACTAGTTTCAAGATTTCATAAATTAAACACAGAATGAATCTGGAAATTGCTGAGCTCTGGAAACATCATAAGCAGTAATATTCTTTGGAAAGAAATATCTCTTTCTAATTAACTACATAGACTTCCTAATTCTAAATTATGATGCACACTATTTACTATCCACTTAGTTAATCTGAAGTCCCATATATCATAAATATCTCATATCTAGTATTACTAGTCTGACTTAGATAATTATCTAGGAAAAATACAAAATAAACACAATTATTTAATGTCATCTTTAATCATCCAGATCTATAAGTCCAAACAGGACCAGTCTTGAGTAGAAGGTGTCTCATTTACCCTAAGCTTCATCATTTTGCATACCCTACTTCAAAGAAGTTTATTCTCTAGCCTGCTTTTAGTCACCCATGGTTGTGTCTCTCTTATCAAAATTTACAGTAAAGATGTCTCTGTGATTTAAAACTTAGTATGAACTTAAGACATTTGTATCTCCTCTTCTACAGCTAGTTGCTTTTGAAAGACTGTCTCTAAATGTGGAATTATAGGCTTTAACCCTTAGTAGAGGAATAAAGAACAATCACATATTGGGCCCCAGGACCTTTTCCTGAATGCCTGTCTTCACATTGGTGTTGGCCAACAAATGATGGCTTTCAGCAAATGTTTATGAAGATAAAGTTATTTTCCTCAAGATTCCAACCAGCATTATTATGAGTGATTTCTATACTTCTTTTTTCATATTTTATTGATTTCAAATAGGAAGGGAGAGGGAGAGAGAAATAGAAAGATTAATGATGAGAGAGAATCATTTATCAGCTGCCTCTTGCACGCCCCACACTGGGGATGGAGCCCAAAACCCAGTCATGTGCCCTCACTGGGAATCAAACCATGACCTCCTGATTCATAGATCAATGCTCAACCACTGAACAACACCAGCCAGGCTCTACACTTCTTAACATATTAGAAATAAGAACCCAGGTAGATTTTAAATTAAAAAATCAGATCAATGTTCATTAAAAGTCAAGCCTTGTTTTCAATTCAGCCTGTAATTATCTCTATCAACTAAACACATATAGCAATTAATTACTTATAATTATTTTTTCCACCAAAACTATAATATTCTCCACCTTATTTAAAACAGGAAGGGGCAGCTCTGGCCTGTTTGATTCAGTGCTTAGAACACTGGTCCATGGACTGAAGGGTCACATGATTCTGGTCAAGGGTGCATACTTTGATTGCTGACTGATCCTCAGTCCCCATCCAGGCTCATGGGGGAGGCAATGAATACAATGAATTAATGTGGCTCTCTCACATCAATTTTTCTCTCTCTCTTTCTCTCCCCCCCCCACACCCTTCCACTAATCTATCTAAAAATCAATGGAAAAATATCCTGGGGTGAGGATTAACAAAAATAGTAATAATAAAATAAAAATAAACAGGAAGAGGCAGCCAGACATATATTATTTCTTTATTAACCCCATCCAGAGAGAATATATATTCTCTAGGCTGTTTCATCTATAATAGTGATGGCAAACCTATGACACGCATGTCAGAGGTGACACACGAACTCATTTTTTTTGGTTGATTTTTCTTTGTTAAATGGCATTTAAATATATAAAATAAATATCAAAAACATAAATCTTTGTTTTATTATGGTTGCAAATATCAAAAAATTTCTATATGTGACACGGCACCAGAGTTAAGTTAGGGTTTTTCAAAATGCTGACACGCCGAGCTCAAGAGGTTCGCCATCACTGATCTATAATATAAATGTTGTCATGGCCTCAGAAAAAAAGATAAAGCCAGTGATTCCAAGAGTCATTTGGAGATTTGTTTTCAAACAACCTTCAGATATTTTGGTATGCATTTCCCATACATCCGTGTACCCCCAATTAAAAATAATTTCCTTTAGTGAATCCCTATTACTGATGGTGTTCACTCATGTGTGTATTTGGAAGATAAAATTATTGAGAACCACAGAGAGTCCTAGGGTTAAATTGCTTTTAAAACAAACACATTCTAGCTGCATTAAAAATAATTCTGCCATCATTTGAAAGCATTGCAAGTATTTTCCTTTATTTAGCATAGAACTTAAAGCCAGATTTTTTTCTCTAAAAGATTAAGTGATCCTGATAGAGATCCAAGTTGGTGGCTGATGGGATGGCAGGCTGAAAGATAGTGTGTGAGTGAGAGAGCGAAAGGAGAGTGTATGGACGTATGGGGAGTGTGTGTATTTGTGAGTGAGGGACAGCTATATTCTACAGGACTGTTGGCGACTGGTGGACCAGGCTCCTCTGGCAGGGCAGCCTCTACTACTGCTAAAATCTCTCCCAGAGTGGCCGGCTCTGCCACAGAGACTGCACCATCTTGAAGGGGAGAGCAGCTGTGATCAGAAGCCCAGCTTTGCCTTCAACCAGGGAGAGCTCGGATACCTCCTGGGACCCTACAACCACATTACTGAGGGACCAGCTGCCTCAGCTGCGAAGCCATGGACACCGAGACTCTAGCCTCCATGGCTGCGGGTGCCAAAAAAGTTTATCCAGGGGGAGAAAAAGTGGTGCCGAATAAGTGGACAAGCTCTGGGCCTTCTCACAGAGCAGATAGAAGGAACAGCTGAATAGAACAACATCTACACGCAGTTGGTGATGCAATCCGTGGACAGAAAGGTCAGAGATCACCCAGTGAGAGCTCTGCCTCCTCAGATTCAGCTGAGTGTTTCTTGTTTGGGTATTTGCTGTTTGCATTTTTTGCATTACTTGTTTTTGGTTGTTTGCATTCATCTCAGAGTGTATGTTGTTTGCATTTTCTGGATTAGTTGTTGTTGTTTTTTTGAGTTTTCTCCCCATATACATACATTCCCCCCCTTCTTTCTTTTCTTTCTATTCCCTCTTACATTTTTTTTATTTCCTCAATATCATTTTTGCACTCTTTTCTCTCCCCAAATTCTCTTTTCTCTGGTGGTCACCTTTATTTGGGGTATTGGTATCATGAATACATTTGTGTTTGGTGACCTCTGTGTTGTGTCTTGTGTTGTATTTTGTGCCTTTAAGTCGAAGCAGGAGAGAGAGAGCAACATAACTAGACACCCTGAGAGGACCAAACCTGGGGAAACAAAGAAACAGCCCCCATACAAAAGAAAAGGAGGAATCACCATAAAAGGAAGTAAAAAAAAATGGAGGCAAGCAATATGTCAGAAAAAGAATTCAGAGCAATGGTCATAAGGTCACTGAAAAGGATGGAAGACAAATTCAACAGTATGTGTAAGAACCAAGAGGAAATGAAGAAGAACCAAGAAAAAATGAAAAATGACATCACTGCAATAAAGAACAAAATAGAAAGCACTAACAATAGAATAGGAGAAGCAGAGGACCACATCAGTGAGCTAGAAGACAAGATAGGAAAAAATACCCAAGCAGAGCAGCAACTAGAAAAAAAAAACACACACAAAAAAAACACACACAAAAACTCAAAAAACAGGAGGAGAGCCTAAGGGAACTTTGAGCCAACATGAAAGGAAATAACATCTGCATAACAGGGGTGTCAGAAGGAGAAGGAACTAAGCAAGAATAGAAAACCTATTTGAAGAAATGACAGAAAACTTCCCTGATATTGGGAAGAAGAAAAAACTCACACAAGTCAAAGAAGCTCAGAGAGTCCCAAACAAGATGAACCCAAAAAGACGGACACCAAGACATATTATAATTACAGTGGCAAACACCAATGACAAAGTAAGAATTTCAAAGGCTGCAAGACAGAAACAGAAAGTTACCTACAAGGGATGCCCCATCAGACTATCAACTGATTTCTCAACAGAAACACATCAGGTCAGAAAGGAATGGAATGAAGTATACAAAGTCATGCAAAGCAAGGGTTTGAATCCAAGAATACTGTACCCAGCAAGGCTATCAATCAAAATTGAGGGTGAAATCAGGAGCTTCACAAGAAAAAAGGGCCAAGGGAGTTTATTACCACCAAACTAGCAATGCAAGAAATGTTAAAGGGTCTGCTGTAAAAACAAGAAATAAGAAGGAAAGAAGGAACACAGGCATAAAGAATAAAAATGGCGACAAACAAATACCTATCAATAATAACTTTAAATGTAAATGGATTAAAGGCCCTAATCAAAAGACACAGTGTAGCTGAGTGGATAAGAAAACATGACCTACATATCAGCTGTCTACAGGAAACCCACCTCGGAAAAAAAGGACTCACATAGATTGATGGTGAAGGGATGGAAAAAGGTTTTTCAGGTAAATGGAAATGTAAAAAAAAAAAAAAGCTGGGTTAGCAATACTTATATCTGACAAATTAGAATTCAAAGTAAAGACCATAACAATAGATAAGGAAGGCCAATTTATAATACTAAAGGGAGCAATTAAACAAGAAGCTATACCTCTGATAAACATATATGCACCCAATACAGGAGCACCCAAATATTAAAAAAAAACAAAAACCTTTCTGGAGGATATCAAGGGACAGATTGATAGGAATCAGCAATGCAGTCATAGTAAGGGACTTTAATACCCCACTAACACCACTGGATAAATTCTCTAAACAAAAAAATCAGCAAGGAAATATCAATCCTAAATGACTCACTAGATCATATGGAATTAATTGATATCTTCAGAACATTTCACACCAAAGCCACGGAATATATATTTTTCTCAAGTGCACATGGATCATATTCAAAAATAGACCACATATTGGGACACAGGCAAAGTCTCTTCATATTAAAGAAGATATAAATCATATCAAGCATCTTTTCAGATTATAATGGCATAAAACTAGAAATAAACTACAATAAAAAAATAAAACACCTAGAAGCTAAATAGCATGCTATAAAACAATGATTGGGTTACCAAAGAGATCAAGAAAGAAATAAAAAGCATCATGGCAACAAATGACAATGAAAACACAACAACCAAAATCTATGGGACACAGTGAGAGCAATCTTGAGAGGGAAGTTCATAGCTCTACAGGCCTACCTCAGAAAAAAAGAAAAAAAAGAAAAAGTGGTAATAAATTGTCTAACTCTACAACTCAAAGAGTTAGAAAGTGAGCAACAAGAAAAGCCCAGCAAAGGCAGGAGGAAGGAAATAATAAAGATCAGAGCAGAAATAAACGACATAGAGACCAAAAAGAAAAAGAAATACAAAAGATCAACAAAACCAAGAGCTGATTATTTGAAAGGATGAACAAGATTGATGAACCTCTAGCCAAGCTCACCAAGAAGCAAAGAGAGAGGACCCAAATAAACAAAATCAGAAATGAAAGAGGTGAAATAACAACTGATCCCACAGAAATACAAACGATTATGAAAAAATACTATGACCAACCCTACTCCAACAAAATGGACAACCTACATGAAATATACACATTCTTAAAAACATAAAAGCTCCCAAAACTCAATCAGGATGAATAAAAAAAAAAACCTGAAAAGGTAGATAACTACTGAAGAAATTGAAGCATCAATCAAAAATCTTGCAGCACGCAAAAGCCCTGCTCTGGATGGCTTTACAGGGGAGTTCTATGAAGCATTCAAAGAAGAACTAAAACCTATCCTCCTCAGATTATTCCAGAAAATTCAAGAGGAAGGCACACTTCCAAGCTCTTTCTATGAAGCCAGCATTACCATAATCTCCAAACCAGATAAAGGCACCACAAAAAAAGGGAACTTTTGGCCAATATCCTTGATGAACATAGATGCTAAAATCCTCAACAAAATTCTAGCAAATCGGATTCAGCATCAGGTTAGAAAATCATACACCATGACCAAGTGGGATTTATTCCAGAGATGCAAGGATGGTAAAATATCCACAAATCAGTAAATGCAATACCTCCCATAAACAAACTGAGACAAAAATCACATAATTATATCAATCAATGCAGGAAAAGCATTTGACAAAATCCAACATCCTTTCTTGATAAAAACTCTCAGGAAAGTGGGAACAGAGGAATTATACCTCAACATAAGAAAAGCCTGATATGACCAACCTACATACTCAATGGGCTAAAACTAAACTCATTCCCCTGGGAATGAGAACAAGGCAGAGATGACCACTTTCACCACTCCTGTTCGACATAGTACGGGAAGTGCTAGTCATAGTGATCAGACAAGAAGAAATAAGAGGCATCCAAACTGGAAAAGAAGAAGTAAAAATGCCCTTATTCACAGATGACATGATACCATAAATAGAAAACCCCAAAGACTCCATAAAAAAAACAACTACACCTAATATATGAATTCTGCAATGTAGCAGGATACAACATTAATAACCAGAAATCTATGGCCATTTTATGTACGAATAATGAACTCACAGAAAGTGAAATGAAAAAAAAAAATCCTCAGAGGGAAAGTAAGGTAGGGTGGGGGTAAGGGGGAGAGATCAACCAAAGGACTTGTATGCATGCATATAAGCCCAACCAATGGACACAGACAACAGGGGGGGCGAGGGCATGAGTGAGGGGGGTTATAGGGGGGATGAGGTGATATATGTAATACCTTAATCAATAAAAAAATTAAAGGTTGAAAAAAAAACAATCCCATTTACCATTGCACCACAAAAAATAAATAAGATACCTAGGGATAAACTTAATTAAGGATATGAAAGACCTGTACTTGGAAAACTAGAGGACATTGAAAAAAGAGATAGAGGAAGACATAAACAAATGGAAGAACATACTTTGTTCATGGATTGGTAGAGTCAACATCATTAAAATTCCCATACTATTTAAAGCAATCTACAGATTCAATGCAATCCCCATTAAAATACCAACAGCATACTTCAAAGATCTAGAAGAAATGCTCCAAAAGGTCATCTGGAATATAAAAAGTTCCTGAATAGCCACAACAATCCTGAGAAAGAAGAACAAAGTTGGAGGGATCACAATACCAGATAGCAAGCTATATTACTAAGCCACGGTTCTCAAAACTGGTTGGTACTGGCACAAGAACAGGTATATAGATCAATGGAACAGAACAGATAACTCAGAAATTGACCCAAGCCATTTTGCTCAATTCATATTTGACAAAGGAGTCAAGAGCATCCAATGGAGTCAAGACAGTCTCTTCAATAAATGGTGCTGGGAAATTTAGTCAGATACATGCAAAAAAAATGAAACTAGATCACCAACTTACACCATACACAAAAACAAACTCAGAATGGCTAAAGGACTTAAATGTAACACAGGAAACCATAAAATTCTACAAGACTCCATAGGCAGCAAAATAGCAGACATATGTCATAACAATATCTTTACAGACACAGCTCCTAGGGCAATGAAGAATAAGGAGAAAATAAACAAATAGGACTACATCAAAATTAAAAGCTTCTGCACAGCAAAAGAAACCATCAGCAAAACAACAAGAAAGCATGGGAGAACATATTTTCCAATGATATTTCAGATAACGGTTTAATCTCCAAAATTTACAGAGAACTCATACAACTTAACAAAAGGAAGATAAACAATCCAATACAAAAATGGGCAAAGGACCTAAATAGACACTTTTCAAAAGAGGACATACAGAAGATATGAAAACATGCTCAAAGTCACTAATCATCCAAGAGAGGCAAATCAAAACAACAATGAGATATCATCTCACACCTGTCAGAATGGCTATCATTAACACATCAACAAAGGACAAATGCTGGCAAGGATGTTGAGAAAAAAGAACATTCAAGTACTGCTGGTGGGAATGCAGACTGGTGCAGCCACTGTGGAAGACAGTATGGAGTTTCCTCAAAAAGTTAAAAATGGAACTCTCATTTGACCCAGTAATCCCACTTTTAGGACTATATCCCAATAAACCAGAAACACCAATCAGAAAGGATGTATGTACCCCTATGTTCATAGCAGCACAATTTACAATCTTAGATTTGGAAACAACCTAAGTGCCCATTAGCAGATGAGGGGATTAAAAAAACTGCTACATCTACACTATGGAATACTATGCCACTATAAAAAAAGAAGGAACTTTTACCATTTGCATCAATATGTATGGAACTTGAGAGCATTATGCTAAGCAAAATAAGCCAGTTGGAGAAAGATAAATATCACATGATCTCACTCATATGTGGGATATAATGATCAACATAATTTGATGAACAAGAATAGATCCAGAGACAAATGGTCGGGGAGAGGGGGTTAGAGAGCAACCAAAGGACTTGTATGCATGCATTTTAGCATAACCAATGGACACAGACACTGGGGCAGTGGGGGCTCGCCCAGAGTGGGAATGGCTGAGGGTGGGTCAAGCAGGGGGAAAAGGAGACATATGTAAAACTTTAGACAATAAAAAAAGAATAATTGATCCTTTAACAGGTGGATGCAAAGTTGCCCGGAAAGTGCTGAGCAACCTACCTCGCTATTGCCCCTGCACAGCTCAGGGTCCCCTAGCAACTGCTCTGGGCATCTTGCCTGTGTCCAACCATGCAATTCAGTGGATGTGCCTTGAGAATTTTGAATGGTTGAAGCTGCTGTGAATTTTCCCTAAGGTGTCTTTTCCTCTAGATTCCATATTTTATTTCCACGAATATTTGAGGTTTGAGCAATGCAAGAGCTTTAGGAAAGCTTGAGCATAAAGACAGAGCAATTTCTTCACAATTCCATTTGATATAGGGCCATTCTTTGGAGAGAATCATGTTTATTCAGCACAAATCTACCCAGACAAAAAACAACTTCTTCTATTTTTAAAAGAAAATAACCTTTAGGAAAATAGATACTTAGAGGTTGTGATAGTAGGCTTTTTGCTTGTTTGTTTTCTCTTCACAGAGCACGCTTTTTCTTCACCTTACCTTTTCCTCCTTAAGTAAGATTTTGCCTTCTGTCTCTAAAATAGCACTCCCTGGGACCTTATACTGCTGATATTTAAACATTCCAAATGTGATAACTATCAAATAAAATATACAAGATAGTGTACTTCTGAGTTCCATACAGAACTTCGGGTATTCCAAGGACTGAAATAAATATGAGAGGTTAAACATAGAGACTGTATTAATTTTAATTTTTTCTACCTTTACAGAGATACATTGAAATAAAACATTGTATGTTTAAGTGTACAATGTGTTGATTTGATATACTTATATAGTGCATTATGATCACCACCACAGTGTTAACTAACATCTCCATCATGTCACATAATTATTATTTCTTTTTTGTGGTTAGAACATTTAAGGTCTGTTCTCTTAGCAACTTTAAAGTATGTCTTGTGTTAACTATAATCACCACACTGTGCATTAGATTTCCAGAACTTATTCATCTTCTAATTGAAAGTTTGCACTCTTTTATTAATAGCCCCCCAGATCCTCCTCACCCCAACCACTGGCAACCACTATTCTACTCTGTTTCTAAAAGTTCCACATATTCTAAATTTCACAAATAAGTGATATCAGGAAGCATTTCTCTGACTTATTTTATATAGCATGATGCCCTCGAGGTCCACCTATATTGGCACAAATGGCAGAATTCCCTTCTGCATCATGGCTGAATAACACACACACACACACACACACACACACACACACACACACACACACACACACACACCACATCTTTATGTCATGGATCAATTTTGAACTTGCATCAAGCTCCTCATTTTATTCTAAGGTTACTGACCTCTCATATTCCATAAGTTTGACACAGACATTAATACCTAAGAATATAAGAGGATACTCATGGATAGGTAATTTTAGAACTCAGCAAGCTCTTATCTGTCTAATCCAGCTGTGGGCAAACTACGGCCCTCGGGCCGGATCTGGCCCATTTGAAATGAATAAAACTAAAAAAAAAAAAAAAGAGAGAGACTGTACCCTTTTATGTAATGATGTTTACTTTGAATTTATATTAGTTCACACAGACACTCCATCCATGCTTTTGTTCCGGCCCTCCGGTCCAGTTTAAGAACCCATCGTGGCCCTCGAGTCAAAAAGTTTGCCCACCCCTGGATTCATCTAACTATTATGACAGATGAAAAAAGTGAAAGACAGAAAAGAAAGAGATTGGCTGAAGATCATATTGTATATCAGTGATGAAGAAAACCAAAACCCATGTTTCCTAATTAAAGTTAATATTTCTTGTCACTGCACCATGCCTAACATTGCTTAAGCATGCATTCCATGCTAAGCTCTTTTACATTTATCTCCTCCTTAAATCCCCACAACAATGTATGAAGTATTTCTTAATATTATCAACATTTGACAGATGAAAAAACTGAGGCTTGGTGAGATTAGGAGACTTGCCAAAAGTCATATTGCTGATAAATATATTATGGGTCTAGGATTCAACCTAAGTCTATTTGACTTTTGAGTCTGAGCTCATAGCCACTATTCTATACTATCACCACTCTTACTTCTTTTTTGAAGAATGTTTGTTTTTAATTTACATCCTGTTTCTGTATAAATATCACCAAAAAATAGAGCTTTTATTGAATTGGTGGAGTTTGGGGAATAAATTGGCTGAATAATTTTAGCTGTGTCTACACAATTCTACAGGGCAAAATGTGGGATGAGACTTCGTAAAATTAGAATTTCTACATTGTTTTCAAAGTCAAACCCAACAGTATGAAATACTAATAGTTTATATAGATGGTGTTATAGATATGGTAGGTTAAATAAATAATAAGCCATTCTCATTAAAATGATGCCAGTGTTTCATGAGCAAGACACACACTCCTTGAGTTATAAAGGAAAAATTTGTTCTTTCTTTAAAATATTTTTTGAGTAATGAATACTGAGATGTAAGAAATAATAAAAAACAACAACAACATGTGTTCTATTTAAAATGATAAAAGAGGGATGAAAAGTCAATCTTAAATTATTTGGTATCATTCATTATTTCAAACAGTTAACAAACATTTATAGTTCTATTATAGAAAGGTACTCTAGCCCTGTCTGGTTTTGCTGAGGGGTTAGAGCATTGGCCTGCACACCAAAGAGTCATGGATTTGATAACCAGTCAAAGCACATACTGGGTTGCAGGTTAGATTCCCAGCTTTCTCTGTTCAGGGTGCGTGCAGGAGGCAACCAATTAATGTATCTCTCTCAAATCGATGTTTCTCTCCTTTCCTCCTTCTCCCTTCCTTCTACTCAGTAAAAATTAATGGAAAAAATATCATTGGGTGAGGATTAACAAAAAAAGAAAAGAAAGGTACTCTAGAAAACAGTGTGTTTATGTATGTGCTGGGGTTGAAGATATAAATTACAAATTTGAAGACTTTTTTTCATTTTTCTCTTTGTTATTTTTAATTGAATTTATTGGGGTGACATTGGTTAATAAAATTATATAGTTTTCAGGTATACAATTATACATTGCATCATCGGTATATTTTATGGTGATAAACATACAATAAAATATAACCGATGATGCAATGTATCAATCTAGTCTACCTGAAAACTATATAATCCCCTTTCCCTTAACCATTGTCATACACAAAGTAAATTCAAAGTGTAAATATAACAAGAGATTACAAATGCCAGTAAACAAAAGTGGTAATCGCCTGCATTAGTTTTCATTGCTGCTCTAACAAGTTACCAAAACACATTTCTTAGTACCTTACAGTTTGGAAGTCTAATGTGGGTCTTACTGGGTGAAAATTAATATGTTGGCTGGGCTGCATGTTTCTCTGAGGCCCTAGGAGATAATTTATTTCCTTTCCTTTTCCAGCTTCTGGAATGAGGCCGTCCACATTCCTTAATGCTTGGCCTTCTTCCATATTCAAAGCCAGCAATGGCAAGTTGAGTCCCTCTCACATTACATCTCTCCAACATTCTCTTCTGGTTCCCTCTTCTAGTTTTAAGGATCCTGTGATTACACTGGGCTAACCTTAATAAGTCAAGAAAATTTTCCTACTTTAAAGTCAGTTCATTAGCAACCATAATTCCATTTTCAAACTTCATTTGCCTTTGCTGTGCAACCTGACATATTCTCATAACAAATTAAGATGTGAACATTTTTTGGGGAGGCATTATCCTGTCTATAAAATGTCACAAGAGGTAATCAAATAAAATAAAAATGGAATTTAAAGAGGAATATTACATCTTGGCTGTCATGTGGAACAACTACATACGTGCATATGTTGTATTTTTATAAAACTAACTTTACTGGTCTCATTTCAGCCATATCAGTTTTTAAATATAGACATAATCTTTGTATCTCAAACAAAAGGCCATCAAGGCAATTATTTGAGTAGATTGAGCTGGTTGTGATACTTTGTTTTCAGCTTATGATTTATTTATTTATTTGTAGCTGCTAAACTTATTAGGCATTCATAGTGTATCAACATATTTTGTAATGCAAAACAACAAGGACAAGCAAAATATGACTTAAGCAAGTTTAATAATTTGAATGTGTGAATAGTATCTAATGAGGACTACAACTGTGGATATTAAATATAATCAATTGCTTTAGAATAACATTTTTCATGGCTGGAATAATTTTCTAACTTGCAGAATAATATTTTGTTGGATTTAAACATTATGTGATATTTTGAACTCAGGAAGAAATTGTCCTCATAAGTGGAGAGCCATGCTAACATAAAGAGGTAGTTTGAGGTTTAAAATTGAAAATAGTTGGTATTAATCACAAGGCACTATCCCTTTACTCCCCTTCTCATCAGCTTTGCATTTCCAGAGAAGTTTTCATAATGGTGAGTAATCCATTTGTTTGCACGAACCAGTGAGATGCATGGTCATAACAAAACTTATAAATTTCAGGATGCTATTTTCACTTTGCAGATGAGGAAACTGAGGTTCAGGGAAGTCAAATTATTCATCTAAGGATACATACATACTAAGGGCCAGAACTAGTATTTAAACCCCAATTCCCTGACTCCTGTTTTATTGTTGAGGAAATTAAAGTTCAGAGGGTGGGTAACTTGATCAAGGTCACCCAGCTAGCCAAAGTGGCAAAACTGTTATCCAATCTATGTCTCACTTTAAAACTTGATCTTGCTCCCTGAATCGCTCTAGGATGAATATGTAAAAATATTTCAAATTAACTCAATACCACTAGAACAATATCTGACAATAAAGTCATTTTGCTTTCATTTTCATCACTAAGTTACTACCTGGCCCTTAGAAATCTTGAGTAATTTCTCACATGATGGCAGCTCTCTTAGAATTTTTCAAGCTTTTTCCCTGTCTTTTTCACACTGATGAGCACTAATTTAATTATCCAAATATAAGTTGATGACCTATGATGTTGAAATTGATTTTCACATGAAGTAAATTATGACTGTTCACACTTTCAAGGAGAAAATTTAGGCTAGGTTATTTAAATATATGATTACTGAATGAAGAATGATCAAATAAAACAGGAAAAAAAATCTGAGAATTTTTTCAAAGTGAGAAGTGTCCTGAAACAGATTGCCCTGCCTTTCTGAATCAACCTCAAAAGTTTTCCCACTAGCAATGGAACTTTAAAGGCAGCCCCATATTTTCTGATAGCATATGCATTT
Organism: Myotis daubentonii; assembly: GCF_963259705.1. Classification (NCBI taxonomy): domain Eukaryota; kingdom Metazoa; phylum Chordata; class Mammalia; order Chiroptera; family Vespertilionidae; genus Myotis; species Myotis daubentonii. The sequence goes on from NC_081861.1 coordinate 54,851,618, forward strand.
CCTCATCTGTCATTATCATTCATCTCCTGATATGATTTTGTCAAGAGATTGAACCCAGTGATTAGAAATAGAATATGTAGCTGTGAATAGCAGTCTTTGAATATCATAAGGCAGGCTAAAGCTTTGACATGACATTCAATCTCTGTCACTACCCACTACAGTCATCATCTCTATATTGGAATAAATAAACCAGCTTACAGTTGTGATCTAATGCACCTGCAGGTCTGAATGTCTCCTTTCTCCTGACCATCATCCCCTGTTCTTGACTAATGCTTCCTTGTATAACATTCCAGCACAGATGGAAACATGGGTACTCAAGGCTGCTCTGGCCTTATGCCTCACTGATCTGGTGCCATTGAATCTTTCTACAGTAAACATGCACTTTCTCTCTCAGACTATCTTTAGTCAAGAAATGGTCAAGTCATTTGTGAGAGAACAAAATACTTTTCAGGAAACTCTTCTGGTAGAGTGGTTACCTGGGGTTACAAACCAGTGAAAATACTGCAGATCGATCTTGCTGCATTAGGTGATTCAGTGTCTACTTCTCTGATTTTAGCCTGACAGGCTAGTTATATGTCTGAATGAAACCCAGGCCTTTTGAATCTTGTCTATGGGCCAATGCCCCATCAATGTTTTAACATGAGCCAGATAGCTGGAGGTCATGAGCATCTAGGCATTTAGTCTCAGACAACCCAAAAGAAGAAAAAGTCACTGCTTAGTACTTGAGGGAATTTTAGTTCCTGGAACAACAAAAGCTCCTCACCCCTGCCTATCTTATGTGTATCCAGAACTTGGAAATGTCTGTGATGTTCATTAGCATCAGACTGATCTCACCCTAATTCAGAGCAGATGGCTTCTTATATGTTATGATTTTATAGGAAAAGCCTCTTCCAAATTTCAAAAACATCTGCCACCGACTATCTAGGTCACAAACCCTATGATGTTATTTAAAGCATAGGCTCTGCATTAAGAATATCTGAGTTTGAATCCTGGCTCTGCTACTTACTATGCAACCTTGGTCATGTTCCTTAATCACTTTGGGATTTCATTTCCTTAATACATGCATAACTGTGGGTGGTAATATTACCCACTCATTAGGATTGCTATAAGGATCAAATAAGATGATGCTTCTAAAGCGAAAAGTACAGGCCTAACTTATATTTAGTTCTTAATAAATGGTAGCAATTATTATTAATTTGCTAATTAAAGGGAACATTAAGCTGTATTTACATCTAGGGTGGGACAAATACAATATGACTGAAAATACATATGACAAGGATAGAAAGGTTGAACAAAACAAGGGTGGGGTACTGAAGGGAAGAAGTAGGAATAGTGGAGAGACAGAGTACCAGAATCACCAAAGCAAGTCTCACACCAAAAATTCAACTTCCCAATACCATCATAGCATTTGTGTATAGAGGTCCAGATTATATATATATATATATATATATCTCCTATCTAATAATAGACAAACGTGGTAATTAACCATACCTCCAACATGCTTCCCATTGGCTAATCAGGGCAATATTCAAATTAACTGCCAACCAAGATGGCAGCCGGCAGCCAGGCAGCTGAAGCAAACAGGAGGCTTGCTTGCTCCAGTGATGGAGGAAGCCAAGGTTCCCTGCCTGCCGCTGCCGGCCTCTGAGCTGCACTCTAAGAAACAATGTTGCAATTATAGAAGCTAAACAATCCCCATGCTTCCAGCCAGCCGGCCGAGCTGGAGTTGCAACAGTGTTTCAATTATAGAAGCCAAACAAACCAGATACCTGCTTTCAGCAGCCGAGGTCTCAGAGCTGGAGCTGAGCCTCAGAGCTAAAGCCGGCTCTCAGTTACAGTGACAGCCATAGAAGGTAAATAAATCCCAGAATTTAAAAAAAAAGAAAAAAAGGAGAGATTGGGAGCTTCAGTCACCCGCCAGCTTGAAAACAGCCCTCAGCCCCTCACCCAGACTCGCCAGGCACCCCAGTGGGGACCCCCACCCTGAAGTGGGTGCTGGGAGCCGGTCCATCCTTGCTGTTTCAAGGGACCTGGCAAATATAGCATACGGTTCTTAATATGTTTGCTCACCTTCTTGGCACTATGTGTTTTAACCAAGGTCACCTCTCCAAGAAAGGTTGAATCCCCAGGTAGGGATTTTCCCCTGAAGTTAGGGAGGGAATAAAACCTCTTAACTAAGTGCCAGGCGGGTAATTAATCATTTTAACTACGAACAATCATGCTTAAGCTACATAATCTTTACTTCCTGGAATGGAGATAAGAAACGCCCTAACCTTTGGAATAGAGATTGATAGGATTGGAATCAACTGGTATAAATACAGATGTAACAAGACAGAACTCAGGAGACAGAACTAAGAAGAGAGAACCTACAGACAGAACCTACACAGAACCTACAGACAGAAGAACTTCGCTGGAGAGAACATGGCAGAAGATCCTGGACTGAACCTGACTACAGAAATATGGCAAAAGAACCTGACTAGAACCTGGTGACCGAACCTGGCTGGAGATCTCAGACAGAACCTGGCTGGAGATCCGAAGCAGAACCTCTCTGGAGATCAAGACCAGAACTTGGCTGGAGATCCTGGCTAGGCTGCTGATCAACTGAACGCTGTCTCCATGTCATTCCTTCTTCGCCGACTCCGTCTACGCCTTTGGGAACCCCTGGACCTGCTGGGGTTGGACCCCGGCAAGGTGGTGTGACCAGCTGCAAACAGCCATCATCCCCTCATCCAGGCTGGCCAGGCACCCAAGCAGGACCCCCACCCTGATCCGGGACACCCTTCAGGGCAAACCAGCGGCCCCCACCTGTGCACCAGGCCTCTATCCTATATAGTAAAAAGGTAATATGCCTCCCAGCACCGGGATCAGCGGAGCCGCAAGGCCTCTTGGCACCAGGATCAGCGGAGCTGCGAGGCGTCCCAGCACCCAGATCAGCAGAGCAGTGAGGCGTCCCAGTACCAGGATCAGCAGAGCAGCGAGGCCTGAGGAGCAAGGCGTCCCAGCACCAGGATCAGCAGAGCAGTGAGGCCTCACTGCCCTGGTGTCAAGCGGAGCCACGAGGCCTCCCAGCACTGTGATCAGCGGAGCCGGGAGGCCTCCTGGCCCCTGGAGCAGTGTGACAGGGGGCAGCGCCCAAACCCCCTGATGGCCCTGCAGCTCTGTGTGTGACAGGGGGCGGGGCCACAACCTCCCTATCTGCCCTGCTCTGTTCCTGACAGGGGAAGGCGCCCCAACCCTCTGATCGGCCCTGCTCTGTGCCTGATAGGGGAGAGCTCCCCAACCCCCTGATTGGCCACCCTCTGTGTGTGACAGGGTGCGGCGCCCCACCCCCACCATGGGCCCTGCTCTGTGTGTGATGGGGTGGAGCCGCAACCTCCCCATAGACCCTGCCTTGAGTGTGACAAGAGGCAGTGCCCCAACCTCCCAATCAGCCCTACCCTGAGCGTGACTGGGGGTGGCATTGCAACCTCTTGATCCGCCCTGCTCTGTGCATGACAGGGGGCGGCTCCCCAACTCCCCAATCGGCCCTGCTCTGAGCCCGACCAGGGGCTGCACCTAGGGATTGGGCCTGCCCTCTGCCACCCGGGAGCGGGCCTAAGCCAACAGGTCATTATCTCCCAAGGGGTCCCAGACTGTGAGAGGGCACAAGTGGGGCTGAAGGACACCCCCCCACCAGTGCACAAATTTTTATATATTATTATCTTCCACCTGGTTAAGCTTATTGCATTTTTCTCTACAAGCGTAAAAATATATAATAATGTATAAGTAAATTAATGAGCTGTGGATGTGTTTCAATAGTAGCTATGTAGATAATATTTTATTGATTCCCTGTAAACCCTGCAAAATCAAAAGGAAATTACGGTGGTTGGCTGAAGTTTTAGATTGATATCAATGTTTCTGAAAGGCAGATAGATAAATTATTTGGAGAATAATATAAGCCACTCCAACTGGTTAATGAAATGTCACCCATGGAATGGATAAACTAAAAGAAATTCAGTCTCCCTTGGTATATTACACAAGCCTGGGATAAAATTCAAGAGACCTGGGTTCTAATCCCTCCTCCACTAATAATTTATTCTGTGACTTTGGACTATTCATTCAACTTTCACATTGCTTAGTTTTCTCATCTTCAAAATAGGGATGGTAATATCCCTGTGCAGTTTGTATTGTTAATATGAGGATTAAATTAAATAAGAAATACAAATGAACAAAAGACATATGAAAAAAATGCTCAATGTCACTAATTATTGGAGCGATGCAAATTAAAATAACAATGTGGGACCACCTTACACCTGCCAGAATGGCTACCATCAGCAAATTAACAAATAACAATGCTGGTGAAGATGTGGAGAACAGGGAAACTTAGTACACTGCTGGTGGGAATGCAGACTGGTGTAGCTACTATGGAAACCATGAAGTTTCCACAAAAAATTAAATATGAAACTGCTATTTGATCCAATGATCCCATTTCCAAGAATATATCATAAGAATCCCAAAACACAAATCAGAAAGAATATATACACCTCTATGTTCCTAGTAGCACAATTTACAATAACTAACATTTGGAAATAGCTCAAATCTCCATCAGTAGATGAATGGATAAAAAAGTTGTGGTACATTTACACAATGGAGTACTATGCAGTTTTAAAAAAGAAGGTCTCTTACCCTTTGAGGCAGCATGGAGGTAACTGGAAAGTATTATGCTAAGCAAAATAAGCTAGTCAGAGAAAGACAAGTATCACATGATCTCACTCATATGTGGAATTTAATAAACAAAATAATCTGACAAGCAAAATAGACCAGAGACATGAAAACATGTAACAGACTGAGGATTCTCAGAGGGAAGGGGATGGGAAGGGAAGAGATCAACCTTATATGCATATATGCATAACTCATGGACGAAGACAATAGTGGGGTGAAGGCCTGGGGAGGGGATGGGAGTGAGAGGAGGGGGGTCAATGAGGGAGAAGGGGGGCATCTGTAATACTTCCAGCAACAAAAATAAATAAAAAAAGAAATACAGGGTGGGGCAAAAATAGGTTTACAGTTGTTTGTATGGAAATAATACAATGATTAAATAATAATACAAGAATAAATTCTGTTTTGCATACTCACAACTGTAACCTATTTTTGTCCCATCCTGTAATAAAAGCCCTATGCATTTTTAAAAACTCTAAAAAATATAAGCTATGAAGGGGGAAATGTCCTTCTAAAGTTACAACTTCCAACAAGGCATCCCAGAGATATAATATAGCTATCTTATGCCATTTTTAGAGGTCCCAGAAGAGGAAATCTACAGGAAAATTTCAGTTGCTTGTTCAGTGATTTAGATGATTTTGCCATCATGACATTCTATTTTACATATACTTTAAATTTATCTAACTGCAATTAAAGGCTACATTTACTGAAGAAAATGGAAAAGAATCATCATCATTTACATTTCTGGAACATAATAATATGTAACTCTTAAATGGCACTTCCTAAAAATTAAGCACTGTTCTAAGGACATAGATATTATTTCATTTAATGCTTACAAGTATATGTATGAAAAGCATACTATTATTATCTCCATTTTATAGATAAAAAAAACTGAGGCATCAAGACATCAGGTGACTTGGTGGAGATCACGTTGTAGTAAGAAACAGAACTAAGGATTGAATTTGGGCAGTCTGGCTCCAGAGTCCTTGTTAAGTATAAGTTTAATAGAATCCTGATCAATTTATGTCATTTCAACAATCATAATTAGTCCCACAGAATCATAATTAGACTCTATTCTCCTAACACATGAGTTCCTGCTAAAGAGTCCCCACCATTCAGCTTTGGCTTGACAACTTTTCTTCAATAGGTTCACTCCCTCACACGTTTTATCACTTCAGTACTGAATAACTCTATTAAAATGTATTATTTGCATTCAAGTAAAATTTCTCTTTGTGTGTTTTATCTATTTGTACTATTTCTGATTTTTGGAATAATAAAAAATTAAGCAATAGGCCTTCTACACACCAATGCCTAACATATTTGCTGACAGATTTCTTGATCTTTTTCACCCTCTGACCTTCTGAAAATCTTCCCTTTTCCAGGTTAAACACTGCTAGTTCCTTCAATTGTCCATTGTCTTTTAGGTGGCATGTATTCCAAAACCCTTTACCATCTTAGACATCCTTTTTTGGGCACAATCTAGACTGTCAATAGGCCTCTTAAACATGGCACAATAAACTGAACATGCAATTTCAGTTGTCATCTAAAGTTCAGTGGAACCAATACTTCTATTGTTCTGCACCCTCCCTTCCTATAATGCAGACTAAGACTGAATTAGCATTTTTGGCAACCTAGTCACCCTGCTTGTGCTCTTAGGCAAATAAAATCCCAAGACTGTACTTTTGCAGTTGAATTTTTGGACCTGAATGAAAAACTTTACATTTTTTTTCTGATTAAATGTCATCTGGTTAGTTTCAACCCATCATTCCAAACTACTGAGATCTTTTTTTAATAAGAATTATCTCCTCCAAAGAATTAACTGTTCCTCCCAACTTTCTCTCATCTGAAAATGTGATAAGTATAATTTATGTGTCATATAACTCAGTAATAAAAAATGCAGAACAGGAAAGCATCCTGAGAGAGGGCTTTCTAGTGGTCAACAACAATGGTTCATTAATCAAACCCATGTGAAGTAAATGCTTGCTGACTGCCCAAAAGTCCCCATATTGCTCTGGCTCTGCCTTATGCTCTGTCATTTTTTCCCCAAGCTGGAGCAGGTAAATAATTTGTAAAGTTTATTAAAAAACAAAAATATGGGTCTCCTAATTCAAAAGTTATAAATAATTTCAAGACAATAACAACAGATCATTAAATCAAGTGTGGGACCCTTCTTTGTGTGTGATTCTATGTGAATATACAGGCCGTATGCCCATGAAGCCAGCAATGTCTCCAAATTTTTCTATGATAAAGACTGTTAGCAAAATCTGCAGAATCTATTTTCTTTTCTTTCTAAGCACATACCTAGATTACATGTGCCAGACTCCATTGCAATTAGGTATGACTATGAGTCTGAGTTCTAACCAATGCAATGTGAATGGAAGTGATATATAGTACTTCCAGGCCTGGCCCATAAAAACCTCTTATGAATGTTTTTTTCATGTCCTTTTTTTTCCACCAGGTCAATACAGATCATAGATGATAATGGAGACTTTGGAATTTACATGACTAAAGATGGAAAACAGCAACAACAACAAACAAACAAAACCCTAAAAATGTCTCATACAAAGCTAGATATATCTATCACTGTTAAAGTCTTAAAATTTCAGAGATAATATACTGTGTTTGATATTTTTCAATGAATAAATATGCACCTTATACCAGTTTGCTATGGTCTAAATGTTTGTGTCCATTAAAAGTTCATATGTTGAAACTTAATGATCAATATGATAGTTTTGTGAAGTAGGGCATTTGGAAGGTGTTAAGTCATGAGGGCAAAGCTCTCATGAATCAGAATCAGAGTAGTGTCCATATAAAATAAATATCAGAAAAATACCTTATTCCTTCTGTCATGTGAAGTTATAATGAGAAGACAACTCTCAATGAGGAAGCAAGTTGTCACCGAATCTGTCAGTGTCTTGATCTTGGAATTCCCAGACTCCAGAACACTAGTAAATAAATTTATATATTTTATATGCTGCACAGTCTACAATATTTTGTCATAGCAGCTGGAAAGGACTAGGATATAGTTCATGATCCTCCTAATTTGATGAAAATAAAATAAGTGTGCAATTGAAAAGCAAGATGATAAAGTCACCCATTTGGTTCAAGGTGATTTTGCGAAGCATGTATGATAATGTCTCCAATTTCCATTCTCTTTTCATTTTTATCTCTTAAAAAGTAAAGAAAGAGTGACACATGGTGCAGGATTCAATCAACCATCTTGAAGGGACAGTTGGAGTTTTTGCATACAAATGAAAGCTATCATTCTTGTCAACCTTAAGTTGGAGTTCTAAACACTACATCTGCAGCCAATTAATATTCAATGACCAATCAGAGCACTCATGCCGAATGTTCTCCCATCCTAAAAATAATCTCAATGCCAAAAATTATTAGCTGCAGAAGATAGAGCAGCTTTAACATTTGATTTCCAACCAACGTGAATCAATATATTATTCAGTTATGCTAAAAGCATGCATTTTTATTTATATGTTCTCTTTTATTATTTATCTATTTTTCATTGAATTTATTAGGGTGACATTGGTTCACAAAACCATACAGTTTTCAAGTGTACAATTCAACAAAACATCATCTGCACACTGCATCATTTGCCCATTGCCCCAAGCAAAGTGTCTTTACTAAATATGTCTTGATAATGAAAAGCAGCTAAATAAAAAGCCTAAAATACTTGAAATTAGGCCCTATGTAAACTAATGTCACCAAGTAGTCTGGCTCCAACAAAGGTCAGCTTCCTAAGGACCATACTTATTGCTGGAGACCTAAAGATTTCTGATTTGTAATTCAGAAGACAAAATCATCATGTGGATGACTCCCGTGGACCATCAATTCTGACTTTCAGTAGTGCTACTTCTATCCTTTCCAAATCCTTGGGATATGCCAATTTGTATGGCTAGGATGGCATATATGTGGTATCAATAATGTCAGTAATAAAGTACTCCTGCTAAGCATGCTCAAGGGATCTTGTGTCCTTAAAAGACAGGAAAGCTCTACTTCTGGTCAAGATGACTGTTAGTTAATTATGATACTCAAATCCTCCCACAAACATATAAAAATTACAACTAAATTACAGAACAACCATCATTCAGATCTGCCTGAAATCTAGCTTAATAGAAATCCTACATCTAGGGATTTAAAGAAAAAGTCACATCGAAAACTGGTAGAAAGGGTGAAGACATGGAATGGGCTGGTCCCACACCCACATGTGGTAGATGAAAATCAGGAGGGATTACTTAGCTTTAAAGGTCCCCTCTAAGGATTGAAGCGTCCAAGCCCCACATAAGACCTCTAAGACCAGGGCTCCAGTGCTGGGAAGAGACATCCCCATAACTTGTGGCAGTAAAACCAGCAAGAATTGAGGCTGAGATGGAGTCTGCTGGAGTCGTAGGCAGTTCTTCTTGAAGGGCCTATGCACAGAATTGAACTCAATGTCTCTGAGCTCCAGTACTAGGGCAGCAGCTTGAAATCACCAGAGACATACAGGTAAGAATTGAAGAGTATAGCATCAGGGTGAGATCTGAGGAGGGGGGCAGTTGTCTCAAGACAAAAGTGCTGGCAGAGGCCATTGTTCCTTTGCTGAACCATCCTCCAACAAAACCAGCATGTGGGTGCCATATCTGAGTCTCCATCAACCTGTCTATCACAGTTTGCCACATCCTACTGATTCCCTGAGACCCCATTCTGTCGAACTTGTGGGACCACCCAATCTGCTTCCACTGCCTTTTCCATACAAATGACCTGTTTTGGCTCAGGCTCGACTTCCCTAAAATCTCTCAAACAAGTAGCATTAGGACTCAGTGTGCCCTGTACCTCTCACTAAGTGGCCTTAGGCCCAGAAATAGCAGCAGTCAGCTGTGGTTTTCAGCTTGTACTCTCCCGGGCACCTCCAAGCCCAACAAATGTAGCAGCCAGCAGCATATCACTTTGTAGCTCAATCCAGGTGGCCCTGGGCAAAACACAGTGGCAGCTGACCTTGTTCTGTACGTCCTGCAAGGCCCCAGGGTCGTGCACCTGGTAAACAGCTCCAGATAACATTGAAGCAGCACCCAACCACCTTCACAGTAACACATACAAGAGGTGGATTCAGCAGACACCAGAGCCCCACTGAGTAAGTCCTGCTCTGTGGGTTGAGCCCCTTGCAAAATGGATCCCCCTTGGTGATGAGTGGTCACAGCCAGCCCTTGCAGGGATTCACCTGGGGTAAATCCTTCCCATTGACATGCCAAAAGTAACCAAGGTTCAACTACAACAGGAGGGTATATATAGCCCACACAGGGACTGCATCTGTAGTGACACACTTGAGTGATTGGTGAGCTATGACGCTGGACCCTACAGGACACTTACTACATTAGGAAACTCTGTAAAGCCCAGGGGACAGAGCAGCTCTACCTAATACATAGAAATAAACACAGGGAGGTTGCCAAAATAAGAAGACAGAATCACTTCCCAAATGAAAGAACAGAGTAAAACTCCAGAAAAGGAACTAAATAAAACAGAGGTAAGCAATTTACTGGATGCAGAGTTCAGAATACTGGTTATGTGGATGCTCAAGGAACTTAGAGGAGGAGGAGGAATCAATAGTAGATTAGATGAAACTGAAAATAAAATCAGGTATTTGGAATATAAGGACACAGAAAACACCCAATCAAAACAGCAAAAAGGAAAAAAAAAAAAGAATTCAAAAAAAAAGAAAAATAGAGTAAGGCACTTCTGGGACAACTTCAAGAGTACCAACATTCATATTATGGGGATGAAGAAGAGAGAGTGCAAGAAATTGAAAAACTCTTTGAAAAAATAATGACAGAAAATGTTCCTAACCTGGTGAAGGAAATAGACGTACAAGTCCAGGAAGTACAAAGAACCCAAGCAAGACAAATCCAAAAAGGCTAACACCAAGACACATCATAATTAAAATGCAAGTATAAAGACAAAGATAATCTTTAAAGCAGCAAGAGAAAAGCTATTAGTTACCTACAAGGGAGCTCTTATAAGACTGTCAGCCTATTTCTCAATAGAAACTTTGCAGGCAAGAAGGGATTGGCAAGAAATAATCAAAGTAACGGAAAGCAAGGACCTACAACCAAGGTTAATTTACACAAGGAACAACTAAAGGAATTCATCAGCACCAAACTAGTAATGCATGAAATGTTAAAGGGTCTTAGACACAGACAAGAGTGGAGTGTGGTGATGGCCAGAGTGAAGGGGAGGCAGGGATGGGAGGAGGTGGACAAAGAGGAGAAAATGGAGACTACTGTAATATTGTCAACAATAAAAAAGTAAAACAAAGAAGAACAAGAAAAAGAAGAGGGGGGAGAAGCAGGAGGAGGAAGAGAAGTAGAAGAATGAGAAGGAGAAGAAATAGAAGGAGAAGAATAAGAAAAGAGGAACTATAAATAAAATGTCAATAAATACATATCAAAACATGAATGAAAAATAACTGAAGTAAAACAAAAACAAACTGATGGATACAGAGAACATTTTGACGGCTGCTAAATGGGAGGGAGTTTGGGGGATGGGTGAAAAATCTAAGGGGATTAAGAAGTCCAAATTGGCCTAGCTGACACGGCTCAGTAGTTGAGCCTGAGCATTAACATATGAATGAGGAGGTCACAGTTCAATTCCTGGTCAGGGAACATGCCCAGGTTTCAGGTTCAATCCCCAGTGTGGGGCATGCAGGAGGCAGCTGATCAATGATTCTCTTCCATCATTGATGTTTCTATCTTTCTCCCTGTTCCTTCCGCTCTGAAATCAATAAAAATATATTTAAAAAGAAGTACAAATTGGCTGTTACAGGTGGAGGTGAGCAAAGTTGCGGGGCTTGCAGAAAGAGATTTTGCTTGGGCTGATGGGCACATGCTGCAATGTGTAGATGATGTTTTATTGAGTTGTACACTTCAAATTTGGATGGTTTTACAAGCCAATGTCATGACAATAAATTCAATAGCTTTTTATAAGAATAGTCATGGTGATGCAAAGTACAGTATCAAGAAAATAGTCAGTGATCTATAATAATAAAAGTGTAATATGCTAATTAAACCAGACAGCCAAACGACCTTCCGGACGTCCTTCCGGATGAAGCCGTGGCAGCTGGAGCTGAGGCAGAGGCAGTTAGGGGTGATCAGGCAGGCAGGCGAGCAGTTAGGGGTGATCAGACAGGCAGGCAGAGTGGTTGGGGCAATCAGGCAGGCAGGAGAGTGGTTAGGAGCCAGTGGTCCCGGATTGCGGATTGCAAGAAGGATGTCTCACTGCCAGTTTAGGCAGTGTTGGGCCTAAACTGGCAGTCAGACATCCCCCAAGGGGTCTCAGATTGCGATAGGGTGCAGGCCAGGCTGAGGGACTCTGCTCCCCATGCACGAATTTTGTGCACCAAGCCTCTAGTATTCTAATAACTATGAAGGGTGGCAGATGGGTACTAGATTTATTGGAATGATAACTTTGTAAGTTATATAATGTCTAATCACTGGGGTGTACCCCTGAACCTAATATAATATTGTATGTCAACTATAATTGAAAATAAAATAAATTAAAAATAGATTAAAAAGCTAGAGAAGAAAGATAACAAACTTATTGACAGCTAACAAGCAGCCATGAGAAGCTTTAAAATAGAACTGAGTCAGAGAAGTATTTGCTTAAACGCCCATTGTTCTTGAACAAAGAGAGAAAGACCCTTGAATAGAAAAGACAGGCTTGTTTCCCAACTCCAAAATGTTGACAGCAGTTTCCTTGCTGGGTTAGCAATATACCAAGTGAGAGAATGGTTTATTTCCTTATCTATCTATCATCTATCTATCTATCTATCTATCTATCTATCTATCTATCATCTACACTAATAAAAGACAAACATGCTAATTGACCGTACCTTTGCTATGCCTTAAGCCATGCACACCAGCCAATCAGAGTGACTATATGAAAATTAGCCCAACTAAGATGGCGGCTGGCAGCCACAGAGCTGGAGCAAGCAGGAGGCTCGGCTGCCCCAATGATGGAGGAAGCCAAGCTTCCCGCCTGCCGTAGTTGCCTCTGAGCTCCACTCAAAGCAACAAAGTTTCAATGATAGAAGATAATTAAACCCCAGATACCTGCTTTCAGCCGGCCGTGGCCACGGGGCTGGAGCAGGCAGGAAGCTTGGCTTCCTCCTGGCCTGGCCAGCTCTGAGCTCCTCTCAAGGCTACAAAGTTTCAATTATAGAAGGTAAATAAATCCCAGAATAAAAAAAAAAAAAGAAAAAAAGGAGAGGCTTGGAGTTTCTGTCACCAGGGGGGCTTGGCCAGCCTGAAAACGGCCCTGAGCCCCTCACCCAGACTGGCCAGGCACCCCAGTGGGGACCCCTCACCCTAAAGGGGTTGTGGCCAGACTGAAAACAGCCATCAGCCCCTCACCCAGGATGTCCAGGCACCCCAGTGGGGACCCCCACCCTAAAGTGGGTGTGACCAGCCTGCAAACACCCATCAGCCCCTCACCCAGGCTGGCCAGGCACCCAAGCGGGATCCCTACCCTGAGCCTGGACAACCTTCAGGGCAAACCAGCCAGCCCCCACCCATGTACCAGGCCTCTATCCTATATTATAAAAGGGTAATATGCAAATTGACCCTAACAGCAGAAAGACTGGGAATGACTGGTCACTATGATACACACTGATCACCAGGGGCCAGATGCTCAATGGAGGAGCTGCCCCCTGGTGGTCAGTGCGCTCCCACATGGGGGAGCTCTGCTCAGCCACAAGCCAGGCTGACGGCTGCCAGTACAGTGGTGGTGGCAGGAGCCTCTCCTGCCTCCTCAGCAGCGCTAAGGATGTCCGACTGCAGTTTAGGCCTGCTCCCTGCTGGCAAGTGGACATCCCGCGAGGGCTCCTGGGCTGCCAGAGGGATGTCTGACTGCCAGCTTAGTCCCAATCTCCCGGGGAGCGGGCCTAAGCCAGCAGGTGGTCATCCCCCGAGGGGTCCCAGACTGTGAGAGAGCACAGGCCGGGCTGAGGAACCCCCCCGAGTGCACAAATTTTTGTGCACCGGGACTCTATCTATATAAAACCCTAATATGCAAATAGACTGAATGGCCGAACAACTGAACAACCAGTCACTATGACATGAGCTGACCACCAGAGGGCCGGCGTGGAACATGGTGGGCATCAGCAGCAGGCAGCAGAGCTTGGAACAGGGCAAGAGCCTACCTGTGGTGGTATCATGGAGCAGGTGAGCAAGGGCGCCAGATGATGGAGGGGTGGTGGTCACTGTTATTGGGAAGAGCCTCTGGTGGTTACTGAAAATTCTTTGCTCCCACACACCACAGTCCCGCCAGGTGCTCACACCTGCTGCCAGTGCTGGCCCTGGTCGCACCCACTGCCAGTGCCTAGCACCCTTCCCAATCGCTCAGAGTCATCAGTGGGTGTGAAGGGTGGCTTCCAGCCCCAATTGCCCCTCAGGAGCAGGGGGAGGTGGAGGGGCTATTGGGGCAGTAGCCACCACTTGCACCCCTGACTGCACCAGCCCTGCTTGGACCTACTGCTGGCACCGGCCCCAATTGCTCCACACCATCAGCTGGTGCAAGCTGGTCTGGTGAAGTCAAAGTGTGGGAGTGGTGGCAGTGGGAGTTGGGCTGCCAGCAGACAGGAGACCTGGGTCTGCAGTGGGAGGGGCCGGGAAGGGGGGTGGAAGATGGGCCAAGACCCGTCCCTGTGCCCACCACAGCCTCGTGGCCCACAGTTCCTTTCAAGGTGCACAAATTCGTGAAGTTGGTTATATCTGCAAGCATAGCTATGTGTTGTCCCTTCTGGACATCCAGAATCAGGTTAAAAGTCAGAAGTAGGTGAAGTAGTCCTCATTAGGATCATTGATTAGTTGCCTACAAATACATGGTCCAGCTTTATAAAATCTTATATTTTTAGAAGAATATTAGTATCCTTGTCCATTTATTTTAACACCTTTAACATAAAATCAATGACTTTAATTAATAACAGAAGAAAACAAAAAATAGTTTACAACTAAATCTATTTTAAAAATAAGAACCAGTTCTCAAATTTTATAATTATTCATGTCCACAAATTGATAGTAGAAAATGAGAATTGCCTTCCTATTCAAAGAGATTCTGTATATTAAGTTCATGTTATTTGCTTAGGAATAAGAAAAAACCTTTTGTAGAGTGTGTTTCAAAGAGGAAAACATGGATGTCTTTCAAGATTGAATCTGGATAAAGAAGTGAATGTTGTGTTGTCTCCCTTCTACATTGGAAGAGATCTAAAAACAAAAACAGATCCAGAGTCAGACAAGCATCGATCAGACTTTCAAACCTCAGAGGGAAGGTAGGGGAGGGTGGGAGTAAGGGGGAGAGATCAACCAAAGGACGTATATGCATGCATATAAGCCTAACCAATGGACACAGACAACAGGGAGTTGAGGGCATGAGTGGGGAGAGGGGGGTAATTTGGGGATAAGGACACATATGCAATAACTTAATAAAAATTTAAAAAATAAAAATAAAAATTATGGATTTTTATTACTTCTAGTTCACAGCAAGGTGTTTTCTTTAATGCCAAGTAGTTAATACCACAGTAGTTAAAAGCTTACTAAACAAACATGGATTCAAATCCCAGCACCAGTACTTATTAGCTATAAAACCTTTTGAAAACAATATGATTCTGTGTATGTTTTCCCACAAGTAAGTAAGAATATTAGAATTTTTCTTATAGGGTTTTAATAATGTTTAAATGGGATATTATATATTAAATGCCTGGCACATAGTAAGTACTTGTTAAAATAGAGATGAAGTGATTTCATTATTACCATAGTCTTATTTTGTGGTTCCAATTTATAAACTTTAGAAAATCAATAGGAATTCCCCCAAATCTGTGCCATATATAAATATCATTTCCCAATGATCGCTGTGACATAAGGTATTTACTGAGTTCTCTTATGTGCCTGTCACTGTGCTAGATGCCATAAAGAAGCAGAAGACTTTATTGTTGCTGCTGTCAAGAAATGTACAATAAAATTTAGTAAACTAGTTTTGGCAGAATACTATAAATGGTCTCTAACAGTAGCTAGACATGTTTAATGTATAATGAGGAGGATATGCCCAGGACTAGAATATAAAATTATCCTAGATTGCCTTCTGCATGCAAAACTAAAGTGGGAGGACAGATACTTAAGATCATGTTGAAAAGTAATTTATTCACAGATTTTAGGTAAAACTGAAACTTTAGTTGAAAAAAATTATCAGCTTAGCTATCTGTATGCTTAAGAGAAAAAGTAAAATTTAAGCTTTATATCCTAGAAGGAGCCTTCTTTGACTCATTTTTTAAAATTAAATTTTTATTGTTGAAAGTATTACATATGTTCCTCTTTTTCCCCCATTGACCCCTTCTAACCCAGCCCTGTCCCCTAACCCAGGCCTCCATCATCTTATTGTCTGTGTCCATGGGTTATGCATATATGCATACAAGTTCTTTGGTTGATCTCATACTACCCACTCACACATCCACCTCCACCTTCCCTCTGAGATTTCACAGTCTGTTCCATGCTTCTGTCTCTGGATCTATTTTGTTCATCAGCTTATTTTGTTTGTTAAATTCCACATATGAGTGAGATCATGTGATATTTGTCTTTCTCTGACTGGCTTATTTTGTTTAGCATAATACCCTTCAGGTCTCTCCATGCTGTCTCAAAAGGTAAGAGATCCTTCTTTTCACAGCTGCATAGTATCCCATGGTGTACATGTACCACTGCTTTTATATCCATCCATCTCCTGATGGGCAGTTGGGCTGCTTCCAGATCTTAGCTATTATAAATTGTGCTTCTATGAACATAGAGGTGCATGTATTCTTTCTGATTGGTGTTTGGGTTGTCTTAGGATATATTCTTAGAAGTGGGATCACTGGGTCAAATGGCAGTTTCATATTTAATTTTTGAGGAAACTTCGTAATGTTTTCCATAGTGGCTGCACCAGTGTACTAGTGTTCCCTTTTCTCCACATCATTCCCAGCACTTGTCATTTGTTGATTTGTTGATGGTAGCCATTCTGACAGGTGTGAGGTGATATTTCATAGAAATTTAATTTGCATCTCTCTGATGATCAGTGACTGAGAATTTTTTCATGTCTCTTTGTATATCTACTTTGGAGAAGTGTCTGTTAAGGTCTTTTGCACAATTTTAATTGGATTTTTGCCTTCCTCTTGTTCAGTTGTATGAGTTCCATCTATATTTAGGATATTAACACTTTATCAGATATATCATTGCCAAATATGTTTTTCCTTTTAACTAAGTTTATGGTTTATTTTGCTGTGCAGAAATTTTTTTTGTTTGTTTGTTTGGGTTTTTTTTTTTTTTGTTTTGTTTTGCTTTGTTTTATGTAGTTCCATTTGTTTATTGTCTTCTTAATTTCCTTTGCCCAGGGAGATGTATCTATAAACATATTGTTATGAAAGATATCTGAGATTTTGCTGCCTATGGTTTCTCCAGGATTTTTATGGTTTCACATCTTACATTTAAGTCTTTTATCTATTTTAAGTTTATTCTTGTGTATGGTGTAAATTGGTGGCCTAGTTTCATTTTTTTTTTGCATTTATCTGTCCAATTTTCTCAGCACCATTGATTAAAGAGACTGTCGTGACTCTATTGTATGTTACTGCCTCTTTTGTCAAATATTGAGTGTAATTGCTTGGGTTGATTTCTTGGGTCTCTATTCTGTTCCATTGGTATATATGCCTGTTCTTTTGCCAATAACAGGCTGTATTGATTACAGTGGCTTTGTAATATAAACTGGTATCTGGTATTGTGATTCCTCCAACTTTTGGTATCTGGTATTGTGATTCCTCCAACTTTGTTCTTCTTTCTCAAGATTGTTGCTGCTATTTGGGTGTTTTTTTTTTTTTGGTTCCATATGATTTTTTTGGCATATTTGTTCTAGATCTGTGAAATATGCCATTGGTATTTTAATAAGGATTGCATTGAATCTGTAGATTGCTTTGGGTAGTACAGGAATTTTAATTATGTTAATTCAATCAATCCATGAACATGGTATATTCTTCCACTTGTTTAAATCTTCCACTATCTCTTTTTTTAACATTCTGTAGTTTTCAGAGTATAAGTTTTTACCTCTTTAGTTAAATTTATTTCTACATATCTTAAAGTTGTTGTTGTTGTTGTTGTTGTTGTTGCAATGGTAAATGGGATTGTTTAGTTTCTCTTTCTGACAATTCTTACTTGGTGTATAAAAATGCCATCGATTTCTGTGTTAATTTTGGCTACATTGCCAAATTCCCTTATTAAACCTAGTAGTGTTTTGATGGAATCTTTAGGATTTTCTATGTACAATATCATGTCATCTGCAAATAATGACAGTTTTACTTCCTCCTTTCCCATTTGGATGCCTTTTGTTTCCTCTTTTTGTCTGATCTCTGTGGCCAGAACTTCCAGTACTATGTCAAATAAGAGTGGTAAAAGCAGACATCCCTGTCTTGTTCCTGTTCTTAGCTGAAATGGTTTTAGCTTTAGCCAGCCGTGGGCAAACTATGGCCTGCGGGCCGGATCTGGCCCGTTTGAAATGAATAAAACTAAAAAAAAAAAAAAAAGAAAAAAAAAGAGACCGTACCCTTTTATGTAATGATGTTTACTTTGAATTTATATTAGTTCACACAAACACTCCATCCATGCTTTTTTTCCGGCCCTCCGGTCCAGTTTAAGAACCCATTGTGGCCCTCGAGTCAAAAAGTTTGCCCACCCCTGGCTTTAGCCCATAATCATTTGAGTATTATGTTGGCTGTAGGTTTGTCATATATGGCCTTTATTATTTTGAGGTAGTATCCCTCTATTTCCACTTTACTGAGAGTTTTTATCAAAAATGGGTGTTGGATGTTGTCAAATGTCTTTTCTGCATCTATTGATATGATCATGTGATTTTTGTCTTTCAGTTTGTTTATGTGATGTATCATGTGTATTGTTTTGCGAATATTGTGGCAGCCTTGCATCCCTGGAATAAATCCCACTTGGTCATGGTGTATATTCTTTTCAATATATTGCTGGATCTGATTCGTTAATATTTTGCTGAGGATTTTAGCATGTATGTTCATTAGTGACATTGGCCTGTAGTTTTCTTTCTTTGTAGTGTCTTTATCTGATTTTGTAATTAGGATGATAGTCTCATAAAAAGAGCTTGGAAGTGTTCCTTCCTCTTGGATGTCTTTTTGTGTTTTATTGTTTAAAGTATTACATATAGTATTACATATGTCTCCCTTTTCCCCCATTGACCTCTTGAATTTTTTGGAATAGTTTGAGGAGGATAGGTGTTAGTTGTTCTTTGAAGGTTTGGTAAAACTCCCTTGTGAAGCCATGTCTATTCAGGTTTTGACTTATTATAGTGTCTACTGGCTCCTTACTTTGCATTGGTTCTTATGGGCACATGAATGTGTGTGTGTGTGTGCATGAATGTGTGCGTGTGCATATGTGTGCGTGTGTGTGTGTGTGTGTGTGTGTGATAGAGAGAGAGATTAAGCATCTAGCCCAAACCCCTACTTTGATATAAAAAAGAACCCAAAAATGTAAAATGACATTGTCTAAAGGCAAATACCTATTTATTAGCAAAACTGGAATTAGAACATTGTCCTGAAACTATCTAGCATCTTTTTAGGCTCTAGAAGAATTATAAAGTAAATAATCAAGTTCCTTCAAAGGAAGCCAAGTGTTTATTCAGGTCTTTATGAGCAAGAACCACATCTTCAACATTCATTGTCTCCACAAACAATCAGATCCCTTGGTCTACATTGGAAGGACACCACACTGAGTACTCAGTAGATGATTATCTAATAAAGAGAAACCACTTTGGCTCTTTGGCTTGATTTTTGAAAAAAAAAAAAATCCATGGATTTGCCTATTCCATGCAGGGTAAATGTACTGCTGCTAAAGAAAAAAGGTAGTGATCCTTTCTGCTATCCAAAACCTATCAAATTAACAACACTTATTTCTTGTTATATCAAATAACATTTCACACAGTAAACTATTAAGTGGCTTTCAAAGTAGGGGTTGGATTACCCAGTGATTTCTAGATAGGAATTTTATGAGACAGAAAACTGACCCTGTTTTTCTAATACCTACCAGAAGGGAGAGAAAATGGGGGTCAGGACACAAGAGGCAGTTCGGGAGTGTTCTAGAGGTTTGAAACAAGGGTGAGTAGTATGAAATGAGTTGTACAAAAGGCTACAACTGTTGGGGCAGGATAATTTCACTTATTAATTTTGATGCAGGGCTAAAGAATTATATTGGAAAAGAGTGGTGGGAGAGAAAACACTGATGTTAAAATAACTGGACTGCCTCTCTGAGGCCCCGTTGATGAATTTCCAGATAGTAAGAAAATGCATATATTTGTCTCTGAGAACAATGATTCTGACCTTAAGTTTTCCTTTTTTTAAATATATATTTTATTCAGTTTTCACCGAGAGGAAGGGAGAGGGATAGAGAGTTGGAAACATCGATGAGAGAGAAACATCTATCAGCTGCCTCCTGCACACTCCCTACTGAGGATGTGCCTGCAACCAAGGTACATGCCCTTGGCTGGAATTGAACCCGGGACCCTTGAGTCCGCAGGCTGACGCTCTACCCATTGAGCCAAACTGGCTAGGGCTGACCTTAACTTTTCAATAGTATTTTAACAAAATATGTCTTAAAAGTTCTAAACTGACTAGAAATAGATAAGTGCAAGAAGACAATATTTTTTTCTCTCTTCACATAATGACAAAGTGTAAGTAAAACCAAGCACTATCTTAAGAGACTTTTTTTTTTAATACATAAGGTCAAAATACAATGCTGTTTAGGTATAAATTTCAAGCATTCCTTATTTGAAGTAAAATGATGTGGGGAATGCAAATCCATAGCTTCAGCAAAATTTCTCTTTCTAAAAGTGATTCATCACCATCAAGTTATTTTGAAATTTCATGAAATGGGTTTCAGTGGCATTTTGAAAAATTAGGAAGGAGGATTCTAACTGGAATAAAATAAAGAAAATATTACATAACCCCAAGTGAGATATTAATCTTCACCCAGATGGCCATTGTGCCTTCATTATCAGGAAACAAGGCCTCACACAGGTCCTTAATAATCCAACTTTTGATAGCACTAAACAGCCCAGTAATGAGATAATTTGGGGATTATTCCCAGGCATGTGGAATTAATGATTCCCTGTGAAAGATTTGTATGGGAGGGAGGGGCAGAGAAGGAGAGCTATGCAAACCAAGAGGATAGCTGAAGGTTGATGTTTTCCTGTATCCTATCCAGTTTGTTTAGGAACAAACAGAACAGCATCTCTAAGAAGATTTATTTCCTAAAGATCTGCATTTCATAAATTATACACACACACAAATGCACACTCACATAAATTCACACACATACAAAACCTACATACCTAGATATTGTGTTCTTCTTCTATATGTTGAATTAAACATTCATATACCTCTTGACCTCTTGCCAATAGTTCACCTCTGCCTCTTTTCTTGCTATTAAACTATTAGAGGCCCAGTGCACAAATTTGTGCACAGGTGGGGGGTCCCTTGGCCTGGCCGACGATCGGGGCTGGCCGGCTGTGGGGGGAGGGACTTTGGGAGGTTGGCTGGCTGTGGGAGGTTGGCTGTGGTAGCACACTGACCATCAGGGGGCAGCTCTTGCATTGAGAGTCTGCCACCTGGTGGTGAGTGCACGTCATAGCAACTGGTCATTCGGTCCTAATGGTTGCTTAGGCTTTGATATCCTATATAATAATCCTATATAATAAAAGGGTAATATGCAAATTGACCCTAATGGTGGAATGACCTGGAACGACTGGTGGCTATGATGCACACTGACCACCAGGGGCAGATGCTCAACGAAGGAGCTGCCCCCTGGTGGTCAGTACTCAGGCAGGGCTGAGGGGCCCTCTGAGTGCACGAATTTTCATGCATCGGGCCTCTTATGTATAGGTATTCTATTATTACTCACTTCACTTCTAGTGCAGTGAATTATGACAGGATAGGATTATTTTTCACAATGAAATAAACTACTTATGAAGGAAAGTTTAGTAATTTTTTAAAAATATAGGTTGCTTAAGAGAAGCTATATGCTTTTATATATATATTACTAGGGGCCCGGTGCACGAAATTCGTGCACTGGGTGTGTGTGTGGGGGAGTGTCCCTCAGCCCAGCCTGCCCCCTCTCACATACTGGGAGCCCTCAGGCGTTGACCCCCATCACCCTCCAATCGCAGGATCGGCCCCTTGCCCAGGCCTGACACCTCTGGCCTAGGCGTCCGGCCTGGGCAGTGGGGACCCACAGCTGCAGCAGCCCCACGATCGTGGGCTCCGCTTTAGGCCCAGGCAAGGGACCCCTAGCTCCTGGGACTGCCAGCTTCGACCGTGCCCAGCTCCCATCACTGGCTCCACTCCTACTTCCTGCTATCACTGGCCAGGGCGGCAAAGGCACCTGATTCTCCGATCATGGCTGGGGGGCAGGGCAAAGGCCCCCATCTTTTAGCTCCCCCCTGGGTTTACAATCACTGTCAGTGGCAGGGGGCTTCTTCCTGCTTTCCCTTTCGCCTCCCTGCATTGTGCCTACATATGCAAATTAACCGCCATCTTGTTGGCAGTTAACTGCCAATCTTAGTTGGCAGTTAATTTGCATATAGCCCTGATTAGCCAATGAAAAGGGTAGCTCGTATGCCAATTACCATTTTTCTCTTTTATTAGTGTTGATTGATTTCAGGGAAGGGAGAGGAAGAGAAAGAAAGGAATATCAATGATGAGAGAGAATCATTGATTGGGTGCCTCCTGTATGCCTCACACTTGGGATTGAGCCCACAACCCAGGCATGTGCCCTGACCAGGAATCTAACCATATCCTCCTGGTTCATGGGTCGATACTCAACCACTGCGCAACACTGTCCAGGCTGTAAGCTTACTCTTTAGATAGCCTGAGCCATCAGGGGAAAAAAAAGAAAAGCAGGCTGATATTAATTCACACAGATGTATAGGGATTGTTCAGATTATTTTAGGGACTAAAGTACTCCATTTGGAAGTAGTATTAACCCTTACAAACCACTAGAATACAATTTAGTAAGATAAAAATTATAACTCAAATAGATTTTGGCAATGATAAAAAGAAATTTAAAAAGTAGCCCATGTGATAAAATTTCATTTGCACTATCTTCTTGCCCCAGTCCTTAATTATCTCCCTCTACACAGTTAACCTAAAAGGGATTATGTTCTCCTGCTAGAAGGCACTAAGGAAAATGACAATATAAAAAACTGTCTATTAAATATGAAGTAGCTATATATGGGGATCCACAGGACTTGGAGCCCTGAAAACTCTCCTTGGATGTCAGCTGCAGTCGACAATAATCACTAAGTATTAGTCACTTTGCATATATGATTTACTCCTCCTTATCTCAAAAATCTCAATGCTCAATATGATATAGGAAATTCATACTTTATATTTAAGAAAACTGACAAATGCATAGCAAAACATTGATTTAAACTTGTCTGCTCAAGTGTCTGTATTCCTTCAATGTTCTCTCTCCAGAGATAAACTGAAATGACACATTTTAACTACATTTCCCTTATATGCTCACAGACAGAATTATTACGGATAAATGAGAAAATTGTTTCCTGCTAATTGGTCTGAGCTGATAAGTGACTGAATTTTAGCCCATAGCTGTGTAAAAATTCATGATATGGTAAATACAATTGTTTCTAACTGGACTTTTAAAAACATTCAGATGGAAAAGACCAGGGAAACTGTCATTGCCCATTGATAACTAAACAATTTTAGATGCTTTGGTCTGTTTAGCATTATAGTGTTTTAGTCACAGATCCTGATATTTCAATTCAGGGTGAGGGAGGAGGAAAGGCTACAGCAAGCTCATTATATAGCTTGCTAGCCTCTGTTGCTTGTAAAAATTCCCAGGTGAATAGTGTGTTGTTATTTATGTACTTACTAGATGCCCTATGCAATAAATTAATGTAAGAGTAGGCCTTCACAGCCCCAGCTGCCTTGGGCTGAGGCAGCAGTCTCAGCAGCTGCCTCAGCCCTCGCAGCAGTGGCAGCTGTGTTGGCCTTTGCAGCCCCGGCTTCATCCTGAAGGTCATCTGGAAGGATGTCCGGCTGGTCATTCAGCTGTTTGGCTGTTTGATCGATTTGAATATTATAATTTTATTATTATAGATGTGATTAATACTCCATATTTGAGATACATAATGTAAAAAAGACACTTTTCATATGTGCCTTGAAGGAGGGAAGGAAGAGAAGAAAAGGAAAGAAAGAATGAATAAATGAATGAATGAATGAATGAACAAAGGAACAAAGAAAGGAGAAAAGGAGGGGGGGAAGAAGGTGGTAAAGGATTCTAGAAAGGCAGAAAAGAGACACGAGAGCATCATCTGCTTTTGTTTTACAAGGAGATATATGGTAAGATTCTTCAGGTTGGGGTATATATCCCATCTTGTAGTTTATGTCTCCTTTCTTAAATGAGTATGTCCATTTATAAGACATGTCTGTAGTCATTTGGAGAGCCTTATATAGAGAAGGCTTACCTGCTTGCCCATGTACTGTGACAGAAGAAACACAAGGAACTGAATCTGGAGAATTTGTGGGCATTGAAGACCAAACTTTACCCCCATCACTATTTTGTCAAAATAGGCACTGAGAAAACATGATTGTCTCTTAGACAAACTGATAGCAAAGGATCCGTTAGTATCCCAAGGGGGAATAGTAGAATTTTTTACTATGCATCATAAAAATAATGGAATTTCAGAATTATATTGGTAAATTGGATGTATTCACACTTATATTAGCATCAAGTGTGTTTTTTTTGTTTGTTTGTTCATTTGTTTGTTTTTTGCCTAATGATTTTTTTCTCTGTGGGTTTTAAATGATTATATATTTTTTATTTCTGAATATAGATCCTTGGTTTGGATCATGATTCTGACAGATAGCAAAGCAAATTAGGACACTAAATGGAGAGAATGTTTATAATAAAGGTTTACATATTATTTGAACAGAAAAAATACACTCACTTACACATCCCAAACACTCATGCTATTTGTCTTGGATTTTCCTTAGTTTCGATGAAGAGCAGTTAAATATATTTAATTAGATTTTCTATTATTACAGACTTGTTGCTCTCTTGAAGACATGCTGTATTATTATCCTTTGTGTCCTGCTCACATGTTCAAGGTAGAAAGGTAAATGTTTGAATATTGCACTTCTGCTAAAAGCCAAACACAAAACTATAGATGATGATATAAGTGAGAAGGGAGTTTGACCTTTAAAGGAAAGCCAGAAATATCTGTAAAAATAATATATCTTTTAAATAAATATTTTAGAACCAAACCACAGACAAAACTTATAAAGCAGAAGTAGATTAATAGAATAAAGTGACATTTATAGATATAAAAAGTGATTATACACACAGAGACACAGACCTATATCCACACACATTTATTCTGTGTTGAACTAAATATTTATTTTAAAAGTTCTTCCAGGACTTTAGAAATAAATTCATTTATAAAAGAATTGACAAGAGTGGCTAAAATTGTCAAGCTCAATCTTTTCAGATCACTGGAAATTAACTAAAGGCCTATGCCAATCCAAGAAGTGTTAAATGGCTGGATCTCTGTAATAACAATGAGTTTTGTGGCATTTTTAACATGCTCTAATCTCAAACACATGCTAGCCTTAAAAATCAACAACCTCACAATTATAGTACCTTGAAAGTCATCAGTATAGCAGCCACTGTAGATTCAGTGTGGGGCCTTAATCCCGCACTGGGCTCCTCAGTCCAGAGCACCAGAACAAGGAGGAGGTACACATACAGTATCTGGCTGCAAAAAACAGCTGGAATTCTGTCTACCAGAGAGGGACAGGAATATACTAGAAACCCAGTTGGCCTCTAAGAAAGTCAATGCACAAAATCTCTTTCAGAAACACTCACCCTAGGCTCCAGCAGAGTGAGGGTGAAGCAGACTAGAATTGTTTCAGGAGAAACAGGTTTGTGGCTCTAGGGAGCAGAAGGGACAGTTGCCAGAGTTACCATCTTATTGGGTGGGACAATCTTCTCCTTAAGGCTTCAGCCTGGGGGAATGCAATAGCCCCATGCTGTCTATTCCCTATCATCACACCCTGTGAGGCTCATGCTCTATGGAGAAGTCAGCTGCTTGGGACAGAAGGATAGATGTCCAGGCAGACTCAAGGTATTTTAATGACTGAGATGTGTGGCTCCAGGGTGTAGGACATTTTCCCTGTGAGATTGACCTGGGCCTCTTTCTCATGGTAGATACACTAGCCCCATCCTCTGGATACCTGCCAGCCCTGCCCTACAGAGCTCTGGCTCTCCAGGTAGTTCAGATAGAATTCTGGACAGACTGAATTTTGTGGGTCTAGAGTGGGGACCATTTCTTTCTTGCACACTCAATTAGTGCAGAGCCCTTCTTTCACATGGTCAAATCTTAATCAGTTTGGAGTTAATATACTCTGTTCTCCTTACCCTGAAAACTCTCTGACATCCACTCCACCACATATGTCTGGGGGCACCTAGAGATGGTAGGTAGCCTTGGTGTACTCTGGGACTTTGTCTGCATGACCTTGGACCCAGTACTGGAAGCTAGTTTGAACCTGTATCAATTTTGTAAACACCTCACTTCCTTACCTGGTGACTCACTGAGAACTTTCCTCATACAACTCAAGTACCAGAGGCTTTTGGAGTGACTGAGCATAGCAAGTAGCTGGCAGGCAGAAACATGCAAAGGCAAATCTTGGCGGAACTTGGGCCATTTGCTAACCTTCCTCTGGGCTCAGTGTTGATGGAAGCTGATCTTGGTATGCAACTTGGTAATTTCCATGCACACCCAGGCAAAGCAGAGTCAATCACTTGGCAGAACCAAACAAGTTGCCCAGGGCCAGTCACATGCAGCATCTGACATTGAACTGCACCAGAGTCCCTCCCAAGAAAACCTAGAATCAATACACCCAATGGTGAGCTTCAGACAACATCAGAAAAGGATCCAATTAGCTTCACAAGTGGCACATCCAGAGGGAGATCGTGGCTTATACCAGACCTGCTGAAGTAAATTCCACTTCATGTGGTCAGTACCTGCACAACAGCTCCTACACTGTGGTCAAGGTTGATCCACACAGTCAGCCAGCCTGAAGGTTAATTTCATGCATGAACAGGCCGAGAGCAATCAAGACTCAATTACAACAGGAGGGCTCACACAATCCACACAAGGGACATTCCTGGAGCACCCAGATCAGGTAATCAAGGAGGCTACACCACTGGACCCTATTATATAATGCCACCCTACCAAGACTAGGAGATTTAACAGATCTACCTCATACACAGAAACAAACAAAGAGAGGCAGCTGAAATGAGGAGATGAAGAAACATTGTTCAAAGAAAAGGACAGGAGAAATCTATAGATCTGTAGAAAAATAACTAAATAAAGTGGAGGTAAGCAAGCTACCAAATATAGAGTTTAAAAAATGGTTATAAGGATGTTCAATGAACTCTGTGAGAACTTCAACAAAGAGCTAACGCAAAAAAAAAAAAAAAGACATAGAAACCATGAAAAAAAAAACCCACTAAAAAATGAAGAATGCAATATCTGAAATTAAGAATACACTAGAAGAAATAAACAGTAAGTTAGATGAAGCAGAGGATCAAGTCAGGAATTTAGAAGGCAAGGTAACAGAAAACACCTAATCCAAACAGCAAAAAGAAAAAAAAAAGAAAAAATTAGGATAATTTAAGGGACTTTTGGAATAATATGAAGTGCACCAACATCTACATCAGAAAAAAGAAGAGAGAGGGAGCAAAAGACTGATAACCCATTTAAAGAAATAATGATGGAAAACTTACTTAACATGGTGAAGAAAAGAGACACACATTTACAGGAAGCACAAACCATCACAAACAACATGAACCCGGAAAGGCCCACAGCAACACATAGCATAATTAAAATAGCAAAGTTTGAAGACAAAGAGATAATCTTAAAAGCAGTAAAAGAAAGTTAGCTACCTATAAGGAAAATCTCATAAGGATGTCAGCTGATTTTTCCTCAGAAACATTTTAGAACAGCAGGTATTGGTATGAAATAGTCAAAGTGATAAAAAGCAAGAACCTACAATTGAAGTTAATTTACACATCAAAGCTGTCATTTAAAATTGAAGGAGAAATAAAGGCTACCCAGATGAGAAAAAAGTAAAAATTCAATACCACAAAACCAGTATTGCAAGAAATGTTCAAGGAAATCCTTTAAGAAGAAAAAGAGAGAGGGAAAAAAATACAATTATAAAGAATAAATAGCAATACATATGTAGGTATCCATAATAACTTTAAATTTAAACAGATTAAATGCTCCAATCAAAAGACATTCCCAGCCAGTGTTGCACAGTGGTTGAGCATGGAATCATAAACCAGGTGGTCAAGGTCAGATTCCCAGTCAGGGCACATGCCTGAGTTACAGGCTCAATCCCCAGTAGATGGCATGCAGGAGCAGCCAATTGATAATTCTCTCTCACCATTGATATTAATATCTCTCCCTCTCCCTACCTCTCTCTGAAATCAATAAAAAAACATATTTTAGAAAAAGATATAGGGTAGCTGAATTGATAAGATAAAAAAAGTCCCAAATATGTGCTGTATATAAGAGAGCCATCTCAGAACAAAAGATGTAAAAAAGTAAAAGGATTGGCCCTGGCCAGTTTTCTCAATGGTTAGAGCGGCAGCTCACATACCAAAGGATTGTTGGTTTGATTCTAAGTCAAGAGTACTTACCTGGGTTTCAGGTTTGATCCCTGGTTCCACTCGGGGTGCATGTGGGAGACAACCAATTGATGTGTCTCTTAATTTGATGTTTCTCTCCCTCCCACTCTCTCTAAAAATCAATGAAAAAATATCTCAGGGTGAGGATTAACAAAAATAAATACATAAAGGTATGGAAAAAGAAATTTCATATAAATGGAATAAAAAAACAAGTTAGGGTAGCAATACTTAGATAAAATAGACTTTTAAACAAAGGCTATAATAAGAGCTAAATAATGAAATTACATAATAATAAATGGATCAATCCAACAAGAGGCTATAACCCTTATAGACATTTATGCACCCAAATAGGAACACTTAAATACATAAAGCAAATCTTGATAGACATAACGGGAGAAATTGACAGCAATACAATCATAGTGGGGGATGTTAACAGCCCATGTATGAATAGATTTTCCAGACAGAAAATCAACAAAGAAACGGTGGCCTTAAATGACAAACTAGATCATGTAAATGTAATTGTTATCTTCAGAGCATTTCACCCGAAAGCAGAAGAATATACATTCTTTTTTTTTTTTAAATATATTTTATTGACTTTTTACAGAGAGGAAGGGAGAGGGATAGAGAGTTAGAAACATCGATGAGAGAGAAACATCGACCAGCTGCCTCCTGCACACCTCCCACCGGGGATGTGCCCGCAACCAAGGCACATGCCCCTGACCGGAATCGAACCCGGGACCTCCCAGTCTGCAGGCCGACGCTCTATCCACTGAGCCAAACCGGTGTGGCGAATATACATTCTTTTCAAGTGCACATGGAACATTTTCTAGGCTATACCATATGTTAGGACACAAAACAAGTCTCATTGACTGTAAGAATTTTGAAAGTATATCAAGCATGTTCTCTGACTGCAATAGTATGAAACTAGAAGTGAATCACAAGAAAAAAAATAGAAACACACAAAGACATGGAGGATAAATAACATGTTATTAAACAATGGGTTAACAATAAAATCAAGGAAGACATAAAAAGATACCTTTAAACAAATGAAAATGAGAAGACAACAACCCAAAATATATGGGACATAGCCAAAGTAGTCCTGAGAGGGAAATTCATAGTGTTACATGCTTACCTCAAGAAGCAAGAAAAATCTCAAATAAAAAAATCTAACTTTACACCTAAATTACCTAAAAAAATAACAACAAACACAGCCCAAAATGAGTAGAAGGAATGAAATAATAAAGATCAGAGCATAAATAAATAAAAACAACAATACAAAAGATCAATGAAACCATAATGTGGTTCTCTGAAAAGAGAAATAAGATTTACAAACCTTTAATAATATTCATCAAGAAAAAAGAGGCAAGGCCCAAGTAAATAAAATTAGAAATGAATGAGGAAAAGCAATAACTGGTACCACAGAAATAGTAAGGATTACAAAAAAAATATTACATAATTCTATGGTGTTAGTTGGGTGCAGGTCTTATAAGAGGGGTTCACTTTATAAGTGGTATAAATGTCTAACTACTATGCTGTACACCAGAAACTAATCTAATATTGAATGCCAATTGTAAATTAAAATTTTAAAAAATACTTTTATGAAAAATAGAAAATATTACAAACAACTATATGCCCCAGAATTAAACAATCTGTAAAAAATGGATAAATTCCTAGAAATATACAACCTTCTAAAACTAAATCAAGAAGACAGAAAATCTGAACAGACTGAATACAGATATGAAATTGAGGCAGTAATAATTTTTTTTCCAAAAATCAAGACTCCTGAACCAAATAGTTTCACAGATGAAATTTACCAAACATTCAAAGCTGAAATGATGTCTATTCTTCTCAAACTATTCCAAAAAATTCAAGAGCAGATAAGACTTCCAAGCTAATTTTATGAGGCTAGCATTATCCTAATTCTAAAACCAGATAAAGACATTAAAATAAATAAAATTATAGTCCAATATCCATGATGCACATAGTTGTAGAAATTCTCAACAAAATATTAGCAAACCAAATCCAGCAATACATTAAAAAGATTATAGAACATTATCAATTGGCATTGTTTCCTGCT
This sequence comes from Myotis daubentonii, assembly GCF_963259705.1. NCBI lineage: Eukaryota > Metazoa > Chordata > Mammalia > Chiroptera > Vespertilionidae > Myotis > Myotis daubentonii. Next base: position 54,882,173 of record NC_081861.1, read on the forward strand.
GGGATGAAAGGTTGGTATGATATTCACAAATTAATTAATGTGATGCACCAAATAAACAATATGAAGGATAGTAATCATATGATCATATATGATCATATCAATAGATTAAGAAAATGCTTTTGACAAAATCCAGCACACATTTATCATAAAAACTTTCACCAAAGTAGAAATAAGAGGATCATACCTCAAAATAATAATGGCCATATATGACAAACCCACAGCCACCATTATACTCAATGGGCAAAAAGTAAAATCATTTCCCTTAGATCAGGAATAAAACAGGGATAATTTTTTTCACCACTCTTATTCAACATAGTACTAGAAATCCTAGCCATAGCAATTTGATAACAAGAAGAAATAAAAGGCATCCAAACTGTAAAGGAAGTAGTAAAACTCATCATTTTTTGTAGATAACCTAATACTCTGTATAGCAAACCCTAATGATTCCAACCAAAAAATACTGGAACTGATAAGTAAATTCAGAAAATTAGCAGGACATAAAATAAATATTCAGAAATTGGTTGTAATTGTATACACCAGTAATGAATTATCAGAAAGAGAAAGAAGGGGGTGTCCCTCAGTCCAGCCTGCACCCTCACCAATCTGGGACCCCTTGGGGGATGTCTGACTGCCGGTTTACGACAGATCCCTGTGGGGATGTCCGCAGGGATCTGGCCTAAACCAGCAGTCAGACATCCCTCTCACAATCTGGGACTGCAGGCTCCCAACCGCTTACCTGCCTGCCGGCCTGGTTGCCCCTAACTGCTTCTGCCTGACAGCCTGATAGCCCCCTAACCACTCCCCTGACAGCCTGATTGACGCCTAACTGCTCCCCTACTGGTTTGGTCACCTCCAACTGCCCTCCCCTGCCAGCCTGGCCCCTCCTAACAGACCACCCCTGCAGGCCTTGTCACCCCCAACTGCCCTCCCCTGCTGGCCTGATCACCCACCACTGCCCTCCCCTGCCGGCCATCTTGTGGCTGTGGGTGCCACCATCTTTGAGGGTGTGGTAGTCAATTAGCATATTCCCTCCTTATTGGCTATTGGTGCCACTATCTTTGAGGGCAGGGAAGTCAGTTAGCATATTCCTTCTTTATTGCCTATGGGCGCCACCATCTTTGAGGGCGGGCCTGTTAATACATTCCCTCCTTATTGGCTGTGGGTGCCACTATCTTTGCAATGGCATGAGGGTCAATTAGCATATTCCCTCTTTATTAGATAGGACTAGAGGCCTGGTGCACAAATTTGTGCATGGGTGGAGTCTGGCTGGCCCTACCCTATCAGGCCGATCGGGCTGGGCCAGCTGGGGGCAGGGACCACAGGGGTTGGCCAGCCAGCCTAGGCCCCGATTGGGGTGGGGGGTCGATCAAGGGTGGGGTTGGCTGGTGGGAGGGGCTGGAGGTGGTTGGCCAGCTGGCCCCGCCCCCTGGTTGAACTCCCGGTTGAACTCCAGGTCGAACTCCTGGTCAAGGGGACAATTTGCATATTAGCCTTTTATTATATAGGGTGAGAGTTCTCTTCAAGGTCTAGGATCTTTAGTGAATATTTCACTATCTGGCACTACAAAGAGAAAACCTGACATCTTATCAATTATAGTAATTTCCCAAATTATTTCTCCTCCATTTACAGAACCTAGCTATTACCATTCACATAGCACTGAGAGCCATACAGTAGTGAAATGTGGGAGTTATACTGAAGGAAAAATATGAGCAGACTCTTGTATTTTTTATCTATTTAGTGATAGTTACTAAAAAAGATTATAAACTATTATATATCACTGAGGAATACACCAAGTACAAAATAATAAATATTCAATTGATATAATTTCTTCTAAAATTTCAGGGCACTCACTCTAAATCTTATAAACATCAGACTCCAGTTAATAGTGCCTAAGGTAAAACAGCAGTCTATTGTATTTACCAACAATTAACATGGTGCACAGTTATATTAATAAACCTTTAAACTCCATGAATATTCCATAACCAGTTTTTAGGGAAGTTTGTATTTCTGAACAAAACGTTTTTTAGTCCTATTATTTATTTTAAAATTAAAACTTTTGGTGATAGTCTTCCCTCAGGGCCACATTTGGCTTAAGTTATTGTTAGTAGCAAATACAGATGTTTTCCAGGCATTAAAAACTACAAAGTTATTTCATATTGAACAATGTATCTTTGAATGATGAGCAACATTACTTTAAATGACATTTTTGTCAGAGTTGCTTGGGCTAAAGATAGAATTAATCCATTTGTATAAATTGTGGCTTCACTACTGAAGGATTATTCGAATATATTCTGCTGCACTTAAACCTAAAATTGATAATATACTTAAAATATGCCATATTTTCAGCAGAAAAACTATGAATTGTTTAAAATACTATCATAGCCGGAACCGGTTTGGCTCAGTGGATAGAGCGTCGGCCTGTGGACTGAAAGGTCCCAGGTTTGATTCCGGTCAAGGGCATGTACCTGGGTTGCAGGCACATCCCCAGTGGGAGATGTGCAGGAGGCAGCTGATCAATGTTTCTCTCTCATTGATGTTTCCAACTCTCTATCTCCCTTCCTCTCTGTAAAAAATCAATAAAATATATTAAAAAAATAAATAAAATACTATTCATAAATCACAACTAATTCACTAAATATGCGATTGAAGCAGCAATAGAAGAAAGAAAACACTGCTGGACAGATAATTTGTCACTAAGTCAAACATCTCCATTTTTCATTAGATGAAGTGACTAAAGACTTTCAAGGTCTCTAATACAGACAATTTAAAATTGAATTCTTTTTCCAAGGTGACAACTCTTCATGTGCTGTCATTTGGGGGATGTTTTTCTGTATTAGTATATAAATTCATTTTGAAAAGTATAACTCCATGACTTTTTTTAATGTGAGCTTGTATGTTTCAATTTAGCTGTAAAAGACATTCATTCAGGTATTTCTTACCTTGTTTTTTGCAGTCAAAAATAGTTGTAAAAGGGAAATATACCTGCGGACTCTTATTCCTAAATCCCCAAACCATCTTTTAAGTCAGATTTAATTTAGTAGTTGTCTAAGGTCACCAGATGTTTTTCATTATGCAGGATAATCTTGGATTTCAACTTCATATCCTGTTCTCATTGGTATTTTCTGTCCTCATGGGGCCTGGCTCCTTTCCAGACCTACACAATACTACTCTGGACCAGCACAATTATCCATCCTTTCCAGGATGTTTTCCTCTAACCTGTATCAAAAACCATTTTATAGGAGAAGACGGTTCTTATTTCCTGAAATAAAGAACAAAATCTGAACTACCTTAATGAGTCCTTAATATCTTTTCCTTTCTATCCTTCTTCTTACCTATTTTTTCTTATTCAGAAAAAGTTATATTGCTAGGGTAAGGATCTTGGGAACTTTGGGTGGAGCCAGTATCAATAGGAATCAGAGCACAGTCTAAGTAAAAATTTCAAAACCAAACATTCATATGAGGGGCACTTAGGACTTGTGGTTGGGATTTTAGGCTTGGAAACACAGGATTTAATCAGGATATGAAGTGAAGCAGATGCAGCAAATAGGAAGTGAGGTCATAATCATACAAGATGGGACTAATAGCCAAGCCAACATCACAGAAAAGGTAGGGTTCAATATCACAAATTGCAATATGGTAGGGACAGAAAGATGGATCACTAACTGACAGCAGATAGGGCACTATGTGGCTTCTTATTTTCTACATGAAATTGAGGTGTGTACAACTTCCTTATTCCCAGTTATTTGTCTTCTCTTTGGGTCTTGAGAACTATTGGGAGAGGAGGAATGCAATAGCAATACCCTGAAATCTTGTCACTCTGATGTCAACAACTTCAATTTTAAGCAAAGTCAACTTTGTTGCAGTTCAATAGAAACTGCCCATCTGACAGGAGCAAAAGCTGCAATGTTAGTTTAGTCCAAAGTATAAGCACAAAAAGGAATTCTATATCCCCGTGCCTCATTTTCCCCACATAGCACTTCTCTCTGATGCACACAGATAATCCATCCCTAACTAATCTCTTATGTCACCTCAAAACAGAGTTGGGTTACCAAGTTTATCTTTTACCTCTTTTCCTTAATTATCTCCTGATTTAATATTCCTGACCCCCTTATCTGAAGCTAGTTGCTTTGGGATCTTATGTCTTTCTTATACCATATGTTCCTAGCCAAAGCATCTCCTTAATCCTGCCATATATACCTATCTGATACTTAACCAGGTCAGTATTTCTCAAGTGATCCATATTTGTATCATTTTCAAATCTTTATTTAATCTTAAACATCTCCTTACTTAGAGAATCTGGGGGAAAGTGGAATATGCTTAAAGTTTCAGGGGGTGGTAGAACATAGAATATCTGAAAGAACAAGAAGCTAGTAATATTTAAAAACTGAATCACAGACATTTTATTTTGATAAAATGAAAATATTAGGGTTATTCTGGCTGTTAGTTTTGATGAGTTTATCTCTTTATCAGGTTAAAATAATTTATTTTGTGGCTTTACTGGTTTCTCAGATATTGTGTTACCCAAATCATACTTCTCAACTGTAATAAATGTTGATCAAATCATTAATTTACTCATGTGTCATGCTAAAACAAAAACCTTCTTCCTAGATCCAAACCATTCAAAGTGAAGGTAAATTGATGTGACTAAACATTCAGCTATCCCACTATTTTTTAACCCATTGTAACATTTTCTGTTATACTGTTGTTCTCTCAAGGAAGGCACTGGTTTGGAGTGCTTTTAAATGGAATTGATCAGTGATATTGGGATTGGGTAAATACAATCCAAGACTAGGAGTTCCTAGCACCTGCCTGTACATGGATAAGGTAAATGCCCTATCATAGTTTCAGTATTTCCTGTTTGCAGTTCATCTGATTTGGAAAGCAGCAAAAAGTAGAATTAGAAACATATTCATTATGCATCCACAAAGCGCACCTAAAATACTTTTAAAATTTGACATGAAAGTGAAAATCAATCCTATATAATAAAAGAGAAACATGTAAATTGACCGTCCCTCCTCTATGCTCACCAGCCAATCAGGAGAGTATGCAAATTAACCTGACAAAGATGGTGGGTTAATTTGCATATGCAGCCGCTGAGCAGCCTGGGTCCCAGGAACATCCTTGGGACCCAGGCCACTCTTAGCCTGTAGGCCCGCACATAGGCCCTGCGCAGCCTGGGTCCCAGAACATCCCTGGCCCCTCCGGGCCTATTAGTGCAGGCGCGAAGAGAATGTTCCTGCCCTGTGGCCGCTTGCGCGTGCACCAGCACCAAGTGGCAGCCCGGGGCCACGCCCCCCAGCTCGGCGCCCATCATGGGGTGAACAGGCCAGGCCAGGCCTTCTTGCGATTGCGGGGTAAACAGGCCAGGAATCCCCGCGATCAATCGCAGGGCAAACAGGCCAGGCCAGGCCTCCCCGAGATCCCAGTCAAAGAATCTGCTCCGCTGACCAGCCTGCGCTATGGATCTATTTGGGTGGGTGGTGAGGAGTCCGAGGCCACTAGCCTGCAGCCAGGGAAGTCTCCCTCTCCCCAGAGTTAGGAGCACCAGCCCAGGTCCACGCAGCAGCCTGGTCCTTACTGCAGAGGTGAGTTCCTGATGGATGGGGTTTGATCCTTAGGCATTATCAGTAGGATACCAGTGCCTTTGTTATTGCTGTGTGTCCAGGTTTTAACTGGACAAATGCCCAGTGGTCCTGGCACCAGCTTAGCAAAATCTTTTAGGAAGAGAATTCTGTCTGGGTTTCCTCAAATTCCCTCAGTCACTACTCACCCCTCTGTAAAGGTGCAGAACAAGTGAGGCCCCTTAAATAAAAATCAGAGGTCTCCAGCAATGGTGGGCCTCTCTCATCCCAGTCATTTGGACTGGATGGCATTTGAGTATTTATCTAGGCACCATGTCAGGGAACACACAAGCTCAAGTCATGATCTCTGCCCTTAAATAATTCACAATCTTATTAGAGTGAGTGGCTGATAAAAGCGCAGTCATGGCATCAGAATGTAAGGCAACAATACAGAGGAACAGAGGCAATTGCTAGGATGATTTTCTAACAATTAGTACAAAGAGTATGTTCTATGAATTAAATAAAAAATATATGTGTGGAAGTAGCTGCTTCATGAGTATGGGATCCCTTCCTATTTTAAAGGAAACTGAGTTCCATGTGAACTGGGTAATATGCTATGATATCTGAGGCACAGGACAAGAGAGGTCCTAAGTGTACTATGCTTTGATATTCGAGTCATTCTTTATTGTTCAATGTAATTTATTTCTGCACGCCTCGGTATTGTAATAGTTAAATTACTAGAATAATACATCTTGCTATAAAATATTACTAGAAAATCAAATGATCAAGTGACATTTATTGTTATTTTCTATAAATGAACACAATCTCTGGTATGCTAAAGTGATAGGTATTATAGAAATATTCAGATAGGGAGACCTACAGGCTTGGTTACAAGTAAGGCTAACTATCACAAACCAAATTTATTGCTTAAAAAAAAAGCAGGGAGCAAACTAGAAACTGAACCAAATATAAGCCCTTGAAGGGCAAATGTAAATTGGATAAGCTTTGCTATTACAAGAGCAAGAAGAAAAAATTCAGATGAAAGAATGAGAAGCACATTGCATCCACTCTAAGTTGCTTTTAAAGAAAAAGAATTATATACTATGAAAATACTTAATACAGATTATAAAGATATTTGTTCAAAGAGGATTTCCTAGAGTAGGTGGTATTTCAGTTATTTTTTTAAAATGTGAAGTGGTAAGCTAGATAAGAAAAAAGTGTAGGGGTCCCAAATTGCAAAGGGTGCAGGCAGGGCTGTGGGACCCCACACCCCCGCCTGCACGAATTTCATGCACTGGGCCTCTAGTATAGGTATAATATTCCAATTTACAAACATTGTTACTGGGGTCATTTTGGAAAGAACTGCTGGTCTAATTTAATTCCCTCTATTAATTTTACTGAGATCTAATAAACATGATTTTGTATGACGGATGTACAGAAACTCATTATACTGTTTGTAGCTTAGCTTATAAATTCTACTTTACCTGAATTTAGTATCAATAAGAATGAAATGGACATAAGTAATAAATTCTGCAGTATTCAAAATCATCCAGTCCTTTTGTAGGTGGATCTCACTTTAAGGAAAATGACAGGCAAATTTAGCTTTAAAAATAAATAAATTACAGATGACATCTTACTTTAAACATTTTATATTTTACAAAAATTAATATTGCTATTAGATACCTTATTAAAATCAATTTATATGCAAACAACTGTGACTATATCAAATTAAAAAGTTTTTTTCATAGTGAAGGAAGCCATCATAAAAATGAAAACTCGCCCTGACTGGTTTTGCTCAGTGGATGGAGTGTCGGCCTGTGGACTCAAGGGTCCCGGGTTTGATTCTGGTCAGGGGCATGTGCCTTGGTTGTGGGCACATCCCCAGTGGGGGGTGTGCAGGAGGCAGCTGATTGATGTTTCTCTCTCATCAATGTTTCTAATTCTCTATCCCTCTCCCTTCCTCTCTGCAAAATATCAATAAAATATATTTTTTAAAAAAATGAAAACTCAAACTACTGAATAGGAGAGTATATTTGCAAATGGCATTTCAATAAGGGTTTAATATCCAAAATATATAAAGAACTCATGCAACTTTAAAAAAAAATTAAAAAAATGGGCAGTGAACTTGAATAGACACTTCTCCAAAGAAGATATACAGATGGTCAACAGACATATGAAAAAATGCTCAACATCACTAATCATCATGGAAATGCAAATCAAAACCATAATGAGGTATATATCACCTCATACCTGTCAAAATAGCTATTATCAAAAAGTCAACAAATAACAAGTGTTGGCCAATGTGTGGAGAAATGGAAACTCTTCTGCACTGTTGTTGGCAGTGTAAAATGGTGCAGCCTACTATGGAAAATAGTAGGAGGTTCCTCGAAAAGTTAAAAATAAATTTCAGGTATACAGCATTATAATTCAATAATGTATATTCTATTGTGTGCTCACCACCAAAAGTCTAGTTTCCTTCCATTACCATATATTTGAGCCCTTTTCCTCCTTCAAGCTCCCCCCAACCCCTTTCCCCTCTAATAACTACCACTCTGTTGTCTGTATGAATTTGTTGCTTTTTGTTTTATATCCCACATATGAGTGAAATTACAATTATTTTCCTATTCCAACTGACTTATTTCACTTAGCATAATACTCTAAAGATCCATTCAGATAGTTGCAAGTGGCAATATTTCATCTTTTATATGGCTGACCATTATTCCATTGTATGTATATCTACATTTACAATAAACTTGCATATATTCTGAATCCTATTTAATAAAGAGTAATATGCAAATTGACCATCACTCCAGCACACAAGATGGCTGCCCCCATTTGGTCAAAGATGGCCGCCCCCATGTGGACACAAGATGGCTGTCACAAGATGGCCAGCAGGAGAGGGCAATTGTGGGTGATCAGGCTGGCAGGGGAGGGCACTTGTGGGCGATCAGGCCGTCAAGGGAAGGCAGTTGGGGGTGATCAGGCCAGCAGGGGAGGGCAGTTGGAGGCAATTGGGTTGGCAGGGGAGCAATTAGGCGTCTATCGGACTGGCAGAGGAGTGGTTAGGGTGTGATCAGGCTGGCAGGCAGAAGCGGTTAGGGGCGATCAGGCAGGCAGGCAGGCAGGCAAGCAGTTGGCAGCCAGCAGTCCCAGATTGTGAGAGAGATGTTCGACAGGCAGTCAGAGGATCAGGCCTAAACCGGCAGTCAGACATCCCTTGAGGGGTCCTAGATTCGAGAGGTTGCAGCCTGGGCTGAGGAACACACCCTGCCCCAGTGCATGAATTTTGTGCACTGGACCTCTAGTTTTGATATAAAGAGTCATCAATTAAGTGCTTTCTTTTATTAAGAAGTTAAGATTTCAAAATACTTGTTTTTATTCCAACTATGATTTCCTTTCCTAGCCTGAATGCATTCAGATTACATATATATATATATATATATATATATATATATATATATATATATATATATCCACATTGACTATGTCATAGTCTTACACTACCTCCAACATAAAATTTGAAAAGTTAAGCAAAAATGCATAGGAGGCTGTCCTGGCTCTTCTTCCCTACATGGCTTCTTTACCCAATGTTCAATGCTTGGAATCCCCCTCACTGGGATACATTACTTTAACTTAAGACTTTGGTAACCTGTTCAAATTAAAATGACCCTACTAGAAGAAACATGTGTAGCCATTAGAAGTCATTTGAATTTGTGTGAGTTGGTTTTTTGGATAGTATCCTGAAAGCTGACATAAGGAACTGAGGAGAGATTAGATACCTGGAGAAGTGTTGCTGATAAATGTAAAGAAATACATAATTCAAACTTCACTTATTTTTAAATTTTTGCTAGGGTAAATTTTAACTATAATGATTAGTGTGAAATAACTATCTTATTAGCATTTTTGGATACATAGTTCTATGAGTTTTTACACAGGCATTGAGTATTGTAACCACCACCATAAACAAGATACAGAATAGTTCCTATACCCCAAAGACTTCTCATATGCTGTCCATAAAAAGTCAGTCTTCTTTCCTATCTTTAACCCCTTGGTAATCACATATCTTTTTTTTCTCCATATATTCCCACCTTTTTCATAATGTTGCCTAAGTGTAATACAGTTTATAATCTTTTGTGTCTGGTTTCTTTCACCAAACATGATACATTTGAGTTTATTCATACTGTTGCACGTGTTGATGGTTCATTCCTTTTCATTTCTGAAAGTCATTTCATTGTGTGTTTAGAGTGTATTCATTCACTTGTTTAAGGACATTTAGGCTGTTTTCAGTTTTTTGAAAATTATGAATAGTGCTGCTATAAATACTCATGTACAGTTCCAGTTCTTCCATATCCTTATCAGGACTTGGCACTATAAGTATTTTTTAATATTAGCTATTTTAATGGGTTTGTAGTCATAGCTCCCTGTGGTTTAAGTCTGTATTTCCCTAATGACTAATAATGTTTAACTTCTTTTTATATTCCTATTTGCCATCTGTATATCTTCTTTGGTTAAGTGCCTGTTCAATCTCTTTTTAATAGGATAGCTGTTTTCTCATTATTGAGTTTTGAGAGTTCTTTATATATTCTGGATTCAAGTACTTTGCTACATATGTCATTTGCAAATATTTGCTCCTACTCTGTGACTTGTATTTTAATTATTTTAGCAATGCATTTTACAGAGCAAAGTTTTGAATGATGGTGAATTCCAATTTATCATTTTTTTATTTTATGGATCATGCTTTGGGTGCTATATTCATATTATGAACTTTTGCATTTAAGGATAGACCATGTACTTGTATTACAAGAGGTAGCACGAAAGTATGCAAAGATTAATGTCAAAATACTTGAAATTCTGTCCCAACTTTACAACTGTAACCTTTGGTAAATCACTTAAATTTTTGTTCTCTAAAATGGGGACAATAATCCTTGAACTGTCTATCCATTGCAGACATTTAGCATAAACTCAGTAAATATGTAAATGTATAAGGGACTTGCAAGGATCAATTAAGTTCATATAAGTGAATTTGAAAGTGCTATCAGATGTAAGGCATTATTGTTATAGAACCAAATCTAAATATAAACATAGCATTATAGATGTTTACTTCTTGATGGAATAGTAGAGGACATATTTATGTTATCTTATATTAATTCCACCAAATTTCCTAATTTTGTAGATGTAACAATGAATAGAAACATTTAATTCACTTAGATTGATTTATCTTGCTTCAGTAAAATTAAATAGGAATTCCTACCACATGGAAAATAGTTTTAATAAGCTAAGATAAATGGGACCAGCCAAATAGTTAAGATTTTCAATTCCCACTGGGTACAAATACAGTCACTGTGGGGAAAACACATTGATACTGTGCTCAGTGATAGGCATGTCTATCAATTTCATAACTAAGAATGGTTGGAATAGAATATTAAAACTTGTGGAACTATATGGAAAGTAATAAAAAGGATAATAAAATTGTATCTTCTATACCAATGAGCAAGCTATTTATTAAGGTCAAGAATAGCTTTGTATATTACAATTCAAATTGATCTAATGATTAAGGCTCAAGCATGGGGCTATAATATTACAAGTGTTAATTTCCCATCTCTTACCAAGAAAAACAAAAAAATCAATAAATATGCCAACTGCCAGATAATTATTTGGATGGATAAAATAACTTGATTTGGGTTAAAAACAACAAATTGGTCATTTGATTTAGCAATGAGCTCTCTAAGGATGATAAGCAGCTTACCCAAGGCTTGGCTGGCATTTTATAATTGGATCTATATCCTAGGGTTTGTCTTGAACTCTCTAAATGTTCCCAATCTCTCTCCCAGAATAACATTGTACAAAAAATAAAATATGCATTATTTTTCTAGAAAATCTTGGGATAAGTCTTTCAGAACACTCTAGCACTTACATCATAGTTTCATTTGAAGAAAACAAATTCAAAGTTAATTGACTAAAAGAAAAAAAAGCTTAGTAAACTTTGGGAAAACATTGGGAAAGCTAGCTTCTCCCAACTTCCCTACCTGCATTCCCATAGTCAGCCATAGAGCCGACTTTATGAGTGGTTAATTGCCTATAGGTACTGTGATTTAAGTGGCAGTAAGAAGCCCAGCTATATTATTGATACCTCTTCTACGTAACTGAGGAATATCCAAAATTGCTCAAATAAGTCATTTCTTCACCCAAGACACATCTCCAGAAGAAAGGAAATGCATTGAACCATCCTACTCATCATTAACACTTTAATGGGCTCCATAAATCTTTTCCATATATTGTGATTTTTCCAGAGGGAAGGTTTGAATCCATGGGGAGTATATTGAAACCACATATGGCATTTATGGTGGGAACATTCTGGAGTGAGAAAAGTACAGAAAATGCAGACTAAAGACATTGAATCTACTATCCAAATTTACTGGTAGCTGATACAGCTTACCTAAACCTTGGAACATGAGGGTTCTTTGGTAAACTGAGTTTTTAAATAGTAGTTTACAAGCCTGGTCAAAGTTTTGGTGAAAGCATGTCCAAAAACCACCTGAATCTGAATTCCTGCAATATATTCAAAGCTCTCATCACAGATTGCTTAACCTGACTTTCCTTCCCAAGGCTTGCTGTAGACCAACATTTATTTTCCACTATTTCTTCTCATGTGTAATTTGTACATAATTTGCATGTATTGAATTCTTCTACATTCACTTATTAACTCCCTCTACTTCCTGTATTCTCTTGGTAAGTGTCAAGACTAAAGAACACCTAGAGTGGACAGGTTCTTATATGTCTCAAAGACAGACATCAGAACTATAAAAGCGGGGAACATATTGTTTCTGGAGATGGCTCTCCCTAGAACCTCTAACAAATGCCTTCTCTTTGCTTTAAGTTGTTGACAGTTTCATTGAGTAGTAAGAAGATATTTTTTCATATTCCAATAGAAGCAAATTGGTTAAAAATAAACAAGTCAGATTCTGGTAGGAATATTTGAAACTATCAGAGGTGAGATAAAGTTTCCTGAGGCAATAGGCCTGTAAGAAAAACCTGGAGGATATATTTTGTCTATATGGGAGTTTTTGGTGCTGAAATACACATACTAGATATAAAGGGATGCCAATGTCCTTCTCTTTTATTTTGGTATTTGAGCTTCTATCAAATTTGCTAGGTAAAAAGCTGGGTGTCTGATGGAGATTACTTCTCAGACATGCCACTGGATAAGTTCCATTTACTGGTTGTCATATCCTAGAAACTTTGGGGTAAACTACCTGGTAGGATTGCATTAGTCCTATTCACTTAGTTTTAATTGGAGTTTTTGGTCAACCTTTTTGAGTAATCAGTCCTACCAAAAGTAACACACTACCAGCTTATAAATATTTATATATTTTTTATTGATTTCAAAGAGGAAGAGAGAGGGAGAGATAGAAACATCAATGATGAGAGAATAATTGATCAGCTGCCTTCTGTATGTCCCCTAGTGGAGATTGAGCCCACAACCTGGGCATGTGCCCTTGACTGGAATCGAACCCAGGACCCTTCAGTCTGCAGATTGATGCTCTATCCACTGGGCAAAACTAGCTAGGGCTTATAAATATTTAAATGACATCATATTACATATGAGATTTATGAACCAGGATAAAATGATAAATTTTCTAAAACTTGCTTTGCTTTGTTAAATGGTAATTTTTCTTCAAGTTTTACTCAACAAATTTTACTAAAACAGCTAGCATGACATAATTAGTTTGCAGAGTAAGTACTACACTATGCAACTGAGTCTATTTAATGCTATAAACTATAATGTACTTAGTAAGCAAACATTTTGATTATGTAGCCAAACATATTTTAATAGTATAAACCCAAATTGATTTAAAATGTTATCTTAAAGAATTGCTATAGCTTTGTAGATATATGACCAAAAAAGTAAACCAAAGTCTCTTCAATTTCCAAATTTCCAATAACATATTTTTTTATTTATTAATTTACTATTACATTTTTAATTTATTAACTTACTATTAATTTATTAATTTACTTTATTAATTTACTATTAGCAGTGGTTTTTAGTATACTAATGATATCATAGTAATTAACACTAATATTCTAATTTTTAAAAATTCTATATAAATCTGGTCAACAACTGTTTATGGGATAATCTTAGAGTATAACATGATATATTAGGCATAGTCCCTGAATTTAAAATACTTACATTCTAACAGGAAAACAATGACAACTGATCAAAATATATACTATGGAACGCCATTGTGCGAGGCTCATAATTATATTGATTAAGATATAATAGAAGTAATATTAAATTTCCCAGCTAAATAACCACAGGTAATAAAAATACCACATAACAAGTCTAATTTATTAAGGAATAACATAATTTTCATCTCACATCCCAACTCTGGTCAGTTGACAATTAATAACTAGAATTTTTAATAAAGATTTTGTGGCCGTATATGTACTCAGAAGGAAAGAGTATTGTAAATGGCTGGCAATGTCTGCCATTGGCATAAAAAATGGAAATGGCAGCACAAATGCCAGGTGTATTCCATCCTTGCTTTATCAAAATGGTTTTTGTTAAATCCCCTTGTCCCATACTATTATAGAGGGTTTTTGAATCATGAATATGGATCGTGGAGAAAAACATAAGCAAGAGAGTGTGTTGGCTAACTGGAGATGGGGCTTGGTTAATCTAGAAAGATTGTCTAGAGGAAATGTGTCGTGAGAATTACTCTAATTTGTGTATACAACTTAAGGAAATTTGTTCTCCCTCTTTATTTTGTAAATGGAACTGGGTTTTACTACCACAGTTGACCAATAGATGCTTCTCTGACACATAAACTTTATACCAGCTACCAAAAATTCCTGGGAAGTTTTAAGTTTGCAAAAAGAGTTAATTCTTTAGGCCAGTGGTCAGGGTCTGAAAACTATGCTTACTATGATGTCAGTCCCATGGGACAAACACAGCATTGGGCATGTTTCTTTAAACAAAATTTCATTGGAATATAGTCATTCTCATTTGTTATGTATTGTCTATGGCTGCTTTCATGCTACAGTAGCAGAGTTCAGAAGTTGCTAAAAGTAGTCTGTGGTCACCTTGCTTTATTCTTTAAAATGCAAATTCTTGGGCCAACGTCAAATCCAATGAATATCAGTCTCTTTGGTAAGGGACTGAAAAATCTGCATTTTACCAGGCTTGATAGCTTACTCTGAAGTATATTAAATGTATAAAACCATTGTTTTGTGTCACCAAATTTTATAAGTACAATCTGAATCAAACCTCTTAATAGTACGGGATGTCTATGGTATCTTTAAGCTGCCAGATTGATTAATTATTTTCATAGAGCAAAATAACACAAATTTCATTTGTTTATCTTCTGAATATTGAAAATTCTACCCATGTTAAGGTTTATCTATAACTCTTTTTTTAAAAAAATATGTTTTTATTTATTTCAGAGAGAGGAAGGAGAGGGAAAGAGAGAGATAGAAACATCAATGATGAGAGAAAGTCATTGATCAGCTGCCTCTTGCACAGCCCTTACTGGGGATCAAGCCTGCAACCTGGGCATGTGCCCTGACCAGGAATCAAAATGTGACCTCCTGATTCACAGGTCAATGCTGAACCAATGATTTACAGTGGTCGGGCTATAACTCATTTTTAACTTGAAGCTTATTTTTACAATTTTTATCATTATGCTAATTTATATAATCCCATTTTTATTTATTATTTGCATAGCATTAGAGCAAATTCTAAGTAGCAAATTATTTATATGATTAAAATGTAAGATATAGGGTAAGACTCTGGAATTCTTATTATAATCTTATTTTTATATCCCAAAACTTTCTTCAGTGTAGTCTTGCATAGCTTTTGCTTTATATCCAGATACTAGAGGCCCAGGGACTCTTAGCCTAGCCTGTGCCCTCTTGCAATCTGGGGCCCCTCAGGGGATGTCAGACTGCCAGTTTTGGCCTGATTCCCGAAGGCCAGGCCATTTAATAATATTTACACCACAGAAACCAGGCCTGGGGGATCAGGTCCAAACAGCAGTCAGACATCCCCCAAGGGATGTAGTAGTATGCAAAGTAGCAGGCAGCCAGGTGCCATGCCACTCCCAGCTTGGTAGCACTGCAGTGGAGGTGGGAGAGGCTCACTTCACTGCAGCTGTGATTGCCATGATTGAGCCTGGCTTCTGGCACCCTTTGGTCAGCTGAGTGATATTCCCACTGTGGGAGCGCACTGACCAGGGGGCAGCTCCTGCATTGAGCATCTGTTCCCTGGTGGTCAGTGCACATCATAGCAACTGGTCAACTGGTTGTTTGGTCATTTGGTCGCTTAGGCTTTTATATATATACTAGAGGCCCATTGCAGGAAGATTCCTGCAAGAATAGGGCTTCCTGTAGCTGGAGCGAAGCAGAGAAGGGAGCGAAACCCGCTGAGGCGGGCTTCGCTCCTGTTCCCAGCTGCTGCAGCGGGTTTGCCCTCCCGCTCCCAGCCGCTCTGGCTGGGTTTCCCCTCCCGCTCCCACATGCTCTGGCTGGGTTTGCCCTCCCTCTCTCAACCACTGCAGCTGGGTTTCCCCTCCTACCTCCCGCCTCTGCAGCCTTGGCTCCGTTCCTGTCTCCACTGCCTCTACTTTGCTCTCTTCTGTAGCTCTTCGTTTCCACATTGTCTTCAGTCTTTGCTCCCAGCCGGTATATGCAAATTAACCACCATCTTAGTTGGGTTAATTTGCATATAGCCGCTCTGATTGGCTGGTGGACATGGCTTAAGGCATACCAAAGGTATGGCCAATTTGCATGTTTGTCTTTTATTAGTCTAGATAGATTCTAGGGTGTTCTGGAGTTTCTGTCTTTGGAGCAGACTTGTCTCCAAGTAATCCAGCAAACTGCCTGCCTCCAGGAAAAGGAAAAGCATAGGTTTTTCAGATTTAGAGGGGGATGGAAAAGCACAGTCCACCTAATTTCCAAGTCAACCAGATTTGAATTCAAGGCAACTGCATTTTTGCACTAATTTTACATAAATTATGGTAATCTTGGGAGTAAGAAGATGATGGCTAAGCACAAATGGATAGCTCTGTAAGAAGAATACTACATTACTAAAGTGCCCAGATCAGAAGACCATAAATTTATTATTGACCAAATCTTGATAGTAAGTTTTATATTATTTCTGTTTTAATTATCTCTCAATTATGTATGGTGAAAATTGTAAATGCTACAGGCTGTATCATTTGCTAAGTGAAAAATAAAGTAAACACTTTTGCTTATTGTTGCTGAGGTGAATGCAAGAAGCAGGAGATGCACAGTGGAAGTAGAGTCAAATGACCCCAACAAATTTAGGAGGAGTTTCAGACAGAGCTGGTTGCTGCTGTCAGGATGTCTGTGAGAAATGGTTTCTATGATTATCAAAGCAAATGACATTTAGACAAAGTAAATCTGAGTTAGCACTGTTATGCCCAGGAATGGAAAAAAAAATGATAGTTAGTGATATTGGATCTTGATAGAGAAAGGGAAAACTACAATATTTATTTGTATACCTGGATTATGGAGCTAGGGAGTTTGTACAACTCACACAAATTTTAGACTGGAGATTATATATAAGAAACTTGAGGCCTTTGGAAATCATTGACAGTGCAAATTATTTGGTGCATCAAATATTTCTTTTTTTCTTTTTTATTGAATTTATTGGGGTGACATTGCTTACTATAATTATATAGGTTTCATATGTATAATTCTATAATACATCATCTGTTTATTATATTGTGTATTCACCACCCCAAGTCAAGTATCCTTCCATCATCATTTATTCCTATTTTAACCTCTTTTACCTCACAATACCCCACATTCCCTCTGGTAATCACCATACTATTCTCTAAATCAATGAGTTGTTTTTTTTTTCTCCTTAGCTTAACCCTTCACCTTTTTCACCCAGCTTCCCCAACCTTCTCCTCTCTAATATCTGCCAGCCCATTCTCTGTATCTGAGTATGTTTCTATTTTGTTTGCGAGTTTATTTTGTTCATTAAATTCCACATATGAATGAAATCATATGGTGCTTGTCTTTCTCTAACTGGCTTATTTCACTTAGTATAATATTCTCCAGGTCCATCCAGGCTGTTGCAAGGGTAAGATTTATTTCTTTTTATGGCCAAGTATTTCATTGTGTAAATGTACTGCAGTTTAATTATCCATTCATCAACTGATGGAGTGGATCAAATATTTTATACGTTTTTATTCTTTTTGATATTGTTTCCTTACTTTTGATACTATTTTTTGAAAATAGAGAAACTTACATGTTGTTATATGATTCAATTTTATTTTCTGTTGTAACAACTAAAAGTTTTGGTTTTAATTCCTTTTTCAAAATTTTCTCATATACTTTGAATTTATGTATATTAAAGGCACATTTTCTGATATTTTTTATTAAATCTTTATTGTTCAGATTATTACAGTTGTTCCTCTTTTTCCCCCCATAGCTCACCTCTCCTGATTCCCACCCCACCCTCTGCCCTTACCCCCCCATACACTGTTCTCATCCATAGGGATACAATTTCTGTCCAGTCTCTTCCAGCACCCCACATACCCCTTGCCCACTGAGAATTGTCAGTTCACTCCCTTTCTATGCCCCTGCTTCTATTATATTCACCAGTTTATTCTGTTCATCAAATTTTTTATTCACTTGATTCTTAGATTCACTTGTTGATAGATGCATATTTGTTGTTCATAATTTTTATCTTTACCTTTTTCCTCTTATTCCTCTTCTGAAAGAATACCTTTCAGCATTTCATATAATACTGGTTTGGTGGTGATGAATTCCTGTAGCTTTTTCTTATCTGTGAAGCTCTTTATATGACCTTCAATTCTGAATGATAGCTTTGGTGAAGTAATCTAGGTTGTAGGTTCTTGCTATTCATCATTTTGAATATTTCTTGCCAGTCCCTTCTGGCCTGCATAGTTTCTGTTGAGAAATCAGATGAAAATTGTATGGGTACTCCGTTGTAGGTAACTGTTTTTCTCTTGCTGCTTTTAAGATTCTCTCTTTGTCTTTTGCTCTTGGCATTTTAATTATGATGTGTCTTGGTGTGGTCCTCTTTGGATTCCTTTTGTTTGGGGTTCTCTGAGCTTCTTGGACTTGTAAGTCTATTTCTTTCACCAGGTAGGGGAAGTTTTCTGTCATTATTTCTTGAAATAGGTTTTTGATATCTTGCTTTCTCTCTTCTTCTGGCACCCCCATAATTCGTATGTTGGTACGCTTGAAGTTGTCCCAGAGGCTCCTTACACTATCTTCATATTTTTTTTTATTCTTTTTTCTTTTTGCTTTTCCAGTTGGGTGTTTTTTGCTTCTTCATATTTCAAATCTTTGACTTGATTCTTGCGATCCTCTAGTCTGCTGTTGGATCTCTGTATATTATTCTTTATTTCAGTCAGTGTGTTCTTAATTTCGATTTGGTCCTTTTTCATATCCTTGAGGGTCTCACTAGATTTATCAGCGGTTTCTAGAAAATTCTTGAAAAACCTTATAACTGTGGTTTTGAACTCTATATCCAGTAGTTTGCTTTCCTTCCCTTCCGTCATTTGTGACCTGTTTTTTTGTCTCCGCATTTTGGCTGTTTCCCTGTGTACATAGAGTGGCTTTCTGTTCTAGGTGTCCTATAGGGCCCAGTGGCTCAGACTCCCCAATTACCTGAGGTGGACACTCTTGGTGCACCCCTTTGTAGGCTGTGTGCACAGTCTTGTTGTAGTTAAGCCTTGATTATTATAGGTATCACTGGGAGGAATTGACCTCCAGGCAAAATGGCTGTGAGAATCAGCTGTGTCTATAGTGGGAGAACTTCTGTGTTGGAGCCACCCTTATGGGACAAGACTTGCTTCAGTGGGGCTTTGGTGATCACTGAGTCTTCTCCCTGAGTGTGTCCCTTATGGATCTGAGGAGTTGTAATCTGGATGGTCCCACTCTGACCACTGGGTACACTGGCTCTTGGATCTCTAAGGAGGTGCTAATTTAGCCACTCCCTGAGGCTACCCAGAAGGAGCTATGGAGAGGTCTGCAGATTCCTCTTCTTTATTTGGGGTTTGGAAGTGCACAGATGTCTCCCAGCTGTGAAGCAATGCAAGCTGCTCTGGGGCCTTGGGCCTTCTTTTGGATATTCTGGGTCTCTCTGACCCAGCTTCAGTTTGTTAGGTAATTTTAGATTGCAAAGGGCCAGGCCATTCATATGCAAAAGCCTCTGCCACAGCTTGGGTGGGGCTGGGTCTAAGGGAATCAACAGGGTGGAGCAAACAGCTATGGCTGATCCTCAGCCCTGCCCTAAGAGGCCCCGGGTCTCAGTGTCCCAGTAATCGCTGCAAACACCTCTGAGAGAAAGCCGACCTCGAGTTCTGCCCGATGCCAGACAGTCCAGTTTCTCCCTGTATGAGGCTGGGTCCCCAGTGACTCGCCAGGAACTGGATTTCAGAGCAGTTGGGAGCTTGTGTCTCCCTCCTGATTGAAAAAGACAACCATGTCCTCAGTTGCCAGCTCTTTTGACGTACACCTCCGTACCTTTGCACTTTACTTCCGCACCTCCTCTGAGTCTCAGTGTGCTTTTCTCTTTCCTTCTAGTTGTAGAATTTACACTCAGCCAGCCTTCCTGTGGTTCTGGGTGATGTCCATTTTGTCTTTTAGTTGTAGTTTTGAAGTGGTTGTGTGAGGCAGCAATTTCAGGTGTTTGCCTATGCCACCATCTTGGTTTCTCAGTCCATTTTCTGATATTTTAAACCAGAATCCTTGTTGAGATATTCCAAAACTCCAACATCTACTTATAATGATTATATATATATATATATATATATATATATATATATATATATATATATATATAATTATTTTAGATACTTTCAATAGTAACTAAATCAGAAACTAAACCACAGACTTACCACTAAATACCCTTACTATTACTGACAGAGGCTAGAAGTTAGTAATTAGTCTTACTCTCACCTACACATGTTGCCTACACAGATGCAATTCTCAAAAGGAATGAAAATATTTCCTTCCTAGGAAGACAGTACTTTTGGATTGTATCTCTTCTAATGACACTAATAGCTTACAGATTTGATCCAATTTGATTTAACAATACTTACTGAATGTCTGATAGAGACAAAAATTAGTATCAGAAGTGGCAAATCAGCAAGGTCTATATGTAGTACACATATCTGCTGAAGTTGTAAACATTACTCCAGAAAGTTTAGAGACATGACACTAATAAGAATATGAAGGCAGAAGTGATTTATCTTAAAGTAAATAAAATATTTGAGGTGGCCCCACTTGGAAAATATCCCTTTCAGGGTCTAGTTATACAAACCCCCATATTGGACATATGCCAGTCTCAGAAACAGAGACAACAGCTGCTCAAAGTCATGGAGTGTTAGAAAGTTCCAGAACAGGTGGGAGGATGAACAATCAGGAGAGAGAGGGAGACAGCAAGTGCTAGCAACAGGAGGCCTTAATCAGTAGCCTATACATGCCTGCTCCCAACCAAGCAAAAGAAAGAAAGGAGCCCAGCCATGGATAGCAACAAATGGAAGGTGGCTTAATTAAAATGCATTACCAGCCAAAACCGGTTTGGCTCAGTGGATAGAGCGTCGGCCTGCGGACTGAGAGGTCCCAGGTTTGATTCCGGTCAAGGGCATGTACCTGGGTTGCAGGCACATCCCCAGTGGGAGATGTGCAGGAGGCAGCTGATCGATGTTTCTCTCTCATCGATGTTTCTAACTCTCTATCTCTCTCCCTTTCTCTCTGTAAAAAATCAATAAAATATATTTTTAAAAAAATGCATTACCAGCCCAAAATAGCTAAACTCCCAAAAGATTCTGTGGCATCCAATTGGGAATATGCTCCTTGTGACAATAATAGCATGGTGTATTGTGTTGCTCCAAGTGTGGTAATGATACAGTTGTAATAACCCCACTCCCACTAGCAACAGAGAAAGACCATCTATGCATTTATATGATAACAGTATAGTTCTAAAGAAAATCAAGCTTTGGACCCAAACTACTTTGTGCATAAGAAATGGAAACACTGTCCAATCTCAGAGAGAAGGCAGGGGAGGGGGAGTAAGAGATCAACTAAAGTACTTGTATGCATGCATATTAGCATAACCAATGGACAGGGACACAGGGGTGGTGAGGGCTTGTCCTGGGGGGCGAGAGTGGCGGGGGGGGGGGTCAATCTGGGAAAAAGGAGACATATGTAATACTTTAAACAATAAATAAATAAATAAATAAATATTATATCATAAACAATCACAAAAAAAGAAATGGAAACAGATGTGTATCCTTTCCTTACAGTTATTCCTTTCAAAATAAATTGCTTTTGCAACCTTCATTTCAAATGATTGACATATACAGTGGGGCCTTAACTTACGAGTTTAATTTGTTCTGAGACCGAGCTCGTTAATGAGCTCGTTAACTCAAATTACTCTGTCAACTCAATGCAAAAAATCGGCTAGAGACAGCTGGTATCTAAAAAAAACTCGTTAGTCGGGACACTCGTAAGTCAAGGCCCCACTGTAATTCAGATTATCAAGAGTTTCCTAATGTAAGGTTTCCTCTGATGTGGGCTGAGATCACATGGCTATACCTAGAATATCATAAAACACACTAGGCCTTAGGATGGCATGTCTGCACATTGAATGATGGGGGAAAGAATATTAGTAATACATGTATTCATTTTTGTGAGTACTTATTCAATCAGCAAACATTTAATAATCAACTCTGTATCAAAGATTCTGTTAGGTGTTGGGGATACAGAGTTGAGAAAAAAAGACACAGTCTCTGTCCTTATAGACATCAAATGTGGTGGGATGTAGACAATAATGAAGCAATTAGATATATTTTGTTCATCAGTTTATTTTGTTCAATAGATTCTATAGATAAGTGAGATCATGTGATACTTAGCTTTCTCTGACTGGCTTATTTCACTTAGCATAATACTTTCCAGGTCCCACCATGCTGTCTCAAAGGGTAAGAGATTCTTCTTTTCTTACAGCTATATAGTAATTCATTGTGTAAATATACCAAAACTTTTTATTCACTCATCTACTGATTCATACTTGGGCTATTTTCAGATATTAGTTATTGTAAACAACAATGCTATAAACATAGGGGTTTATATATTGTTTCTGATTGGTGTTTTGGGATCACTGGGTCAAATGGCAGTTCCATTTTTAATTTTTGGGAAAAACTCCATACTGTTTTCCATAGTGGCTGCACCAGTCTTCATTCCCACCAGTAGTGTACTAGGGTTCCCTTTTCACCACAAACTCGCCCAGCATTTGTCATTTGTTAATTTGTTGATAGCCATTCCAGCACGTATGAGGGGAAACCTCATTGTCGTTTTAATTTGCATCTTTCTGATGATTAATAACTTTGAGCATTTTTTATATGTCTCTTGGCCATCTGTATGTCCTCTTTGGAGAAATGTCTATTTAGATCCTTTGCCCATTTTTTAAAAACTTAGAATTGCATATTTATTTCTGAATGGCTCAAAACTCTGTGGTCCTTTTCTTTATTGCTTTTTTAAGTCTGTCTTTATTGTTGAAAGTATTACAGAGGTGCCCTTTTCTCCCCCATTGACCTCCTTCTTCCCACTCCAAACCCCTCCCTGGCCTTTACCACACTATAGTCTGTGTCCCTGATTTATGCATATATGCATATATATTCTTCGGTTAATTTATCCCCGCTGCCCCACTCCCTTCCCTCTGAGAATCCTCAGTCTGTTGCATGCTTCTATATCCCTGGATCTATTTTATCAGTTTATTTTGTTCATAAGATTCCACATATGAGTGAGATCATGTGATATTTGTCTTTCTCTTACTGGCTTATTTCACTTAGCATAATACTCTCCAGGTCCATCCATGTTGTCTCAAAGATTAAGAGATCTTTCATTTTTACAGCCGCATAGTATTCCATTGTGTAAATGTATGGCACGTTTTTTTGTTTTGTTTTGTTTTGTTTTTTGTTTTTTTGTTTGTTTTGTTTTGTTTTTTATCCATTCAACTACTGATGGACACTTGGGCTGTTTTCAGATCTTAGATATTGTCACTAATGCTGCTATGAGCATAGGGGTGCATATATTCTTTCTGCTCAGTGTTTCAGGCTTCATAGGATATATTTCTAGAAGTGAGATCACTGAGTCAAATGGCAGTTTCATTTTTAATTTTTGTAGGAAACTCCACTCTTTTCCATAGAGACTGCACTGGTTTGCATTCCCACCAGCAGTATACTAGGGATCCTTTTTCTCCACCTCCTCCCCAGCACATGTTGTTTGTTGATTTATTGATGGTATCCACTCTAGAAGGTGTGAGATAGGTGAGATCCATAGCAATACAATTATAGTAGGGGACTTTTACATCCCACTGACATCACTGGATAAATCTTCTAGACAAAAAATAAACAAGGATACAGCAATCCTAAACAACACACTAGATCAAATGGATTTAATTGATATTTACAGAACATTTCACCCCAAAGCTTCAGAGTATACATTCTTCACATGTGCACATGAGGACATTCTCAAAGATAGACCACATGTTAGGACACAAGTTAAGTGTCTACAAAGTCAAGATGATTGCAATCATATCAAGCATCTTCTCAGGTCACAATGACATGAAACTAGAGTCAACTACAATTAAATCACGCCAAAATATTCAAACACATGGAGGCTAAATAGCATGTTATTAAGCAATGAATGGGTTACCAATGAAATCATGGAAGTAATCAAATACTTCTTGGAAACAAATGAAAATGAACACACACGACCCAAAATCTATGGGGCACAGCAAAACCAGTCCTGAGAGGGAAGTTCATAGTACTGTATATAGGCCTAACTCAAGAAACAAGAAAAACTTTTATTAAGTTATCTAACCATACAAGTTAAAGAATTAGAAAGTGAACAACAAGAAAAGCCCAGAGTAAGTAGAAGAAAAGGAATAATAAAGATCAGAGTGGAAATAAATGTTGGTACAGCTGACACTTGGAAAAGATAAATAAAATTGATGAACCTTTAGCCAGACTCATCAACAAACATAGAGAGGATCAAAATAAATAAAATCAGAAAGGAAACAGTTGAAGTAACACTGGACACCACAGAAATACAAAGGATTGTAATAAAATACTATGAACAACCATATGCCAACAAGCTGGACAACCTGGACAAAATGGAAAAATTCCTAGAAAAATATAACTTTTCAAAACTGAATCAGGAAAAAACAGAAAACTAGAATAGGCCTATGACAACTGATGAAATCAAAGCAGCAATTAAAAAACTCCTTTGCCCATTTTTAATGGGATTGTTTGCCCTCCTCTTGTTAAGTTTTATGAGTTCCTAACAGTTCCTTATATTCTGGAAATATAAATAACCCCTTATCAAATATGTGCTTGGCAATGTTCCCAATACTATTCATACACACACACACACACACACACACACACACACACACACATAATTGATTTAAGAGAGAGGAAGGGAGGGTAGAGTTAGAAACATTGATCAGCCACCTCCCACACACCTCCCACTGGGGATCAAGCCCACAACATGGGCATGTGCCCTGAACATGAATGGAAGTGTGACTTCTCGGTTCATGGATTGACACTCAACCACTGAGTGATGCTGGCTGGGCCCCAACACCATTTTTTTATTCCATTGTATGTTCTTGCCTCCTTTATGTAAAAGACTGAGACCTCTCAGAGGGGAGGGGGTGAGGGAGGCAGGAACATATTAACCAAAGAACTTATATACATACTAGGGGCCCCATGCACCAGTGGGGTCCTTCAGCCTGGCCTGCACCCTCTTGCAATCTGGGACCCCTCAGGGGATGTCAGAGAGCTGGTTTGGGCCCGATTTCTACAGGCCATGCCAAGGAATCCCACTGGTCCACGAATCTGTGCACCGGGCCTCTAGTATGCATATAAGATCTTTGGTTAATCTCTTCCCGCCCTCCCCCCTAACCCCTTCCCTCTGAAATTCATCAGTCTGTTCCATGCTTCCATGCCTGTGTTTTCCACTCCTGCATTCAGAGTCTGCCTCCTGGTGGTCAGTGCATGTCATAGCTACTAGCTGGTTAGCCGGTTGCATATATATATATATATATATATATATATATATATATATATGCATAACCCATGGACACAGACAATAGTGCAGTGAACTC
Organism: Myotis daubentonii; assembly: GCF_963259705.1. Taxonomy (NCBI): domain Eukaryota; kingdom Metazoa; phylum Chordata; class Mammalia; order Chiroptera; family Vespertilionidae; genus Myotis; species Myotis daubentonii. The sequence goes on from NC_081861.1 coordinate 54,907,904, forward strand.
CTGGGGGGGGTGAAGGAGGGGGTCAATGGGGGGGGGGAAGGGACATCTGTAATACTTTCAACAATAAAGATACATTTTTAAAAAGAAGCAATTCAATATGTAAATAAAAATTACCAATAAATAGTGATTTGGAGGAAATGAACAATGTAAAGTGACAGCAAATAACAAGATGGGCAGTTGGTGGGACTACTTATATGCTGTGGCCAAGAAGGTCTTATTTAGGTACCTTTTTGAAAGAGAACTTAAGTATGAGAGGTTGCCAATCTAGGGAGTAGCATTCTAGGTAAAATGAAATGGCACATGTGACAATATTCTGAGGTAGGAAGAGTGTGGTGTGTGAGAAGAGTTGAAGTGCCTGAAGGGAGAGCAGATTATAAGGTTTGGGTAGTAAACATGGGCTAGAAGACACAGGGTTTTACAGGTTAATAGTTTGAATGTCTCAAGGGTTTATTCTGCCTGCTCAGTGATCCTCATCATTCATTCATTCATTTATTCAATCAATCAATCAATGTTTAATAAGTGCCTGCTGTGTCCAAGTACTCTTCTATGTCCGGGGAATATATGTAATAAATAATAAATAATCCCTATCCTCATGTATCTGACATTCTACTGGAAGGGAAATAGGCAGTAAATAAGAAAACAGGAAAAAATTAAATGAGATAATTGCAGATTTCTATATGTGCTATAGCAGAAAATGCTGAGTGCTATTTTCTATCCTAATATATAAAAAGCCGGTCATTTAGGCCGACATGTCCTAAACGACCTGATGGATGACTGAACAGCAGGTTCCATTGATCAGGGGATGGCTAACGGGGGAACCGGGGTTCCCTCAGGCACAGATGAATCTGTGGCAGCAGTGACTGGTGAGTGGGTAGGCAGAAGGAAGACTGCTTGGTCCCTCCTCCCGGCCCTCAGACTCCAATCAATTGGTGGTGGAGGCGGGGCAGAACTGGGGACTGGCTCCCTTTGTAGTCTTGCAGGTTCAGTCAACAGAGTACAGGCCAGACACCAATGGACCAGCATTGCTGGCATGATCCTGACAGCACTGCTGGCCTCCTGGAACTCAGCCTCGGGCACTGCAGCCACTTCCTCTACCTAGATGTTCCACAAGGAAGAAAGGATACCACCAGAAGCACCAGGGGGACCAGTGGTTACTGCTATCACAGTGAATCTTCCAAGTCACTAGAACCAGGCCCCTGCCCGCCCTGCTCCAAGTGAAGGGTGAGAACTGCACATGGAAGAAGATTTGAGTAGATAGCTACAGGCAATTAATTTCAAAAGATTTTAGACCAATCATTTCTCTCATTGGCCTGTTGTTTTCCTCCTCACTAAGTATTTCCTCAACAACCTCACAAAAGGAACAAATACTAATAGGAATAGTCCATTAAGGCTAATTAAAGCCATTAAAATTAATTTTGTTTGGAAATTTATTAGGAAATTTGGGACTCCCATTGAGACCATTGATACATGCTGGGGAGTCACCCAGAAGAGCCACTGAAGTGACTTCTGCTGGGGGCTGTGATGCAGTGGCTGCCCCGCTACCCCCTGCCCTGCAGGCCTGGAACTGGGAACCCACAGAAAGACTGCTCAGGGCTAGAGAAAGCACTGGAGATGTTCACTGAATGAGTGCATGACAACATGGTCCCCAATTTCTTATAAGTACCGCGCACTAACCGATTGTGCCACTGGAGCTCCAAGTCCCCAATTTCTTTAACAGAGGGGATGTGTTAGGCCTTACCATGAAGCCTCTATTATAATGCATTTACATCATCCTATATAATAAAAGCCTAATATGCTAAGTGTCCAGTCGTCCAGTCTGCCATTCAACCAATCAAGAGTAATATGCTAATGATAGGCTAAGGCTGCTCAACTGCTTGCTATGACATGCCCTGACCACCAGGGGGCAGACACTCCGGCCAGTAGGTTAGCTTGCTGCTGGGGTTTGGCCAATCGGGATTGAGGGAGACAGGCTGGGCATGTACTAGAGCCCTCCCATGGTCCGCCCCTGCCGGCCAATCTCTCATGTACCTCCCTGACCCCAATCATGCACTGGTGGGATCTCTCAGCCTGGCCTGCACCCTCTCGCAATCCCGGAGCCCTTGGGGGATGTCAGAGAGCCAGTTTCAGCCCAACAGCAGAACAACCGGTCACTATGACATGCACTGACCACCAGGGGACAGACACTCAATGCAGGAGCTGCCCCCTGGTGGTCAGTGCACTCCCACAGGGGGAGCACTGTTCAGCCAGAAGCTGGGCTCACCACTGGCAAGCGCAGTGGCAGTAGTGGGAGCCTCTCTTGCCTCTGCAGCAACACTAAGGATGTATGACTTACGGCTTTGGCCCGCACCCCTTGGGGGAGGAGTAGGCCTAAGCTGTCAGTAGGACATCCCCCGAGTGCTCCTGGATTGCGAGAGGGTGCAGGCCAGGCTGAGGGACCATCCCAGTGCACGAATTTCATGCACCAGGCCTCTATCCTATCTAATAAAAGAGAAACATGGTAATTAGCCGTAACTTCGCTACCCTTCCCATTGGCTAATCAGGGAGATATGCAAATTAACTGCCAGCCAAGATGGCGGTTAACCACTAACAAAGATGGTGGTTAATTTGCAAACATAGCCACAATGCTGGGAGATGAAAGGGATCGGAAACCCAGGTGGCAGGCAAGAGGTGAGGGGCGGGCAAAGGCGGCCGGTGATCAGTGATTGCATTGTGGATTGAAGGCAGAGAGAGCCGCTGGCCTGCTACCCCATGATCGCCATGGTAATCGGGGGGCAGAGAGAGCCCCGGCGCAGGCCAGCTGGCACCCCCGAACCCCTCTCCCGGGGCCGGGGGTGCCGGCTGGCCTGCTTCCCCATGATCACCATGGAAAAAAGACCTTCAAGGCCTGTCCATGGCAGGTTTGCATTTAAAACTAAGTGGGGTGGTCCGGAACTGCGTGGCACTGACAACCAAGGCAGTCTCTGTGTCAGTGGCACATCTGCAGCTCGAAGTTTAGGGGTGAGGGCCATGCAAGCCAGAGGCTTTGGCTGCAATGGTCAGATAATTTCAGCTCCAAGGCAGGCGCAATCAGGGAAGCCATGGGGACCTTCACAAAAAAAGAGAAGGCTGAAGAGGAAGGATACTTCCCAGAGCAGATTAAAGAACAGCTGGCAGCCTTGAAGAAACAACATGAAGAAGAGATCACTCATCATAAAAAGGAGATTGAGTGTCTGCAGAAAGAAATTGAGCAGCACAAGCAGAACATCAAGAAACTGAAAGATCATAATACTGCGGCAGTGTCAGGGTGAGGGGACAGCCATATTTGTCAGTGCGCCCAAGCTGTCAACAACAAAAAGTATGCAGGGGCTGGGCAGGTGCACAGACAGGCACACAGACGCCAGGCCCACCTCGCCACCGCCTGGCCTCACTGCCCCCGCTGCCGCTGCCATCTCATGGGGCCTGCGCCCTGCAACAGGAGGCAGGGGGCGGGGGGGGATGTCTTACAAACTGAACTTGACCATGCACATGCCCACCACCTCCATCAAGGCCTCTGGGAGCGTTCACCCGCCTTCCACCAGCATGGCAAGTTCTTCCCAGTACCGCCAGCTGCTGAGTGACTAGGACCACCATCTCTAACAAGCAGGGAACAGAGAACAGCCAGGTGCCCCAGAGCAAATATGCTGAGCTGCTGGTCATCATCGAAGAACTAGGGAAGGAGATCTGACTCACGTAAGCGGGCAGCAAGAGCGCGATGGAGAGACTGAAACGAGGCATCATCCACACGATAGGGCTGGTTCGGGAGTGCTTGGAAGAGATGGAGTGGAACACCAGGTCCTAGCCCCTAAGTCAGCATGAAAGGCTTTCCCTCTTCTTCCAAGAAGTGGCAGCTCATGCTTGCACCCCCTTCAGATGAAACTTGGTTTCAAAATGGTAACAGCTTGGTTTCTCCTCCCCGTTCCCCTCCCGTGGTTCACCAGGCTCTGAACCTCCCATCGCTAAGATGGAGAAGAGATTTTTGCAGTTATTAGATTTACATATTAGTTAGGAACCTCCCAGGGCATTTTGTGTGTGTTTTTTAAAGCATTGATTTACATGATGCATGTCAGTTACCTATCACAGCAAACTGTAGTTGGCCTCCCAGATACGTGTTTCTCTTCTGAATACATTTCTGTTACTCCCATGGTTCTTTATGTTTCTCTTCTGAGCTGATCCAACTCTGAGGGTTTGTTTCAGTGAGTCCTGAGGCAGTGCTTTAGTAGCCATTGCCCATTCACCACACAGTATAAATTCTTTTCAATGTAACTTTTTTTTTTGCTTAAGCATTTGCATGACTATTAGTACTTTGAAGTCAATCTTTAAAATGCACAATTATAAATACAGAAGAAAGAGCAATTTATTGAACCTCGCCTGACAAGGACCCCTGAAATTTCCCCTAAGGATGTATGTACATTTCAGTTCCGCCTTTCCCATCAGTGGATCCAAACATCTGGAAGACAGTGACTAATAGTGTTTGCATCTTTGTATGTATTTATTAATTGATGTGATAAAGCTTATTTTCATTAAAAACAAAAAAAGAAACTGAAAGATCATGCTGATGCTTAAGTGCTCACCGTTCCCCATAGAATGGCTAAATACTGTCCACTTCTATGAAGACATAGTTCTGGTAACTAATATCTATCTATGCTGCCAACAGATTATAATAAATTGTAATCAGTGGGGAAAAAAACAAGTGGGGTGACATCGGAATTACACAAGCGTACCCCATCCCCTTTACCTGCCCAGACACCTAGGGTACCTTTATAGCTGGGCTGAGCCCAGTGCCACCCAATGGCCTAGACACCAGACCTGACCACCTCTCTGGTTTGGCCCAAACATCTGAAGTTCACATTAGTTGCCAACTTAAGAAATTGGAGCATTCACGTAAAATCAGGATTCCCCACTTCTCTTTCCAAAGTGGCCGACTGGGCTACCAACCAAGGGTGGTCGGTGTCACTTCAACCCTAAGAGGAACCCCCAGCTTGGGGGTGTGGTGAGGAGGAAGCTATCCATGCAGACAGTTCAGTTGTATAAACTTTCACTGACAGTAGCACAGCCCAACAGTGTGGCCATTCAAGTGCGAGGCAGCACAGCCATGAAACAGTCTGGCTGTTAAACAAGGCCTCTCTCCAGCTTTCAGGGGGCTTCACCTACTCCAACCCACTGCACCCCACTCTGCCCCAGTGAGACAGCTTCAGTGTTTCAGCTCCAGCTAACAGAACACATACCAGTGGAAAGGGAGAGTGTATCCATGGCCAGTGTTGCTAAATGGATAGAGCCTCTGCCTGAGGACTGAAGGGCCCAGAGTTCAATTCCTGGCCAGGGCACATGCCTGGGTCATGGGTTTGATCCCCAGTGTGGGGCGTGCAGGAGACAGTCAGTCAATGATTCTCTCTCATCATTGATGTTTCTATCTCCCTCCCTCTCTGAAATCAATCTATACTAATAAAAGGGTAATGTGCTAATTAGAACAAACAACTTCCAGACAACTTTCTGGATGTCCTTTTGGACAAAGCCATGGTGGTGGGGCCGAGGCAGAGGCGGTTAGGGGCGATCAGGCCAGCAGGGGAGAGCAGTTAGGGGGATCAAGCCGGCAGGGGAGAGCAGTTAGGACAATCAGGCTGGCAGAGGAGAGCAGTTAGTTAGGGGGGTCAGGCCAGCAGGGAGAGCAGTTAGGGAGATCAGGTCGGCAGGCAGGTGAGCAGTTAGGAGCCAGTGGTCCCAGATTGCAAGAGGGATGTCCGGCTGCCAGTTAGGGGGATCCCAGGGATTGGGCCTAAACCAGCAGTTGGACATCCCCCAAGGGTTCCCCGATTAGAGAGGGTGCAGGCTGGGCCACTAGTTATACATATAAAAGCCTAAGCGACTGAACAACCAGTTGACTGGTCGTTATGATGCACACTGACCACCATGGGGTAGACGCTCAATGCAGGAGCTGCCCCCTGGTGGTCAGTGCACCCCACAGCAGGAGTGTTGCTCAGCTGACTGACCTGTCCCAGCAGCCCACCAACATGGCGGCAGCCACTCACTCCCTCAGTAGTCCTGCAGGTCCAATCTCCAGAGAATTGGCCAGGCACCAATGGACCGGTGCCACCAGCACGATTCCAACAGCATCACCAGCCTCCTGGAAGTCGGCCTTGGGCACCACAGTCACTTCCGCTCCTTAGACACTCCATAAGGAAGAAATGATATAAAAGTGGCCACCAGGTGGCTCCCAACAACCAGTATGAACGTCAGTGAGATGGATCTGGATCCCCGGCCAGCAAGGGCATCCCACTGCCAAACCGGAGGGCTGATCATGTCCCGACACCCCCACACACACCCCTCGGGATGGGCGCCAGACACAGGGTTCATAACCAGCTGGCAAGCACCTCTCCCGATCAGGACTGACTTGGCATGAGCCCACAGCAGGTGCAACAAGGCCAGGATGAGCAGGAACAACAGGCAGGAGCGGCAGGTGGCATTGGACTGCCAGTTTTGGCCCAATCCCCACAGGCCATACCAAGTGACCCCACCCATGCACGAATTCATGCACTGGGCCTCTGGTAAAGAATAGCAGAGAGAGGTCAACTTTAATAAATTTCATCTCCTGGCATGGGGCTTTGTACTTAGCTGCATGTATGTTATTGTTTTATTTGTTGTTGGGGTTTTTAGCATTTTTTATTGAAATAAGTCTAGAACAGTAAAAGTATCACCAAAAAAGGAGGAATTCACTACTTTGTGGCGGGGGGGGGGGGAAACAGTTAAAAGACTGGCTGCCATTACTTATATTCCTGGGAGGGTCGGGGTTGCTATAACCACCCTTAATTATATCCCTTTCCTATCTCAATTTCCTTTTTCCTGATTCTTCCCTACTTTAATATTATTTCCCACTTCTTTCCCGCTCCCTCTTATCCTGCCTATTTTTGCCTTAGGTCAGTCAGCCAGGTGCCTATTATGTGGTGGAAGGTGACATCTGCCTCCCTGATTGCCATCAGTGCAAAAAGAGTTGCTGAGTTTTTACTCAGATAATCTCATTTATTCTGCCCACACCCTTCCATGGTTTTGTCAGAGTGTTGTTTTCAGTTAGTGGTATGGGTTGTTACATCCTCTCCTCTCCAAGGTGAGATTTATTTGTACATCCCTCTTCCAGGTTGGTTGCACTCTGGAACTGCAGTTGCGGATTAATTTTTTGAAGACAGAATTACAGCTCTCCTAGCTTTATTTTCATTCTAACCCTGTCCTGGTGGCTGAGTTGAATGGAGACCCAGAGTAAACAACCTTTCCCTTCCACCCCAGCTGGCCACCGGAATAGGACAGCCACACCCAAGTCACCCCTGGGTGTTGTTCTTTAGCAGTGGTTCTCAACCTTCCTAATGCCACGACCCTTTAATACAGTTCCTCATGTTGTGGTGACCCCCAATTTCATTGTTACAAATTGAACATAATTAAGGCATAGTGATTAATTACAAAAACAATATGTAATTATATATGTGTTTTCTGATTATCTTAGGCGACCCCTGTGAAAGAGTTATTCGACCCCCAAAGGGGTCGTGACCCACAGGTTGAAAACCGCTGTTCTATAGGATCATGACAGAGCCTAAATTAAGCTATGGAAGAGACACGCTTACTGGGAAGGAAGACATGGTGAAAAGAAATGGCTTGGCAGTTACACACTGAGTTCCTTTGTTCACTGTCTAGCTTCCCCACCCTCCTTCTCCTCAGTTTCAATGTAAATCCTCTTTATCATTCCACTTCCTACCCCAATTGTGTACTATTCTCAGTGGTATGATTATTTTGGCACAAGCTTCCCAAGCTTGTCTTTCTGTCTTGAGGAAGTCCAGAAGTAGATGGGGCTCTTTCTGTCCAGGAACAGCCTGAAGCTGGAGTTAAATCCAATTCTAGCCTTGATATATCTCAGTAGGCTAGTGGGCCTTTTCAATCAAACCTCTGAAACTACTCAAACTGATTGTTGTCATTAAAGTGACATATGTTATTCTAAAATACTCAGATAAGATTTGTTACTGGAAGTCATTGCTGAAAGAACTCTCAAAGAAAGCTTAGCTGTTAACTAAGGGAATAAACCTATGGATAATTTTTGCTTTATCAGTATAAATGTACCTGGATTACAATTTGATTCCTTGATAAACACATCCCTTAGTCCCTTAGACAGAATTTATGTTTTTATTTTTTTTCTTTAGAAATATTTAAGTAAAACAATGAGCCAACTGCATGTCTGACTATAAAGGGTTCATTCTGAGATTGCTGGAAGCACACTATTAGAGAAAATTTCTAGGACTTTGGTTTAACATGCAAGAGCTTTCAATTAGGATCATCCAACAATGTAATAGGCTGCCTTGAGTTACTGAATGTCCACATGTTAAGAATTTTATAAAGGGGATTCCACTTTTGTTAAGGAGTTGGACTAGATCAGTATTTACAAAATAGTACATGGACAGTTTATATTAAAAGTATCAAGTGGGCTTGCTTTTAATGTAGGTTCACAGACCCCATTTCAGATCTCCTGAGAATTGAAATCTCATAGTGAAGTACAAGATTATATTTTTAAAAAGTGCTTGTAGGTGGTCTATAATGTTAAGAGAGGTTTGGGAATCAGTGAACCAGATGACTTCAAAAATTCCTTGTAGTTAGTTAACTAGAATATCCCTCAATCAATTATGAATGTTAATCTTGTACTTCAGGTGATGTAATTTCACCTATGGTTAATTTTGTTTTGTTTGTTTCTGTACACATATTTGTTCTGAATGCTCACATAGTCTATTATAATAACAGGTGATGGTAATGGAAAAATCAAGGACAGACAGAAGATACAGGAACTGACAAAAGTAAAAGAGGAGTGGGACTGAGATGATGAGAAATTTAACCATGAAAAGGGGAATTTGAACTTGGCACTTGAGACCATAGTACACAATTTAACAATTATTATATCTTTATTTTACTGCTGTTATAGCATTGATAGTAATAATTTCTTGAACCATTGATTAATTGATTCATTCATGTTTTGCACTCAACTTATATGCTGAGTGGTAACTATATGCCAGACACTGTCATCAAACCTAGAACTACATAGATAAATTAAAGCCCCAATCACATTAAAGCTAAAGAGAAGATAAATAGGTAATTATGACTCAATGTACTAATGCTAAGAAAGGTACATGAAAATGGATACAGGTAGGCAGAAGACAGAGGTATTCATTCTGCTTGGGGAAGATGCACAGAAAAGACTTCACTAAGAAGACCCTATTAGAGTTATACCTAAGATATAACAGTTCATTAGAAAGAAAATGAGAGGAAGGGCACCCTAGGCAGAAGAAACTGTGGAAGAGAAATATAAGCATACAGGTCATATTTTCTGTGGACTGAGTAAATGGGAGGTAGAAGAGGTTAGGGACTAGAAATTTAAGCTGGGATGAGGATTACTGGTATTTATGTATCCACAGGTGGTTCTTTCTACTAGCTGTAAGCTACTTGAGGTTAAGACCCAGATCTCATGCTTTTATCCTTCCACCTGTTCATAAACATCTGCTGAGTATCCCCTACAGGAAAAAGACTATAGCAGTTAGACAGCATTACTGAGGCATTTACTTGGCCTGAAGGAACTCATATTATGGTGATAGAAAAAATGTATAAACAAATAATTGCAGTACATATGATGAAATGAATATCCCTTCTTGCAGGATTTTCTAATAATTTTATATTAATTTTATACAAATATAATTCTTGTTTGGTAAAAAGTAATGTGGTATTTCACAATTTTGTTTCATAAAAACTTCCTGCCTCCATGCACCTTCTGGATATCCTAAGACAGGGCCAGGTGCTCAATAGTTCAGTAAATGCTTGTTGATATGGAATTAAATTAACCGACTACAGAAGAAAGAAGAAAGTGCTACAATGTACAAAGTCAAGTTAGGTTGGCAAGACATGGGATAGGGGACCAAGACAAAGTATGAAGACATACTGTGGCCTAGGTGTCAGGAAGCTTAGAAAAATAGAGTTATTAAAGAACAACTGTTGATGTTCTGCATTATTTTTATATGTTGCTTTTTGGATTTGGATTTCACCAGTCAAAAATATGCTTATTTAATTTGCTGGTCTCTTTCTCTTGACAATGAGAAGCAAATGAGACTGAGGCAAAGTGGGGTGAGAAAAAAAGCCCTTATCGTTTCTCTTTAGTACAGGTAAGAGGATGCTTTAAGGAGCTGGTTTAATAACTGTAGGATATTTAGAAGTCTGATAGAAGAAAAATAACAGCATAATTTAAAGTAATAAATAGCTTATATTTATTGCAAGCACTGTGTTAAAGTACTTCACATGCATTATTTTTCATGTTCATAACAAGTCTGTGAAGTAGAACCATCATTATCCCTACTTCAAATATACAGATACTGAACTATAAAGAGATTAGAAGATTTGATAAGACCATAAGGCTAGGAAGTGGCTAAAAGAGATTTGAACTCAGGCAGTATGATTTCAAACAACATGATTAGAGAAGACAGAAGCAGAGATAGGAGCAATTGGGGTTTTGTAATAGAGATAAAATAGGTGTGTGTATATGTGTGGGGGATGGGTTTAGGGGAAGATAGTGGCAAAAGAGAGATTAAAAATGTACATAAGGCAAATTATGTCAGGTATCCGGGAATTATGTAATAGGACTTCTCTGGCTGTGGCTTATTAAGTGGCATCTTGTAAAATGACACATTCCCATTCTTCTAAACAGTCTTAAGTCTGGTTATGTCTATCTATCTATTATCTATCTATCTATCTATCTATCTATCTATCTATCTATCTATCAATCAATCATCTATCATAATCTCTTCATCTATATCTAACAAATATGAGCTAAAAGATTTTAGTTTGCCTTTGATTTCCAAATCTGAAATGAGCAGATTAATTTTGATTTCAAAAACCTCAATTCTTGGGTGTTATTTTTCACATATCAAAGTAAGATCTTCTCATTAAAAATAGAAGATTGACTCTCATAACCTTTTCTCAAGAATCCATTCAGTAACTTCAAAAAGAGCTGCCTTAATCTTTTTCTAATATGTAGAGAGGTTATGCCACAAATAAAACACAAAAACAAAACCAAGAAAAAAAAACTTTTCTAACACAAGTAATTTTTTATGTTGCTCTTTTACAAGATTCTCATTTAAATGCAGATTGTAATGTGCTGCTACTTATAAGCTACACTATTTTGGCTATTAAAATGTTAATGGAAATATTAACTTTAAGACAGAAACTATTGTTGCGAAGCCATAAAGGTAGGAAAATTTACTTTTAGGGCATTTAAGTAAAGCTAGGTTTAAGTTCTCAGTTTGTCAGTGAAAAGGAAATTATTAGAAAAATATAAAGAAAGCACAGTGCAATCATACTTGTTTATAGCAATACTGCTGAGCTTTACACTAAGGAACAATTATTTCATTTTGTAGTTCGAAAAACTAACAGATTCATGTAGACATATATCTTTGGACAGCTTCACTTAGATTACAAATAGTGAATTGACAGACTGTGCAAATATTTGTTACCATTGCACTTACTCTCTCCTAAATATGATGAATTACACAGGGCCCTAAGGCAGTAATTTAAGAATGGCTTCAAATATATTTGGAACTTCCTTAATCTCCCAAAAGCTTTATCTTCTTCAGTACCCAATTTCTTATTTTAGGCCCCCAAAATAGTGATTCATGACCATCACAATGGTCTAAGGGCTATAGATGTATCCCAAACTGAATAAAAGGATGGTAAGGCCTAAGCCAAAGCGGAGTCCATCCTCTTGGGACGGGCTCTTGCTTGGCCCCCCAATTTCCAAATTATTATTTCTTGTCTTGTCTCTTTCATTTGCATGCAGCCCCTCTTCCAGAGCCTGAACCCTGAACCACACGGGACATGGGGCATTCACACTTTCCCACATTCTCTGTGTATTTACCCAAGGCTACCAGATTAACCATTTCGACTGGATTAAATAAAAAAAAAAATAAATGTGAATAGTGCTGCTAGTGATATGTTCAGTTGTTGAAATCACCAATGGGTAATGAGATAGAGGAGAGCCCGGCTGGATACTGGATAGTTCAGTTGGTTGGAGTGTCTCCCTTACACCATAAAGGTTGCAGGTTTGATCTCTGGTGGGGGCATGAATGGGAGGCAATGGCGCTCTCTCTCTCTCTCTCTCTCTCTCTCTCTCTCTCTCTCTCTCTCCCAAGTCAATAAACATTTTCTTGTGTGATGATAAGAAGAGAGAGAGAGAGAGAGAGAGAGAGAGAGAAAGAGAGAGAAAAGCAGGAGAGACTGCACAAATAGGAAACAAAAATTACCAATGAATGGTAAAAATGGTTCTTTTCATTGATTCATTTGTATTCTGATTTCCTATTAGCTGAAAACTATTACTAAAATTGTTTTGTTTTGTTTTTTAAAAAAATATATTTTTTTATTGATTTTTTACAGAGAGGAAGGAAGAGAGATAGAGAGTTAGAAACATCGATCAGCTGCCTCCTGCACATCTCCTACTGGGGATGTGCCCGCAACCCAGGTACATACCCTTGACCGGAATCGAACCTGGGACCTTTCAGTCCGCAGGCCGACGCTCTATCCACTGAGCCAAACTGGTTTCGGCACTAAAATTGTTTTAATGTTTATTTCTCCACCCCTTCCAATCCATTCCCATGGTGCATTCCACCTGGGAAATAGAGATGTATGTATGCCTTTGAGAAGGCAAGTGGAAATCTGAGTCACCAGCGGTTTTGCGAATTTCCTATAAGAAGACATTCTTCAAGGAGAAAGAAAAAGAAATTTAAGAAGAACTTCCTTTAAGGAAAAATATGCTTTTGAAAATACAAGTGTTTTAAAAAGTCAGTGTAATATAACTGCCTACTTTGTTACTTATTCCCAATGGTTTGAATATAACCCAAGATTCAAAGAAAAACTATTTTAAAATTGATTCAAGGCAAAGACTTTAAAATTATTTCACTTTTTCTCTTCTTCCTCTTACTTCCCATTTTATTCCATCTCTTCTTATCACCATTACTACTATAGGGCTATTACATGTAAAATACATTACAGTTGAGAAAGTGTTTATATAGATAATAACTCATTAAATAAATATTTACTAAGCATCCATGACATTGTCTGACCTTAACTATACAGTGGTTAAAAAACATATATTGGCCCAGCTCATGTAGCTCAGTGGTTGAGCTCAACCTATAAACCAGGAGGTAATGGTTCAATTCCCAAACATGCCTGGGTTGTGGGCTTGATCTGCAGTATGGACAGTGCAGAAGGCATCCAATCAATGGTTCTCTCTTGTCATTGATGTTTTTTTTTTCCTTTCTCTCCCTTTCCCTTCCTCTTTGAAATCAATACAGTATATTTAAAAATCACAGATTGAATTATTTCAAAAGGAATTTTAAAAACGAGTAAGTAAATTTGTCATTACAACTTGCAAAGTGTCATTAAGAAAAAGAACAAGGATGCTATGAGTGGATAACACAATGGACCTAGTTTACACTAGGAGGCCAGAGGCCCCTCTGTGTGGACATGAGCTGAGATGTAAGGATGAAAAGTTTTCAGTCAGATGAAAAATGGAATGATGACTTTTCCAGGTCTGGTGAACAACATGTGGAAAGGCCCTGTGGTAGAAACAGGCTTGACCACTAGAATGGAGTAGAAGAGGAAAAAGATGAAGATAGACAGGTACCATAAACCTGATGATGTAGGACCGTATAAGTTCAACTTAAAGAGCTTAAAGTATATTTCAAATAGAGTGGAAAGCTAATGAAGGGTTTTGAATAGGAAACTTATAGGATACAATTCACTTTATATCAGTGTTGTCTTATAGAAATATTTTTTTTAATTTTTCTAGTAGCCACATTGAAAAGGTAAAATGAAAACTGAGAATGAAGAAGTAAAAGTGTCAGTTTTTGCAGATGACATGACACTGTATATAGAAAACTCTAAAGACTCCACCAAAAGCTATTAGAAACAACAAAAAATAAGTTTGCAGGATTAAAATTCAATATACAACATTGGTGGTATAGTGGTGAGCATAGCTGCCTTACAAAATCAATATAAAAAATCCACTGCATTCCTATATGCTAACAATAAAATTTCAGAAAAAGAAAAAAAAACTTCATTTGCAATTGCAACAAAAATAATAAAATACCTAGGAATACATTTAACAAAGAATGTGAAGGTCCTAAATACTGAAAACTATAAAGCATTATTAAAAGACATTGAATAAGACACAACAAAATGGAAAAAAAAATATCCCGTGTCCATGGATTGGAAGAATCAACTTAGTTAAAATGTCCATATTACCCAAAGCAATATGCAGATGTAGTGCAATCCCCATCAAAATCACAATGACACTTTTTTAAAAGAACTAGAATAACAACAACAAAAACAACAACAAAAAAACCCATCAGTTTTGTACTGTACCAAAAGGCCTCAGAATAGCCAAAGCAATCCTGAGAAAAAAGAACAAAGCTGGAGGTATGACACTACTTGATTTCAAATTATACTACAGAGCAACGATAATAAAAAAAAGCATGTTATTGTCATAAAAACAGGCACAGAGACTAATGGGACGGAATTGAGGGCTTAGAAATAAAGCCACATGTATATGGGCAAATAATTATTTTTACATATAATTCAAGGGGTGGATTTGGGCTTTCTTCTTTCTACATTTATTTATTTATTTATTTATTTTCTTTAATATGTTTTATTGATTTTTAGAAGAGAGGAAGGGAGAGAGAGAGAAAATGATAGAAAGAGGAACATCAATGTGAGAGAGAAATATCAATCGGCTGCTCCTGCACACCCCCAACTGGAGATTAAGCCCACAATCCTGGCATGTGCCCTGACCCAATATCGAACTGGCAACCTTTCAGTGCACAAGACATTGCCCAACCAATTGAACCACATTGGTCAGGGGTAGGCAAATAATTTTTGACAAACATATCAAAAATATACAATGGAGAAAAGAAAGTCTCTTCAATAAATGGCACTGGGAAAGTTGGAATGCCATATGCAAAAAAAAACAAACAAAAAAACTAGACTACTATTTGTTT
Source organism: Myotis daubentonii (assembly GCF_963259705.1). NCBI lineage: Eukaryota > Metazoa > Chordata > Mammalia > Chiroptera > Vespertilionidae > Myotis > Myotis daubentonii. The sequence continues at coordinate 54,922,978 of NC_081861.1, forward strand.
ACATGTACAAAAATAAATTCAAAATGGATCAAAGACTTATATATATAGGATATGAAACAAAAATTACAAAGAAAAATACATGGGTATTAAATTTTTGGACCTTGGCATTCGAGAATGTTTTATGAATTTGACCTAAAAAACAAGGGAAGTAAAAGCAAAAAAATTGATGAATGATATTATATCAAACCAAAAAGCTTCTGCACAGCAAAAGAAACTACCAACAAAATAAAAAGGCAACGGAACCAAAAATACTTAAAAACAGCAGCTCTCACAAAGGGGTTAATATCTAAACTATAGAAAGAACTCATACAAGGAGATTAAAAATGGCAGCTGAGTAAGTGGAAGCTCACAGACACGCTCCCAGGACCAAACTGGAATTACAACTAAAATACAAAAAACCACCCTGACTAATCAACTGAAGACTAGCGGGAGGGAAATCTGATAGCCAAGGAGACTGGTAGGAAGGACAGAGGTGAGAACGGGCTGGTGAGGCTCCCACAGACAGTAGTTGAAGTTCTGGAGAGATATCTCAGCTGTGTGGAGATGCCATTGAGAACTCTGGAGTCTAATCCCCAAGCTGGGACCCCCAGCAGAGAGCAACAGAACTGAGAAAGGTTCCCAATAACATCGGGCTGTGAAAAGCAGCAGGGTTGCTGTCTGCCAGGGAGAGATGGCTGGAAAATAAGGCACCCACTTAAAGGGACAATGCACAAAATTTCAAGTACAGCCACTCACCTTGGGCTCCAGCAGAGGAAGGGCAGAGTGGACTGGAGCTGTTTGAGCATAAGCCAGGGTTGGGGGGTCTGGGGTTAGAGTGTGGAAGTCAGACATCTAGGTTTCCTGTGCTGAGTCATTGCCTCATGCTGTTGAGCTCATCTTTATCAGGCAAAGTTTGCTATCCAGGTGGTTTTTGAATCAGTGGGGGAAGGCAGTTGACCCAACCTATTGGAAAATCCCTTGCCTCACCCACCCTGTGGAGTTTCTGAACCCCATTAAGATACAGAGAATAACAGTTAGCCTGCAGACAGAAGCAGTTGTCCCACCCTGTTGGAAAAACCCTCACCCCCACTTTGGATAATTTTGTGAGGCTACTCTAGACTGAACCCGAATAGTCTGCAGGCAGGTCTCTGGAGGCTTTGAGTGTTTTCCTGATCAAATTAACCAGAAACAGCTGTTTGGTTCCCTGCCACAGACACCATCCCAGACTGCTCAGTGAGGCAAAAGCAGCTGGACCCCCAGAGCCTGCAACCAAAACCTGCAGGATGAGCTCCATGGGAGAAGGGAGTATAACTCAGAATAGGGACAATCAAGGTGTGAGTCTCAAGGTAAAACCAGCCTCTGGTTGGGGAGAGGTGGCGACGAGTCTGGCACTGAGACATACATGACATGCCAGACATAGACAGACATTTTCTCCTGAAGAGATAGCCCCTCCCTGCAGTATCCAGGCAACCAATACAGCCACACCCAGACTATACCCTGAGTGTTACAAAAGATACAAAAATGAATCTGAATAGTCCCTGAGAGCCCTCAGGGACTGGGCTGAAGAGAAGTCATTCAGTTTTGGAAAGCCATATAGCAACCTCCCCAACTATAGCCCTGTCAGAATCAGCTGCTTGAGAGATTAAGATTGAAAGCAGGCAGACCAGCTAAGTGGAAAGATTGGTCCTGCCTGCTGGCAGTCAAGGCTGTTGTGATAGACACAGAGAGAGGAGTGGTGGACCACTTGGAACTTCAACAATTTAACTGGAAGCTAAGAAGTGACAGACAGTACAGAAGAGTGGGATCTTAAACCAGCCCCCATGGGGCATTGAAATGTAATGGAAAGGAACGACACTTCACTTTTTCATTTTTATTTTATTATCATTTTGTTATCTCTTTTTTCTTTATCTTCTTTTTTTCATGTGTATCTTTATTTTTTATTTCTTTTCACATTATTTTTTATCCTATTTTTAAATTAAAATTTTAAATTGTTTTTCTTTCTCTTTCTTCTTATCCACTCATCCACTTTCTATTTCCTCTATACTGAACTTAGGTCCTCTCCATATTCACCAATTCCTTAACCTTCCGTTTTGTATATAAGCTCGGCCTCTACAGATTCTGCTCCCACCCTCTTTTCTGGGTAATTGGTGTTTGCATTTTTTTGGTTTATCTGTTTGTTCTATGGTATTTTTTTTCACCATATATACATTATTTCCTTTTTCTTCTTTTTTTCTACTTTTTATTTTCTCTCTTACCATTTTTCTCTCCTCAATATCATTGTTCTATCTTTTCTCTCCCCTAATTCACTTTTATCTGGTGATCACTTATATTGGGGTTACCAGTGTCATGAGTACATTTGTGTTTTGTTCCCTTTGTGTTGTGTCTTATAGAGTTGCATTTTGTCCTATTTGGTCAATATGGTTGAAAGTGAGCCACATAACCAGACATGCGGAGAGGAGACTCCATCCATGAACAGGTCAATAATACTCTAGACCCAACTACAGAGCAGGAAGATGGCATCAGTGAGGGAGAGAGCATGAATGAGAGAGGGAGTGAAAAGGGAGTGTGTGGATATGTGGCATGTGTGTATGTGTACATGAGTGAAGGACAGTCAGATCCTACAGGACCTTTGGGAAAAGGTGGACCAGGCCAACCTAGCTGGGCAGCCTCTACTACTAATGCAAATAGTCTTGGGGAAGCTGGTTCTACCACAGAGGCCACACCTTCTTGAAGGGGAGAGCTGCTGTGACTGGGAGACCTGCCTCACCTCCAAACAGGGTGCCTTCAGACACTACCCAAGACTCTATAGCCACCCCCACCAAGGACCTGCTACCTTGGCTGCAGTCCCACAGTCACTGGGAATCCATCCAACTCGGCCAAAGGCTACTATGAGTTCCGAAGTGCTCCCCTATGGCTGACCCAATGCTTTAGCCCAGGGCGCTGTGAACATGCAAGCAGCAGCTGCATGAACAGCCCACCCAACTCTGAGGAGCAGCAGTCTCATGCAGCTGGTCACCATACAAGGAGCAGCAGTCACATGAGCAGGCCACCCCCAACCAAGAAGCAGCATCCTTCCAAGCACGTGGCCCCATCCAAGGAGCAGCAGCCACGTGAGCAGCCCCCCCCCCTTCATGGAGCAGCAACCATGTGAGAAGCTCACCCCCACGAGCCCAAAGAGCAGCAGCCATGCACAGCCTGCCCCCATAAGAGGACCAATAGTCCCACATGCAGCCTGCCCCATTCCATGGAGCAGCAGCCATGCGAGCAGCCCGCCCCCATTCAAGAGGCAGCAGCCACACACAGCTCGCCCCTGTCTGAGGAGCAGCAGCAACATGAGCTGCCCGCCCCAGACCAAATAACAGCAGCTGCATGCAACCTGCCCCTGTCTGAGTAGTAGCAGCAACGTGAGAAGTCCACCCTAGTCTAAGGAGCAGCAGCCACAGCAGCATCCCGACCCCGCCAATCTGAGGAGCAGTGACTGCTGCAAGCAGCTGCACAAACAGTGCCCACCAAAGGAGTCACTGCCAACTAAGGAGCAGCCACCGCCCAAGGAGCAGCCACCGCCCAAGGAGCAGCCCCAGCAAGACTCGACACTTAGATCCTTCTGTGAGAGCAAAAATGGGGAGACAAAGATACCACCAAAGGGAAAAAAAGAAGGCATTGTCAGAAAAGAAGCTATGTGAAATGGAGTCATGCAACATTTCAGAAAAAGAATTCAGAATGAAACCAAGAGCTGGTTCTTTGAAAGGGTAAACAACATTGATAAACCTATAGCCAGGCAAACCAAGAAGCAGATAGAGAGGACCCAAATAAACAAAATAAAAAATCAGAGAGGTGAAATAACAACAGACCCGACAGAAATAAAAAGGATTGTTAAAAATACTATGAACAACTCTATTACAACAAATTAGACAACCTAGAGGAAATGGACATATTCCTAGAAAAATACAACCTTCCAAAACACAAAGAGGAAGAATCTAAAAATCTCAATAGGCTGATAACTATGGAGGGAAGTAAAGCAGTTATCAAAAAGCTTCCAGTAAACAAAAGCCTGGGCCAGGTGGCTTCACAGAGATGTTTTACAAAACATACAAAGAGGAACTGTCCTCCTCAGACTATTCCAAAAAATTTATGAGGAAGGAATACTTTCAAGCTCATTGTATGAAGACAGTATTACCCAAATACCAAAATAAGATAAAGTTAACACAATGAAAGAGAATTACAGGCCAATAACCCTCATGAACATAGATGATAAAATCCTCAACAAACTTCCAGCAAATCAGAACCAGCATTACATCAGAAAGATCACACACCATGAGCAAGTAAGATTTATCCTGGGGATCCAAGGATGGTACAACATCCGCTAATCAATAAATGTGATACATCACAGAAACAAATTGAGATATAAAAATCACAAAAATCACATAGTCATATAAATTGATGCAGAAAAAGCATTTAACTAAATCCAACACCCTTTCTTGATAAAAACCCTCAGCAAAATGGGAATAGAGGGATCATAGCTCAACATAATAAAAGCCTTATATGACAGACCTATAGCCTACATCATACTCAATGGGCAAAAACTAAAACCATTTCACCTAAGAACAGGAATGGGACAGGGATGCCCACTCTCACCACTCCTGTTCAACATAGTACTGGAAGTGCTAGCCATAGCAATTATACAAGAAGAAGAAATAAAAGGTATCCAAACTGGAAAAGAAGATGTAAAACTGTCATTGTTCGCAGATGACATGATACTGTACATAGAAAACCCTAAAGATTCCATCAAAAATTATTAGACTTAATAAATGAATTCAGCAATGTAGCATGATAAAAAAATTAATGCCAAGAAATCTATGGAATTTTTATACACCAATAGTGAATTTACAGAAAGAGAGAATAATAAACAATCCCATTTACCATCACACCAAAAGAATTAAGATACCTAGAAATAAAAGTTAACAAAGGAGGTAAAAGACCTGTACTCAGAAGAAAACAGGACACTGAATAAAGAGATAGAGGAAGACATAAACAGATGGAAGAACATACCATGTTCATGGATTGGTAGAATCAACATCATTAAAATGTCCATATTACCAAAAACAATCTGTAGATTCAATGCACTCCGCATTAAAATACCAATGGCATATTTCACAGTCCTAGAATGAACTCTCCAAAAATTCATCTGGAATAAAAAAAGACCCTGAATAGCTGCAGGAATCCTGAGAAAGAAGAACAAAGTAGGATGGATCTCAATACCAGATATCAAGCTGTATTACAAAGCCATTGTTCTCAAAACTGCCTGGTACTGGTACAAGAACAGACATATAGACCAATGGAACAGAATAGAGAACCCAGAAATCAACCCAAAACACTATGCTCTATTAATATTTCACAAAGGAGGGCAAAACATACAGTGGATTCAAGGCAGTCCCCAATAAATGGTTTTGGGAAAACTGGACAAATATAGGCAAAAATACTGAAACTGGACCACCAACTTACACCATACACACAAACAAAATAAAACTCAAAATGGATAAAGGACTTAAACGTAAGACGGGAAACCATAAAAATCTTAGAGGAATCCATAGGCAGCAAAATGACTAATGGCATGTTTGTGAAACCTATGGCTGACTATCCTCCAATTCCTACCCTAAAAACATTGATTATAATTACCCCAGGGAAACTTCTCTATGACATTCACAGATTTTGAATGCAGCTGCCTAAAAACTGTAACAATCAAGTTCAAGTTATAACAGTAGCATTTGGTAATTAAAGAGAGGGAGTCAAATGAAGCATCTTATAGAAAAACTAGAAGCCTGGTGCATAAAATTTGTGCATGGGTAAGGTCCCTAGGCCTGACCAGCAATCAAGGCCGATCAGGGCCTTCCTTCCTGGGCCAGGGCCAGGGCCTCCCTTCATTCCGTGCCACCTCCTGGTGGTCAATGCACATCATAACAAGCAATTGAACTCCCGGTCTTTATCTTTAAAAAAATAAAATAAAAAGGGTTACTCTAGCCTGGGCTGATAAGTGCCATCTTGTGGTTGGTACTAAAATAATACTTTGATTCCAAAGATAAACAAAATCCAACTCAATCTGGTGATCTACTTTATGTCAAATGAACTTTTAAGATTATGAATAAAATATTCTTTCCAATAGTAACAAAATAGCACTATCAAGCAAGTGGTATATCTTGGAATACAAACTAGGAATGCTGAGGGAAGACACAAAATAATATACTAAACTAAGTAGGAGGAAAATCATTCCTTTGAGAATATTTTTAAAGCATTAAAATTAAAACATAACAATTTATGCTGATAATATAACATGCTAGAAATTCCTTTGCAGTCAATTATTTTTAATCAGAAATATAAACTTGCAACTCAAGTTACAAATTTCAATTGATTCTAATTAGGAACCAATTCCCCAAAATTAGTACCCCTTTTATGTAATAAGACTCAAAACAAATCAAGACAAAAAATGATAACCAGATGCAATCAGGATGTATTAAGTAAAGCTAAATTGTGAATAAGAGAGACTCTATGCAAAAACCTCTGATAAATCTAGACACAAGAAAATATACAATTTGTCTTAATTAAAGGGTGGTTTCAAGAGCAATATAGTCATTGAGTGGTGCAAGCCTTCCACTATTTTCAATGGAAAATTAGATCATTATTTAATTGACCCTCTCAGAGACTGTGATTATTGTTACGTCTCTCCTTTTCCTTTTCCAAAGGTAAAACTGGCTTGTTCTTACAACATGATGAGATTAAGCTGGAAATTATAAAGTACTCTCAACTAATAATCATAAAATTGCCACTTTTTAAAAATTAAATCTTTATTGTTGAAAGCATTACATACATCCTTACTACCCCCCACATTGACGCCTTCTAGCACTTGGGCTGTTTCCAGATCTTAAGTATTATAAATTGTGCTGCTATGAACATAGGGGTGCATACATACTTTCTGATTGGTGTTTCAGGTCTGTTAGTATATATTCCTAGAAGTGGGATCATTGAGTCAAATGGCAGCTCCATTTTTAATTTTGTGAGGAAACTCCATATTGTTTTTCCAAAATGGCTGCAAGAGTCTACATTCCCACCAGCAGTGTACCAGGGTTCCTTTTCTCCCCACATACTCTCCAGCACTTGTTATTTGTTGATTTGTTAATGTTAGCCATTCTGACAAGTTTGAGGTAATACAATTATTGTCTTTTTAATTTGCATCTCTCTGATGATCCATGACTTTGAGAATTTTTTCATATGTCTCTTGGCCATCTATATACCTGCTTTGGAGAAGTGTCTATTTAGGTCCATTGCACATTTTTTAATTGGAATGTTTCCCTTCCTTTTGTTAAGTTGTATGAGTTCTTTATATATTTAGGATATTCAGTCTTTCTCAGATGTATCATTGCCAAATATGTACTCCCAAACAGTGGGCTCCTTTTTCACTTAGTTGATGTTTTTTTGTTGTTGTTTTGTTTTTTGTTTTGTTTTGTTTTGTTTTTTGTACAGAAGCTTTTTATGTTTATACTAGAGGCCTGGCACACAGAATTTGTGTACAGGTATGGTCCCTAGAACTAGCCTGCAATCAGGGCCATCTTTCCCAGCTGCCTGCAGTCAGCCCTCCCGCTGTTGCCACCTACCCTCGGTTCCCTGTTCACCATTGGGTGATTAGAGCCTGACGGCCAGGGAAAGGGACCAAGAGGTTGGCCATCCCTGCCCACTTGCCAGCCCTGCACCTGCTGTGGGACACCCTCTCTATGTGGGACTACCAGCAGGGCAAGGGACTTGGCTTGGTGCCATCCACCTCCCTAGCCACCCACCCCGGTTCCCCGTTCGCCATGAGGCAATAGGAGCTTGCGGGCTAGGGAAAGGGACCAAAAGGTGGTCAGTGTGCCTCATAGTGACTGGTCCAGTGGTTGTTCTGTTTGTTCTGCCATTAGGGTCAATTTGCATATTACCCTTTTATTATATAGGATATTCCCATTTGTTTAATTAATTTTTCCTTAGTTTCCTTTGCCCAGGGAGAAGTATCCATAAACATATTGCTACATGAGATGTCTGAGATTTTGCTTCCTATTTCTTCTAGGATTTTTATGAATTCACATGTTACATTTAAGTATTTTATCCATTTTTAGTTCATTCTTGTGTATGGTATAAGTTGGTGGTCTCGTTTCATTTTTTTGCATGTAGCTGTCAAATTTTCCCAGCACCATTTATTGATGATCAAGACTGTCTTGGCTCCATTGTATGTTCTTTCCTGCTTTGTCAAATATTAATTGAGCATAATGGCTTGAGTTAATTTTAGGGGTCTCTCTTCTGTTCCATTGATCTATGTGCCTGTTCTTATGCCAGTACCAGGTTGTTTTGGTTACAGTGGCTTTGTGGTATATCTTGATATCTGGTATTGTGATCCCTTCAACTTTGTTCTTCTTTCTCATGATTACTGCAGCCATTTAGGGGCTTTTTGTTGCTTAATTTGGAAAATAGTAGCTTACTGAGTTATGTAGAACATCCAAACATTGACAGGTCATTATGTCATATTAAAGAGTCATGTTCAGGAGCATCATCACCAATATCATAAGAAGTCTTGAGATATTGAGAAGCTTTCAAGTTCATAGTGGTGGATTTTGGAGTATTTGTTCTAGATCTGTGAAATAAGCCATTGGAATTTTAATAGGGATTGCATTGAATCTGTAGATTGCTTTGGGTAGTACAGACATTTTAATGATGCTAATTCTACCAACCCATGAACATGTTATATTTTTCCACTTATAGTGGGGCCTTGACTTACGAGTTTAATTCATTCCGTGATGGAGCTCGTAACTCAAATTACTCGTATGTCAAATCAAAAAGTGAACAAGTGAGACACGTGATGCTGGGCTGATGTTGTGGCGTTCACTGTGACATCTGCTGTGCCAACTAGCAGTGGGGTATCTGAAGCTGGCTCATAACCCGAATTTTAGCTCACAACTCAAAGCAAAACATTGGCCGAGAGACGGTTCGTATCTCGAAAAATTCGTTAGTCGGAACACTTGTAAGTCAAGGCCCCACTGTATTTATATCTTCTTCTATCTCTTTTTTCAATGCCCTGTGGTTTTCTGAGTACAAGTCTTACTTTCTTGATTAACTTTATTCCTAAATACCTTAATTTTGTTTTTGCAATGGTAAATGGGACTATTGTTTTAGTTTCTATTTCTGATAATTCATTATTGGTGGATAAAAATTGCATCTATTTGTGGATGTTCATTTTGTATCTGGCTATATTGCCAAATTCCTTTATTAAATCTAGTAGTTTCTTTGGTGGAGTCTTTAGGGTTTTCTATGTACAATATCATGCCATCTGTGAATAATGACAGTTTTACTTCCTCCTTTCCAATTTTGAGCCCTTTTATTTCTTCCTCTTATCTGATCACTGTGGCTAATACTTCCAGTACTATGTTCAATAAGAGTAGTGAAAGTGGACATTCCTGTCTCTTTCCTATATTAGGGGAAATGGTTTTAGTTTTTGCCCATTGAGTATAATGTTCACTGTTGGTTTCTCATATATGAACTTAAATATTTAGAAGTATAATACCTCTATTCCCACTTTACTGAGAGTTTTTATAAAAAACAAAAGGATGTTTGAGAACTCAGAATCTAGAGACAGAGACAGAACTTATAAGACAGAACTTCAGAGACAGGGCTTGGAAGACAGGACCAAGAGAGACAGAGCCTAGGCACAGAACCTACACAGAACGTTCTCTAGAGACAGAAGAACTTCGCTGGCGAGAGCATGCTGGAGGATCCTGGACCGGGACTGGCCTCGGAGCCTGGAGGCGGAGCCTGGCGAGAGAGCATGGCAGGGGATCCTGGACTGAACCTGACTGCGGAGATTGGCAGGAGAGCCTGACTAGAACCTAGTGACTGAACCTGACTGGAGAACCTGGACAGAACCTCTCTGGAGATCCTAACCAGAACTTTGCTAGAGATCCTGATCAGACCCTGACAAGAGAACCCGGCTATGATGATCAACTGAACTCAGTCTATGTGTCATTCCTTCTTTGCCGACTCCGTCCACGCCTTTGGGGACCCCTGGACCCGCTGGGGTTGGACCCCAGCATCTGGCGCCCGAACAGGGACCCCTAGGTAAGCCCCATTATCGGGACGGATAGGACTCCACCGTAGGAAGAGGGTGGATAGTCTTCGCCGACTCCGTCCACACCTTTGGGAACCCCTGGAACAGGATTCCCATAGGTAAGCCCCCCCCATTGAGAACCCCCACATTCGGGACGGATAGGACTCCACCAGGGTGCTGCAAACCCCCCTACAGAGGATAAGTAGGGTAAGAAGGTGGATAGTACAGAACTTAGATTGAGAAGATGTGCCATACTGAGTCCAAAGAAAGAAGACTCTGTATTGATCTTTAGTTTAAGAAGATGTGCCATACTGAGTCTAAAGAAAAAAGACTCCGTATTGATCTTTTAACATATATGCTTGTTAGCAGAGGAATTAAGATTACTCCCAGTCAGACAGAACATTTTATACAAGAAATACGTCCATGCTTTTCTGAGGAAGGAAAGGTGCCGGAAAAGTAAATGTAGAGGCATGGGAGAAGGTAGGCCCAAGGAGCCTTATCCTTAACCCCACTGCAGCCTTTCCACCCCGGGAAAGTGCAGGATTGGCAAGCTCTCCCTAGGGTGATAGATCAGGACTCAGGTAATAGCAGAAAGCGCCAATCCTACTCTTAAAATGGATACAAGAGAGCGTTTGAGGTTTTTCTTTTTAATGCCTGCTTTTAAAAAATAAAAAAGGGGGAATTTGCCGGGAGCCGGTCCATGCTTGCTGTTTCAAGGGACCTGGCATATATGGCATACTGTTCTTAATATGTTTGCTCACCTTCTTGGCACTATGTGTCTTAACCAAGGTCTCTGAGAAAGGTTGTTTTCCCCAGGTAGGGATTTTCCCCTGAAGTTAGGGAGGGAATAAAACCCCTCAACTAAGTGCCAGGTGGGTAATTAATCCCTTTAACTATGAACAATCATGCTTAAACTACATAATCTTTTCTCCCTGGAATGGAGATAAGAAACGCCCTAACCTTTGTAATAGAGATTGATAGGATTGAATCAACTGGTATAAATACAGTTGTAACAAGACAGAAACACTCAGAACTTAGAACAGAATCAAGAAGACAAAACCTACACGGAGCCTAGGGACAGAAGAACTTCGCTGGAGAGAGCATGCCGGAGGATCCTGGAGAGGGACTGGCCTCGGAGCCTAGAGACAGAGCCTAGCGGGAGAACATGGCAAGGGATCCTGGACTGAACCTGACTACAGAGATTGGCAGGAGAACCTGACTGGAACCTGGACACTGAACCTGACTGGAGAGCCTGGACAGAACCTGGCTGGAGAACCTAGCGAGGGAACATGGCTACAGAACCTCGCTGGAGATCCGAAGCAGAACCTCTCTGGAGATCCGGGCTAGAGATCCTGGCTAGGTTGCTGATCAACTGAACGCTGTCTCCGTGTCATTCCTTCTTCACCGACTCCGTCCACACCTTTGGGGAGCCCTGGACCCGCTGGGGTTGGACCCCGGCAGCTAGCATACTGAATGACATAGTATGAGTCTCAATTATTTCATCAAAGACTTAATTCAAGGACTTGTTTGTTTCAGTAACTAAAGAGAATGACTGCCTAGAAAGATAAAAACAGACACATGGAAAGTGCAGCCAAGTACTTTCCCTGGACAAAAATCTCTTCTTCTTGACACTTACCTTTGGAACACACCTGCCTTTTTGGTGACTAGGGCATTTCAGCTAAGGACTCATTTAGTTAGTATGCTGAAGACTAGGGCAGAGTACATTTGATTAGCTATTTTATTTATTCTATACTAGTAGCCCGGTGCACTAAATTCCTGCACATTAAAAGGGAATTAATTGCCCTAAACATTTGGGCTCGGATAGAGCATCGGCCTGTGGACTCAAGGGTCCCAGGTTCAATTCTGGTCAAGGGCATGTACCTTGGTTGCGGGCACATCCCCAGTGGGGAGTGTGCAGGAGGCACCTTGTGGAAAGTGATTTTGGAAAAATTGGTTCACACAATTGTGGGGGCTGGCAAACTCATAATCTGCAGGGCAAGCTGTCGGGCTCAAAGTCGTGTATGAGTTGATGTTTCAGACAAGTCTGTAGCTAGAACCTGAGGCAGTGTCTCCATTGCACTTTGGAGGCAGGATCCTGTCTTCTTCAGGAAACTTCAGACTTTGCTCTTCAGGTCTTTTAACTAATTGGATGAGGTCCATCCACACTATGAAGAGTAATCTGCTGTATCAAAGTCTATTGATATAAACCTTAATCACATTTAAAATTTTTCCTCATGAAAAAAAAATAAAAATAAAAAAAGGATGTTTAATTTCAAATGCTTTTTTGTGTCTATTGATATGATCATGCGATTTTCATTTTTCAATTTGTTTATGTGATGTATTATGCTTATTGATTTGTGAATATTGTATCAGCCTTGCATCCCTGGAATAAAAGCTACTTAGTCATGGTGTATGATCTTTTTAATATATTGTTGGATCTGATTTGCTACTATTTTGTTGATAATTTTTGCCTCTGTGTTCATCAGGGTTATAGGCCTGTAATTCTCTTTCTTTGTAGTGTCTATCTAGTTTTGGAATTAGGATAATGCTGGCTTCATAAAAAGAGCTTGCAAGTATTCCTTCCTCTTGGATTTTTGGAGTAGTTCAAGGAGTATAGATGATAGTTGTTCTTTAAAGGTTTGGTAAAATTCCCCTCTGAAGCCATGAGTAATAGGCCTTTTGCTGAGAGTTTTTTGTTTGTTTGTTTTTTGTTTTTGTTTTTGTTTTTCCTACTGCTCTATTTCATCAGTTGTTATTAGTCTATTCAAGTTTTCTGATTCTTCCTAATTCAATTTTGGAAGACTAATTTTTTATAGGAATTTTTACATTTCATCCAGGTTGTCCAGCTTATTGGGATATAGTTGTTCATAGTATTTTCTTACAATCTTTTGTATTTCTGTGGTGTCATTTGTTACTTCACTGCTTTTGTTTCTGATTTGATTTGCATCCTCACTCCGTCTCTGAATGAGTCTATTGGTTCATCAATCTTGTTTGTGTTTTCAAAGAACAAGCTATTGGTTTCAATGATTTTTTCTATATTTTTTAGCCTTTATGTCATTTATTTCTGCTCTAACCTTGATTATTTCCTTCCTTCTACTTACTCTGGGCCTTTCTTGTTGTTCTCTTTCTAATTCTTTAAGTTGTAAAATTAAATAATTTATTATTCATTTTTCTTGATTTTTGATGTAGGCTTGTAGTGCAATGAACTTCCTTTTCAGGAATGCTTTTATTGTTTCTCCTAGATTTTTGGTTGTTCTGTGTTCCTTTTCATTTATTTCCAGGAAGTTTTGAATTTCTTTTTTGATATTGCTGGCCACCAGTTCATTGTTTAATAACATGCTATTTAGTCTCCATGTGTTTGAATGTTTCTGGGTGTTTTTATTGTAGTTGATTTCTAATTTCATTCCATTGTGATCAGAAAAAATACTTGATATCATTTCAATCTTCTTGAACTTGTAGAGATTTGTTTTGTGTCATTGTGATCTATCTTTGACAATGACCTGACCATGAACCAAGGTGGTGGGGTAGGTAAATGCCAATAAGCACCACCTCCCTCAACCACATCAAATTTACAACAAAAATGCACAACAACTGTCATTCAGAATTGCCTGAAAGCTGGCTGAATGGATGTCCTACAATATAGAAGTAAAGAAGAAAGCACATTGAGACAGGTAGAATGGGCTGAGGGATTCAATAGGCTGGTCTAACACAATCCTGTGTCATTTAAAAAAAAAATAGGAGGAAGATCATCTCTATGGAGTCCACCATGAAGAATAATGGGCCCCTGCTACACAGAATACCCCAAGCCCAGGGATACAGAGCTTAAAAGAGATGTCCCCCCACACTTAGGAACTGAAAACAAAAAAACAAAACAAAAACAGTGGAGATTGTGACTGAGTGACATGAAGGCTGCTGGAGACCAGGTCTTCCTTTTAAAGGGCTGGCACATGAACTTACTCAGACTCCATTCTTCTGAAGTCTAGCACTGGGCAGCTTTAGGAACACTGCCACATACCATGAGGAACTGAATTGTCTGGCATTAGGACAGAAACTTGGTGGATGTCTTTCTCCCAGACTGGGGTGGTCACAGGGGTCACTGTTCCTGTGCTGAGACCTCCCCTGTCACAGAGCTGACTGGCAGCCAAATTTGAGTCTTCATCAGCCTATTTCACACTGATTTCTCTGCCCTGGTCATTCCATGAGACCTCATCCCATCCAATTTGCAGCCCCACCCAAGCTGTTTGCAGCAACTTTTCCATATGAATGACCTGTCCTGGTGAAGGCTTTCCTAAATTCTCTGACACTAGGTTCATCTGGTGTCAGCATGTCACAAAACTATCAATAAAAGGCCCATTAACTGGCATAGCACCAGCATGCCTTGCTTCACAGCTGGGCCTTGCCTGGGCATTTCCATGCTTAATACAGATAGCAGCCATCTATAGGTCTCGCTGTAGCTCCCTCCATGTAGCCCAGGAAATGGCTGAGTTTATATATCTCTGGAGGCTCTTCATCCAGTGCACATGATGGACAGTTTCAGACCATACCAGATTACAACTCGGCACATCCACCAGCAACAAACTCCAGCGGCAGACTCAGGGAGCACCAAAGACCCACTGAAGCATGTCCAACTCCCAACTCCATAGGATTGTTTTCTGCACAGCAGCTCTCCCACTATAGTTGCATCTGGTCCTCACAGCCAGTTGGCCTGGAGGTCAATTCCTCCTAGCGACACCAACATCAATCAAGGCTCAACTACAAGACTGTTCATACAGCCCAAACAGAGGCACACCTAGAGTACCCAGGTCAGGTAACTGGGGGGGGGGGGGGGGAGGGGCTGAGCCATTGGGCCCTATACAAGGCCATTCTAACAATTCTAGGAGGCATAGAAGCTCTATTTAATACATAGAAACAAACACAGGGAAGCAGCCAAAATGCAGAGACAAAGAAACAGGTCACAAATGAAAGAAATGGAATCAAGCAAACTACTATATAGAGCATGGGTGGGCAAACTTTTTGACTCGAGGACAATGGGTTCTTAAACTGGACCATCCAAAAGCATGGATGGAGTGTTTGTGTGAACTAATATAATTTCAAAGTAAACATCATTACATAAAAGGGTATGGGTTTTTTTGTTGTTGTTGTTGTTTTTTTAGTTTTATTCATTTCAAACGGGCCGGATCTGGCCCGCAGGCCGTAGTTTGCCCACAGCTGGTATAGAGTTTAAAACCATGGTTATAAGGTTACTGAAGGAACTTCATGGGAGCTTCAAGGGACTCAGTGAGACTTTCAAGGATCTCAGTAATAATGCCGAAGACATCAAAACGGGCCAGCCAGAAATTAAACATACATTAACTGCAATAAAGGGTAATTTACAGGGATTCAATAGTAGAGTAGAGGATTATGAGAATCCAATCAATGATTTGGAATATGAGGAAGCAAAGAACACACAATCAGAAGAGTAAAAAGAAAAAAAGAATCCAAAAATATGAAAATAGTGTAAAGAAACTCTGGGACAACTTAAAATGTACCAGCATTCACATTATGGGGGTGCCAGAGGAGAAGACAGAGAACAAGATATTGAAAATCTATTTGAATAAATAATGACAGAACACTTCCCCTACCTGCTGAATGAAATAGACTTACAGGTCCAGGAAGCCCACAGAGTCCCAAACAAGAGAAATCCAAACAGACCCACACTAAGATGCATCATAATTAAAATGCCAAGGATTAAAAATAAAGAGAAGTTCTTAAAAGCAGCAAGAGAAAAGCAGTTACTTACCTACAAGGGAGCCCATAAGACTGTCTGCTGATTTCTCAACAGAAACTTTTCAGGTCAGAAGGGAGTGGCAAGAAATATTCAAAGTGATGAACACCAAGGACCTATAACCAGGATTATCCTACCAAGCAAAGCTACCATTTAGAATTGTAGGTCAGATAAAGAGCTTCACAGAAAAGAAAAAGCTAAAGGAGTTCATAATCACCAAACCAGTATTACATGAAATGTTGAAGGGTATTCTTTAAGGCGAGGAATAAAAAGAAGAATAAATATGAACAATAAAATGGCAATAAATACATATCACTCAATTGATTATCAAAATAAATGAACAAGAAATCTAATGAACAAAATAAACTGTTTAGTAAATTAAATCATGGAACAGACTGCTGAATCTCAGAGGGAAAAGGGAGGGGGGCAAAAAGAGATTAACCAAAGATCTTACCTATGGATTCAGATAATAGGGAGGTAAAGGTCTGGCCATGATGGGAACTCAATGAAGGGGGGAAATATGGGGATAAAATGGGAATTGGTAATGTTCTCAACAATACAGATTTTTTTAAAAAAAGAGAGAATGAAGGATTCAAGATGGCTGCCGACAGGACAGCAGGCTGAAAGATGCTGTGTGAGTGAGAGAACAAAAGGAGAGTGCATGGATGAGTGGGGAGTGTCTATATTTGTGAGTGAGGGACAACTATATTCCAAGGGACTGTTGGGGACTGGCAAACCAGGCTCCCGTGGCCAGGCAGCCTCTCCTGCTGCTGAAATCTCTTCCAGAGTGGCCGGCTCTACTGCAGAGACCACTCCATCTTGAAGGGGAAAGTGGCCGTGATCTGAAGCCCAGCCTTACCTTCATTAGGGAAGACTTAAGATACCTCCCAGGACCCTACAACCGCAATGCCCAGGGACCAGCTGCCTCAGCTGCAAACCCAGGAATATGGGGACTCCAGCCTCCCTGATGGTGGGCACCTAAAAAGTCTGTCCAGGGGGAGACAAAATGGGACAAATATGCAGATGAGCCCTGTACATTCTCAGAGAGCAGATAGAAGGAACAGCTGAATTGAATAACATACACCCAGAATTGCCGAATTAAACACAGCTGGAAAGGTCAGATATTGCCTAGAGTCGTGGTTGGCAAACTGTGGCTCGCGAGCCACATGCGGCTCTTTGGCCCTTTGAGTGTGACTCTTCCTAAGCCTTAGGAGTACCCTAATTAAGTTAATAACAATGTTCCTACCTATATAGTTTAAGTTTAAAAAATTTGGCTCTTAAAAGAAATTTCAATCGTTGTACTGTTGATATTTGGCTCTGTTGACTAATGAATTTGCTGACCACTGGCCTAGAGAAAGTTAACGCAGGAAACAGAGAGCTACATAACCAGACACCCTGAGAGGAGCAATCATGGGGAGATAAAGGAAAAGCCTGCATACCAAAGAAAAGGAGAAATCACCAGAAACGGAAGTAAATGAAATAGAGGCAAGCAATATGTCAGAGAAAGAATTCAGAGGAATGGTCATAAGGACACTTAAAAGGACGACAAATTTAACAATATGTGTAAGAACCAAGAGGAAATGAAGAAGAACCAAGAAGAAATGAAAATGGTGAAGGGATGGAAAAAAGTTTTTCAGGTGAATGGAAATAATAATAAAAAAAAAGCTGGGGTAGCAATACTTATATCTGACAAATTAGACCTCAATGTGTAGGCCATAACAAGAGATAAGGAAAGCCACTTCAAAATACTAAAGGGAGCAATTCAACAAGAATATATAACTATGGTAAACATATATGCACCCAATACAGGAGCACCCAATTACATAATAAAATAAAATAAAATAAAATAAAATAAAATAAAATAAAATAAAAACTTCAGGAGGATATCGAGGGAGAGATTGACAGCAATACAATCATAGTAGGGAACTTCAATACCCCACTAACACCACTGGACAAATCCTCTAAAAAAATCAGCAAAGAAACATCAATTCTAAATGACTCACTAGATCAGATGGAATTAGTGACATCTTCAGAACATTTCACCCGAAAGCCACAGAATATACATTCTTCTCAAGTGCACATGGGTAATTTGCAAAGATAGATCACATATTGGGACACAGGCAAAGCCTCTTCAAATTCAAGAAGATAGAAATCATATCAAGCATCTTCTCAGATCACAATGGCATAAAACTAGAAATCAGCTACAATAAAAACAATCAAAAAAAATCAAACACCTGGATGCTAAATAGCATGCTATTAAACAATGATTGGGTTACCAAAGAGATAAAAGAAGAAGTAAAAAGCATCATGGCAACAAATGACAATGAAAACACAACAATCCAAAATCTATGTGACACAGTAAAAGCAGTCTTGAAAGGGAAGTTCATAGCTCTACAGGCCTATTTCAAAAAACAAGAAAACCCCTGACTGGTTTAGCTCAGTGGATAGAGCGTCAGCCTGCGGACTGAAGGGTCCCGGGTTCAATTCCAGTCAAGGGCATGTACCTTGATTGCGGGCACATCCCCTGTAGGGAGTGTGCAGGAGGCAGCTGATCAGTGTTTCTCTCTCATCGATGTTTCTAACTCTCTATCCATCCCTCTCCTTTACTCTCTGTAAAAAATCAATAAACTATATTTTAAAAAAGAAAATAAAAATATGGTAATAAATTATCTAACCCTATAACTCAAAGATTTACAAAGAGAGCAATAAGAAAAGCCCAGCATAAGCATAAGGAAGGAAATATTGAAGATTAGAGTGGAGATAAAAGACATAGAGACTAATAATAATAATAATAATAATAATAATAATAATAATACAAAAGACCAACAAAACCAAGAGCGAGTTCTTTGAAAGGATAAACAAGATTGATGAACTTCTAGCAGGCTCAGCAAGAAGTAAAGAGAGAGGACCCAAATAAACAAGATGAGAAATGAAAGAGATAAAGTAACAACCGATTCCACAGAAATACAAACAACAATGAAAAAATAATATGAACAACACTATTCCAACAAAATGGACAACATAGATGAAATGGACAGATTCATAGAAAAATACAAGCTCCCAAAACTCAATCAAGAAGATTCAAAAAACCTGAATAGGCCGATAACTACAGAAGAAATTGAAGCAGTGGTCAAAAATCTTCCAGCAAACAAAAGGCCTTGTCCGGACAGCTTTACAGGGGCATTCTAAAAGAATTCAAAGAAGAACTAAAACCTATCCTCTTCAGACTATTCCAAAAAATTCAAAAGGAAGGCACACTTCCAAGCTCTTCCTATGAAGTCAGCATTACCCTAATCCCAAAACCAGATAAAGACACCACAAAAAAAGAGAACTACAGGCCAATTTCCTTGATGAACATAGATGCTAAAATCCTCAACAAAATTCTAGAAAATCAGATTCAGCATTAGATTAGAAAGATCATACACCATGACCAAGTGGGATTTATTCCAGGGATTCAAGGATGGCACAGTATCCACAAATCAATAAATGTGATACATCACATAAACAAATTGAGAGATAAAAGTCACATAATCATATCAATTGATGCAGAAAATGCATTTGACAAAATCCAACACCGTTTCTCGACAAAAACTCTCAGTAAAGTGGGATTAGAGGGATCATACCTAAACATAATAAAAGCCTTATATGACAAACCTAGAGCCAACATCATACTCAATGGGAAAAAAGGAAACTCATTTCCCCTAAGAACAGGAACAAAACTTGGATGCGCATTTTCACTACTCCTATTCAATATAGTACTAGAAGTGCTAGCCATAGTGATCAGACAAGAAGAAGAAATAAAAGGTATCCAAATTGGAAAAGAAGATGTGAAACTGTCCTTATTTGCAGATGACATGATGCTATACATAGAAAACCCCAAAGACTCCATCAAATAATTATAACAATACCTATCTTATTGGGGTGCTGCAAAAGCTAAACATATTAATATGTATAAAAAGTGTACTGGCTATTATATACTATGTAGTCAATAAATGTTGTCTATTAATGCAAACTGTTTCCTATCTGTCTCTCCAAATTTCTCTCAAAATCAAACAGTGTATTTTACCATCTCTGTTTAGTGTGTGAGCAAGCCTATGCTTGCTGAGACCCGGAAGGGCAACAGTGGAAGAATTCAGAAAGCTACTAAGAGCAAAGCTGTGTCATTGGAGACCAAATCTAAGATCATCCACACACTTGTCTTCTAAATTAATATTAATGGATATAAAAGTTGGACAGTGAAGAAGGCTGATAGGGAAAACTGATTAATTTAAAATATGGTGTTGGAAGTGGGCTCTATGGATACCCTGGACTGACAGAAAATGAGCAAGTTGGTCCTAGAGCAAATTAACCCTGAAACATGTTGGAGGTAAAAATGACAAAACCAGAGCTCTCCTACTCTGAGAAAATCATGAAAAGGCAGGGTTCTTTGGAAGAGATAACAATGCTGGGAAAAATAGAAAGCAGCATTGAAAGAGAATACCAAATATGAGATAGGTGAACTTGATAAAATAAGCTATAGGCATGAGTCTACAGGTGTTGAGCAGGGCTGTTGAAGACAGTACATTGTGGACATTACTCATTCATCAGATTGTCAGGAGTTGGAGCTGACTCAATGGCACATACACAAGTCTATGCACAACTTGTTTCATTAACAGGAATGCATTTTACCTTTTTATCTTTGGTTTCCTGAGCTGCATGTTTTCAGCACTATAATATAAAAGAATGATGAATACAAGGGGAAGTAGGAGTTGAGAGTAATGACAGAGAAATAAGTTCTCTGGTAAGATAGCATAATTAGAAATTAAATTAGAAAAGAATAATAGAAAAGAGTGTATGTAAGATTCAGATAAATCTTGTTTCATCTTCTAAATCTAATATTCTTGGTTGTGTAACCTTTGGTAAGTAATTAGCAACTTTACCTTCATTTCCTTACTTGCAAATTAAGGATAATAGCTTATATTCATATAAGGTATTTATGAGGTAATCTATGTAAAAACACTTGGGAAATAAAATGTGAGCTCCATAAGAGTAGACCTTTGTCTGTCTTATTCATTGCTATACCACTTACTAGTTGGGTTTTTCTTTTTAATGCCTGCTTTTAAAAAATAAAAAAGGGGGAATTTGCCGGGAGCCGGTCCATCCTTGCTGTTTCGGGGGACCTGGCATATATGGCATACGGTTCTTAATATGTTTGCTCCCCTTAGCGCTGTGTGTTTTAACCAAGGTCACCTCTCCTAGAAAGGTTGTTTCCCCAGGTAGGAATTTTTCCCTGAAGTCAGGGAGGGGATGAAACTCCTTAACTAAGTGCCAGGCGGGTAGTTAATCACTACAAACAATCATGCTTAAGCTACATAATCTTTACTCCCTGGAATGGAGATAAGAAACGCCTTAACCTTTGTAATAGAGATTGATAGGATTGAATCAACTGGTATAAATACAGATGTAACAAGACAGAAAGAGACAGAACTTAGAACACAGGGCTTGGAAGACAGGACCAAGAGAGACAGAGCCTAGGCACAGAACCTACACAGAAAGTTATCTAGAGACAGAAGAACTTTGCTGGCGAGAGCATGCCGGAGGATCCTGGACAGGGACTGGCCTCGGAGCTTGGAGGCAAAGCCTGGTGAGAGAGCATGGCAGGGGATCCTGGACTGAACCTGACTGCGGAGATTGGCAAGAGAACCTGACTAGAACCTGGTGACTGAGCCTGGATGGAGAGCCTGGACGGAGCCTGGCTGGAGAGCCTAGCGAGGGAACATGGCCACAGAACTTCCCTGGAGATCCAAAGCAGAACCTCTCTGGAGATCCAGACCAGAACTTGGCTGGAGATCCTGGCTGGAGATCCTGGCTAGGCTGCTGATCAACTGAATGCTGTCTCCGTGTCATTCCTCCTTCGCCGACTCCGTCTACACCTTTGGGGACCCCTGGACCCCCTGGGGTTGGACCCCGGCAATGTCTGGTTCACAGTAGGCATTCAGTAAATAGATTTGCATGAGTAAAGTTCCTGGCACATGATGGGTGTTTAGTAAATGATAACTACTGTTATTATTCATCTTCATTTCCCTCTTTGTCTGTTGTATTTGTATTAACTCTGGAGAATGAAGTCATAACAGTGTATTCTCAGTTCAGCTTCAGAGCAGGAGATGGTAATATGTACTATCAAGTCAATAAAGAAGTCAATCAATATAAAGGGAACCTTTATATGTTAACTATCTAACAAGTGTTATCTTTTTTTTTTTTTTTTTTTTTTTTTTACTAGAAAAGGTCAATATAAAATTCAGGCCTAGGAAAATTCCATTGTGGACATTGTGATGAACCCAAGACTGGATGGCTATATTTCTTTGCTTTGAAGTGGAAAGAGCTATGAAACAGGGAGTCGTGACATTGGGTTAAAATATAAGTATAAGCGATGGATGTGGACAACAGGGGGTGAGGGTGAGGGCAGGATTGGGGGGATGAGGGGACATTGGGGGGATAAGGACACATTTGTAATATCTTAATCAATAAAGGGAAAAAATGAAAAAGAAAAAGAAATATTGGCTCTGCCACAAGAATCTTCTATCAACTGGGCCAATTCCTTACTCCTATCTGGCTTCAGTTTCCTCATCTTCTTCTTAAAGACGGAAACCACAAGGCATGTCCTCATTTCAAGCATGTTTATTATGTGAAAAAAATGTACCTTTAAGCTCTCAAACTCTGAAATTCTCTCTGACTATTATTCTTACCTGTCTACCCTACCACCTTTTCCCTGTTCTCCCTGAGCCAAAGAGAAAGCATGCTTCTCAATGGTTTCAGCAACAAGGGAATTTTCCCTTCCAGGTTCTTCCAAGCTTTATAGAAATTTCTCCTAGATCAACTGAATATATGATACAAAATTAACTTTTCTCATTTTTATTCATCAAAGATACATATAATTGCCAATCAGTTTTCCATCAGCATGAGATAACCAGTATTACCAAAATTAGTTGATATAATTTCATGCAAAAGCAAAAAAACTTGACATTTTAGTAAGGTTATATAATTCATCACAAGTAAATAAATGCACTCTGTTAGGCTCCTTCAAATATGGAAAATGACTCAAAGATTCTCATTATTACCTTCACAGATCCTCCTGGGCAGAGGGTATGGGCAAAAAACTCAGGATGGGAATCACTGGTGTAATAGAAAGAATACTGGGATCTAATAACTGACGCAGAATCTCAGAGCCTCAGTTTTGACTTTCTATTCAAAGAAAAGAACAATATCTGAACTATTTTTAGTACATCCCATGAGTTAGTCACATTGCTAAGTGCTTTTCAGTGGAAGGTCAGAAAAGACTTCTTTGAAGATGGGTACTAAACAATACATTATCTTATTAAATAAGACCTTATAGCCATCTCATGATGTAGTTGCTATACCCACTTTACAATTGAAAAAAACTGATGCGTAAAAGGCCAAGTGAATGTCCAACATTATACCTTGTAAATGGCAGAGCTGTAATATAAACCCAGCTCTGTTTGAGTCCAAAGCCATGCTCTTAACAGCTCTGTCATATTCTCATACCCTAGAGATATGTGATATCAAATTGCTTTGCAGATGAAGCATTATATTGATATAAGGAAAAATTGCTATTGGTATTTGTGGGGGAATTCCATTGCTATGACCCCTCCCTAGGCTCCCAGTCCATCATCTCCCTTTTATCTTCATTATCTACCACTCCAAAATATACCTATTGCCTAACTACTTCAAAAATAAAAATCTTCAAAGGGTGACATTCTGCCAATTTTGCTTTGTCAATGACAAGCCTTTAGCAATACCCAAATGGAGAAATCCCACTAAAGGAGCAGAATAGTTTCATAAGCCCTAGTTCTGACTATCAATGCCTAATCCTTCCAAGGTATTCCCTCTAGGAAGCTACTAATGACATCATCCATTGATACCATAGTGCTTTCCTTTGAAATAATACATATTTTTTGCCATTCTTTTGAAATCATTGATATTCTGTTTTCTTTCTTTTTTTTTTCTGCAACAGTTTTACTCCACAGAAAATACTGTAAATTTCTTGAGGATGCAAACGATTTTACTCACTGGATTGGACTATATTGTGGTTGAAAGGCATATTAGAGGTCATTGAATGCAGCACCTACACCACAAAATGGTAAGTGAATCTATAAATCATATAACTAGTAAGTGGCAAAGCTGATATTAGAAGGTGAGTCTCTGGATAGTAAGATTAGTGGACTGCCTTTTAAGTTCACATTCCTCACAATGCCTATTATAATGCCTACCATAATGCCGTAATGATTTTTAGCTATTCAAGAAATATTTGTTGAACAGAATAAAAAATTGGAAAAAACAGTAGTTTTGAGAAGTTGAAGTATTTTGCACTTTATTAAACATTAGAATTTTTACTCCTAGTTGGTGAACGTATTACAAGGATTAGGAGATATATGGCTGACTAAAATATTTAGATGAAAATATATATTTCACTAAATATTTTATATTATAGATACAAAATATGTTAGAGGAAAGGCAGTTTTTTTCCATTCCCTGATTTCATATTAAATACATGTACTCTGAGAAAGCTGCTCATTCATTCCATTATCATAAAATATTTTCTAAATATTTTGGATATCCAGCACAGCCTGCTTTCCTTCAAGTATATTTTATCACTGTATTGTTTTGCTCAAATGAATGAACTGTAATGATCTCAAAGATATATTGTGAAGTGAGGGAGGACACAAGGTATAGAACTTCATATCATAGAAATTTTAAGGAAGTTCAGAAAAAAAATCTAAGAGTTATTGCTGCTCAGAAGCAAGACTGAAGGTGTGGGGCAGAAGACACATTTACATTTGTTACATGAAATGTTATAGTGCTTGGACATTTTATATAAGTATTCATTTTTCAACTAATACACTATTAATATTAAATTTTGATATATTAATGTATCAAATGACTAATGGCATAACTGATTTGACACTTTTATTCACTGACAATCTACATGTAGATTGTTCAAGAAGCAAAAAAACTGCAAATTTTATCTTAAGAATTCTCTACAGGGTGATGTTTAAAATAGGACATTTAGAACTAATCTCTAATCAATAACTAGTTTTCCTTCTATAAACATACTTCCATTGTACTGATATTACTTGGATAAGAATGGTTAGAACACTTATTTTTTTTAAATATAGACTAGGAACATCTCAGTGGTTCTTTTAGAGTAGTGACAATTTATATGAGGAAAATATTCTAAAGATTTGTCTTCTACCATGAAGAACAACAAAATCTCAGGTAATCTGAAAAAATGCTGACTAGTAGACTTAGAAGCACAAGAATAAGGTGACTGCATATTTCAGCAGATCAAAGTAAGAGCAGCAGAAAAAAAGGATTTTCTTCAGTAAAGATCGAAAAATAGGTTAATATCAAAATCTTCATGACTAGAGACAAATTTCATAGTTCTTATAGGAGGGAGAGGGAAGAATACTTGCCAGGAGGAAAAGTAAATCTCTCAAAGTAAAAATGTAAACCATAACTTCAGGGAGCACTTGGCCTAATTTTTAAACACTCTTTATCAGCAGTCCACAAAGAACATGTTTAAGGCTACAGTAGAGCTTTAAACTTGCTAGGATCAGCAAGCCTCAAAGAGTACACTATCTATATGAGCTTGGGTGACTGACATCTAAGCAGCAGCATAGACACTTTTAGTCCCCTGCCACCCCCAATGATGAGGCCTAGGTTCTCTAAGTCACCTAAACTGCCCTGCCAGTCCCCATGTGACTGAAGCCTTCCTAGAAAGCTGGGTGGGGTTGATAGCATAAACTGGAAAGTCAGAATGGAGCCAAGCTACACAGCCCATATGCAGATTTTGTCTACTTAAAAGTAAGTATTAAGTGCTTACTGTACTAGATGCTATAAGGTAAAGTTAAAAAAACACACAAAAGGAGTAGAAGACGGATCCAAAAGGCTTTTGAAACTTCATTCTTTGAGCAGTCTGGATCCATTGCATTGAAATAAGAAAAAAAAACAATAAATAATATTGATGCATCATCATTACTATAAAACATATTCAAACATACTTACCTGCCTATTTATCTACTTACCTACCTATATACCTATTTTTAGAGAATTGGTTGGTAGAATATATACCAAGTATTAATTGTGCTTGATTCTGGATGGTTGGTCTACACATGGTTCTTATTTGTGCTGCTTAATTTTATCTTTTAATTTTCCTAAAACAAACATTTATTCCCTGCAAAATAATCAGGGTTTCCAAATTTACATGCTATAATAGTAAGACTAACAATGAAAATGCATGAATGAGCCAAGGGTGTATGACAACAGGGAAAAGTAGTGACTAGTATTATCTGGAGAATATATTCCCTTTTGAAAGGAGGTGGCTGCTGCTCAGATCCAGCCATGATTGGCATAAAGGAATTGAAATAATCTGGAAATAAATATTTTATGTAATTATTAGATATTTAAATGTTGGCAACTGATGTAAATTTTGAAAATAGTGGAGGTCAAACAAAACAGATATGTGGGCCTACACTTGGTCAATTTACCACTTTTGAAATGAATAGACACATTAAAAATGTAAAATAAAAATCAGTTCATGATTCTGTAATCAGTCTATAGAGAACACCCAAAGACCCTTAGTAAAAGATTTTAATTTACATTGAGAAAATACAGTGGTATAGTGAACAACAAATACTGAAGAATTAAGAGTGGGTTACTGAGGGTGTCATGAGATTGGCACAATTGATGGGGAGGAAATAATGGGAAGTCATTCACTAGTTTGGTTTCATAGGAATATATAGTATGTCTTGGAAAAGTTGGAGGGATAAAAGAGAAGTCAAGTAGGCTGGGATCCAAGAATAGGGAGAACAATTCAAGCTCCAGGTACATGCTCAGTATGAGGAAAAGTTGATTGCCCGAGGGTAACATTATAAAAAAGAGGGCAGGCAAAAAATGAGGAATAATGAATGAGTACCATCTGGCTTTTGGAAATTATTTTAGGTAAAGAAAACTATTATTCAACTGCAGAATCAAATATTGAAGACTTATTCATGTTTATATTTCAACTCTTGAAATCATCTAAATAGATAATTATGTTTACTATTTAACTCTATTACTCATTCCTATATAATCACCTCTGGTGATAAACTGGCAAGGTTTAAAGTTGGAAAACAAAGTCATTTACTAATAAAATCTCACTCTACTTCCCAAAAGAAATGTGTAAGTGGTGTTTCTTTTCATTGAAAACTCAAAGTAATAACTATGTTCCAAATATTGTCACCTTTCAACAATCTGATGTAGAATACCTGTAGGAAAAGCCTTGATTCAATTTTTATAATGGATTAATAGTTGTAGCTGAGGTCAGTCTTATGTCCATCTGGCGCTGATTTCTTCCACTGAGGAAATTATGTTATTGGCACACAACTGTCTTTAAGAGCAGTGACACTGCAGTTAGTCAAATCTGGGTTTGAATCCTAATTGGTACTAGTGATTTAATGTGGGCAAGTCAATTAATCCCTTTGTCAGTTTTCTTATCTATAAAATGAGGAGAATAACAATGCCTATTTCATAAATTTTCTGTAGGATTAAAAGTGAAGAACCTAGAATAGTGCCTGGCAGTACACATATAATGGTAATGATATTTTTCTTATCACCAGCTCCATTAAAAATGACTGACCCAATTATCATTTCCTGAGGGCATTGCTTTTCACTAGGAATGGGTTACTAGAAAGCCAATGTGTGTGCATGCATATTCAAAAAGCCTATAAAAGTCAATGTTAATGACAGAATATTATGTGAAGTCTATGGAAAGATATTTAATCTCAATAAGGTCTTGTTATAAACCTCAAGGCATTTATAATTAGGTGTGACTAGTTGGCCTGAAAGTTGGGATGGATCTATGGAAATAATTAAAGATTATGTGGAAATAATTTGATGATAATTATACTAATAAACCACAACTATTAATGTCATTATTGGCAATAATAATACTAGATAATTATCATTGAGCACTTACTAGTACTATAGATAAGACAGTGTACTAAAGACTTTACATGGATTGTTTCATTTAATGCTTACAATTATTAACCTTATGAAGTTAATATAGGTAAGAATTCCAAATAAGGAAACTGAACTTCAGCATGTTTAAGTAACATTCCCTAAACCATATATCTAGTAGCACAGACTTGGATTATATACAATATTATTCTGTCTTTAAACCTTATGATATCATTAGTCTCACTTTATAGATAAGAAAACAATGGAAATTATAATATAGTAGGAGCTATGATAACTGGCCTTTAGTCCTATTTCTGCCTTACTAACTAACCACTGATCTTGGGCAAGTTACTTAACTTCTCTAAGCCTCATTTTTAAACTATAAAAGTGGAAATAATAATAATTAAAGATTATTATGAAAACTACTTAAGTAAATATAAATATTGCTATTGTTAATATCATGATTGTTTATCTTATTCTCATGGGTAGCAGCATTATGAGCAGAGGAATCACCACTCATTGGAAAGGGCTAAAGATGGAAATGGAAAAAATATAGACCAATATTATATGTGTGGGGCTTAAGCCATGTCAGAAGTTGTTGATTCCCTTAAAAGTATTTCTGAAATCAGTATGATTTCTAATGATTGAGTGATGAAAAGTTCTGTTAACTTAGACTCACAAGTTTGGATTTTGGACTTTCCTAATGAAGGGGATCAGCATATGCCACACCAAGGCGTATTTTGACGTAAAGATTATTTTGAACTGAAAGCAATTAAGAAACAGCAGACACAGGAGGAACTGTCTGTCCTCCTCCCTCTGCCTAAAAGCAGAGTATAAATTTCCCTTTGTGAAGGTGTCCTCCTTCCCCTGTCCCAAACCAGGAGGAAGACAACACTTATAACAGGAGATGGAAAGTCAGTACTGAGATAAATCTGCATAAACAAATCTTACTGAAATAACCTTTATTTTTCATTATTTCCTTCTATATTTACCTTCCCACTATTTACTGCCTCTAGAAGCCCAAATCCCTTTTCCTTTGTCTTGTCATTTTCTCACAATACATTGCTCTTTGATAAGGTAGTATATAAATTCTCAAGCCTAACCACTTCTTTGAGCTTTAATTTCTTTTCTGCAAAATAAACCATTTCTCCTGTTAATCTGTCTTTTGTCCGTTTAATTCGCAGTCTCAGCTACTAAGTCTCAGGATAGAGGAGAAAAATTTCCTTCCCTATACTAATATCGTGGCATTTGAATGCAATGACATTAGTCTGGTGAGAAATAGATCCCTACAAATCCCTATGTTGATTTATTCCCGACTTTTAAGGCTATAACTCATCCTGAACAATATGAATGACCAGTTTATTGCCATAAATCAAATTTATTATTACCTAAATAAAATGCTTTGTTTTGTTTCTGTTTTTGTTTATTACTAATAACCTGCCTCCTTCTACAAGATATTTACTTGAGAGTTGGGATTGGAAGGCACAAACAGTATTTTAGTGAAAAAAAAAAGGTCTATTTAATAAAAATGATTTTCTTTCACTGATGACACTGTATAGTTAGCTACTGTTGAAGATTAGAACCTGTTGTTACTTCAGAGCTGTAGTTTGCAAAAGTTCCTACCCCTTCATACTCTGATGAAAAAAAAAAAAGAAAGCTAGACTCCTAGGTGGTCTATAATAGTGAAAAGTTGTAAAACATGTCTTAATAACTTATTATCTACTTTAATTAAGAGAATTGTATAATTTCATCAGTTTTCTACAGGATCAAATCTATTAATTTAGAATAACAATCCTTTTCCTTTTAAAATTAAATGGAACTCTTGAACAGAAGCTGTGGCTGTTATCACACTGAATTGTTAAGAAAAAAGCACCCATCCACTTTCACATTTTCAAAGATTATAGAAAAGAAGGGAGAATGATGAAAATGCTACAGCAGGGAAATTATTCTGTTTCACATATGCTAAAGCAAAGAAGACAAGTATATGTGTTGATTATAAGATGAAAAGCTTTAAAGACATTCTGAAGATCAATGAGTATCTTGCATTATTTTTTAACATAATTATGTGCCTGGTGATAAAGGAATTAAGCAAAGTGCATTATTGTTTAGCAGTCAGTATAGCAATTACATATGTGGTAAAAGCCTGAAGTGTTCAAAGTGCAAAAGTGTAGCTGGATACCATATAAAAGAGGTTCTCATATAGAAGGTGGCAGACCCTATTTCAGAAAATTTAGTTTGCTACATTCAAGTATCTCAAAAGCCAAGGCAGGGTTCTATATGAGGAAAGGTCATCTAGAAAATTTAAACAGTCACATGGTCCATTTATTCTGTTTATACAAGAACTTCAGTTAAGCCCTTAATGAGAAAAGTTCCATGGAAATTAGTCCCCCAAATTCCAGTGGAGATCTATTTATTAATGAGTGAGACCTGAGGGATGATTTGGGACAGAGCTAAGTGGGTTAAAACAACACAAGTTGATCATGTCATAGTTTCCATGAATTAAGAGTCCAGGCAAAGCCCAGCTAGACCTACTACTCCTAGGTCTTGCCAGGTTGCAATGCAGGTGTTGGAGGCTGATGTAGATTTATCAGAACATTGAACAGAAAAATATCCCATTTCAAAGTTATTTTTTAAATTTTTAAAAATAATTTTTATTTAATTTATTAGGGTGACATTGGTTCACCAAACCATACAGGTTTCCAGTGTACAACTCAATAAAACAACATCTGTACACTGCATCCTACACTTATCGACCCAAGCAAAGTCTCTTTCTATCCCCATTTTTGCCTCCTCTGCCTACCTCCACCTTTCTCTCTGGCTATCAACACACTGTTATCTGTGTCTATGCTATATATACTATTGCTTAATCTGTTCACCTTCTTTCATCTAGTCCCCTAACTGGCCTAAGTGTATAAATCTTTCAGCTTTTGCTTCCAAAGTAATTCTTATTATAGAAAGAATTTATTCCCATGTGGTTGTAGGACTGAAGTCCCATTTTCTTAATAACTGTCAGTAAGGGGCCACACTCTACTTCTAAAGATTGCAAGCTGTCCCTTGCCATTTTGCACTTTCCAAGGGCCCTCTCACAACATGGTTACTTCTCCAAAGCCAGCAATGGGAGAGTTTCCTACTCCAGTCTGCTAAGAGAGATCTTTTGTAATAATGTGATACCAGAGTGTTGATCCATCACTTTGGTATATTCTATTGGTAAGGATTAATTCACAAGTGGGCCCAACATTCAAGTTGAGGGGATTATGCAGAGGCATGAGAGTTTGGATATGGGGAATCATTGAGGACCACCTCAGGTTCTATCTGCCATAGAGGACAAAATTTCTCTTCTGCCACTCCTGAACTTCTAGTTAGTTTTTATCTCATGAGAACTACATATAAAAGAACTGATCACTTTTTGGGTGCTTCCAATTGTTTCCAGAAATCTCACAGCCCTTCCTCTAGCTAACTGTACAGGATCACATGGCATGCAGTTTAGGCAGTTTTATTCTACTTGCATCATATATTAATTCTCCATCTTTTATAATTTTCTCCTGATTTCCTCTCTTTTTATCTTGCGCCTTATATGCATAGCTCCGTAGCCTGTTTCAACTCCTTTTTGGAATGAACAGGACATACATATGTGCATAAATATTTTAATGAATGCACCAATCAATCTTCCATAGAAAGCTAGTTTCAGACTTAACCATATCATTGACTCAGAACATGAAAGTAAAGCTAGGTTTTCGAGTTATTTTCCCTATATTAAAACATTTTATTTAGCTTGAAATTAAAGTAGAGATTAATTCTATCCTGAAATTACTCAATTCAAACTTTTTACTTTATTTTTCTAAATTTCTCAACTTTTGACTGAATACAACTGCCCTCCTACCTACTGTCACCCCAAACAATTCACATGGCACCAGAGACCACATTTCCTTTGATTGATTTTCATATATATATATATATATATATATATATATATATATATATATATATTTGATAGTATTATAGATGTTATAGATGTCTCCCATTTTCCCTCCTTACCCCCCACTACCCAGCCCCTACCCACTCCCCCAGGTCTTCAACACCCTATTTCCCATGCCCATGGGCTTTGTATATAAGTATATAAGTTCTTTGGTTTATCTCTTCTTGTGCCCCCATCCCCACATCAAAGTAAGTCAGTCAGTTCCATGCCTCCATGCTTTGGGTCTTATTTTGTTGATCAATTCATTTTGTTCATTAGATTGCACAATAAGTGAGATCATATGATATTTGTATTTCTCAGATTGGCTCATTTCACTTAGCATAATATTCTCCAGGTCCATCCATTTTGTCCCAAAGGGTAGGAGATCCCTCTTTTTTATAACTGCATAGTACCCTACTGTGTAAATGTCCCACAGCTTTCTTATCCATTCATCTACTGATGGGCACTTGGGCTGTTTCCAGATGTTAACTATTGTAAATAACACTGCTGTGAACATAGGGGTGCATATTTTTTTTTTCTGGTTGGTATTTCTGGGTTTTTAGGATATATTCCCAGAAGTGGAATGGCTGGGACAAAGTGAAGTTCCATTCTTAACTTTTTGAGGAAATAATTAAAAATCTGCATTCCCATCAGCAGTGATCTAGTGTTCCTTTTTCTCTGAATCCTCGCCAGCACTTGTTTGTTGATTCTTTGATGATAGCCATTCTGACAGGTGTGAGGTGGTATCTCATTGTGGTTTTAATTTGCATTTCTCTGATGATTAGTGACTTTGAGCTATTATTTATACCTATCTCCTAAAAGGAAGGGTAAACTTAGTCCTCAAAATACTATCCCACTGCTCCTTATAAATACCCTGTATGGAGTTGATAAAGATAGTCATTAAATAGTCCCTCTCATTTATTACTTCTTGATAGGTTGACTCCAAAAACTGAAATCTTTTCCCATTGGTCCTATTTTCTAACACTTTCAAAATATGGCAAATCTGCTCTAGTGGAAAATACATAGCCGAATTTTATAAAGGGCCTTTAAGTCTTTTATATCACTAGTGAATCAATTGGCAAAATATTTCAATAGCATCTCATTAATTGTATTTTGGTGTTCCTTTAACATGCCAGGAAAACTACTGCCTCCCAGGCTTCACACTTGCTGTTACCTCTGCCTATCACACTCTGCTCCAGCATATCTGCATGGTTTAGTTCTCTTCCTTCAGATTACTGCTCATATATCATCTCATAAAAAAGACCATCTTGGCCAATCTATGTAAAATATTAACCCTCTCTCCAATCCTATCCCACAACCAATCCTTACTAGGTTTTAATTTTTCTTCAGAGCACCAATCAACATCTTGAGATAGTATATATTTAACTATTTACTTATGTCTCACCTGTCTCCCTGATCTAGAATATAAATACTATGAAGAGAGTGACTTTGTCTTATTTTTTGCCATCTAGAACAATCTCTGGCACACAATAAGACTTAACATATCCTATCTAATAATAGACAAACATAGTAATTGACCATACCTCCGCTATGCCTCACATTGGCTAATCAGTGTGATATGCAAATTAACCACCAACAATGATGGTGGCTAATTTGC
The DNA here is from genome assembly GCF_963259705.1 of Myotis daubentonii. NCBI lineage: Eukaryota > Metazoa > Chordata > Mammalia > Chiroptera > Vespertilionidae > Myotis > Myotis daubentonii. Next base: position 54,956,408 of record NC_081861.1, read on the forward strand.
ATACTGCCATCAGGGTGCGACAGTGTGAGTGTGAGCTGCCATCCAGGCCCCCGTGTGCGACCCCAGAAGCCACCTGCCTGCCGCCCATGATGGATCTGATCCTGGGTCATAGGCCAGCCCCAGAAGCCGCCTGATATGGCAGTAACTCTATCAGTAAGCAGTCTGAAAGTCAGTGTCATAAATGCACCAATTAAAAGACAGATTATGAGGGTGAATCAAAAACAAAACCCACTTTAAATATAAAGTCACATAAAGATTAAAAGTAAAAGAATTGAGCTGCAGTCTGTTTTGTTCCGTGGATAGAGCATTAGCCCGTGGACTGAAGGGTCCCAGGTTCAATTCCAGTCAAGGGCATGTACCTCAGTTGCTGGCTTGATCCCCAGTCCATATCAGAGCATGTGCAGGAGGCAACCAATCAATGTGTCTTTCCCTTTCCCTTCATTCTCTCTAAAATTCAATGGAAAAATATCCTTGGGTGAAGATTAACAAAAACAAAGTAAATGGATTCAGTAACATTAAAAAGATTAATAAGAAAAATATATTCCAAATTTTGTTAGTTGTGTAATGGTTATGTTTAAATTATTAACACCTGAGAAATTGCCCTATGTTCATAGCAGCACAATTCACCATAGCTAAGATCTGGAAACAGCCTAAGTTCCCATCAGTAGATGAATGGATTAGAAAATTGTGGTACATCTACACAATGGAATACTATGCTGCTGTAAAAAAGAAGGAACTCTTACCATTTGCAATGGCATAGATAGAACTGGGGAGCATTATGCTAAGTGAAATAAGCCAGTCAATGAAGGAAAAATACCACATGACCTCACTCATTCATGGATAATAAAGACCATTATAAACTTAGAGGAACAATAATAGATACAGAGGCAGAGCTGCCTCAAACAGATTGTCAAACTGCAGCGGGAAGGCCAGAAAGGGTTGGGGGGCAGGAGGGAGTGGGGTAAGAGATCAACCGAAGGACTTGTATGCATGCATATAAGCATAACCAATGGACATAAGACACTGGGGGGTAGGGGAGGACGGGGGATTGTCAAGGGCGGGGGGGAAAAAAAGGACACATATGTAATACCCTTTGTAATACTTTAAGCAATAAAACTTAAAAAAATAAATAAATCTAAGGACTCTGGGTGGAATGTCCTGAAAATGTAAAAAAGAAAAGAAAAAAAAAAGAAACTGGGTGAAGGGTACATATAATATGCTGTAGTATTTTATAGTTTTTTTTTACATGTATGAGATTATTTCAAATTAAAATATTAAAAATTAAAAATTAATAAAATATTCATAGAAATGTATCTGCATTACATGAAAAATCTCCTAATTGCTTCTAGCATAATTTATTAAATTGTGCTAAAATTTACAAGGGTTCAATTAAAAAAATATCTTAATTCTAAATGATATAATAGCGCAGTTATAAGCACTTATCTGAAAATAATTTTTTTTTATTTTTTTAATATATTTTATTGATTTTTTACAGGGAGGAAGGGAGAGAGATAGAGAGTTAGAAACATCGATGAGAGAGAAACATCGATCAGCTGCCTCCTGCACATCTCCTACTGGGGATATGTCCGCAACCCAGGTACATGCCCTTGACCGGAATCGAACCTGGGACCCTTCAGTCTGCAGGCCGACGCTCTAGCCCCTGAGTCAAACCGGTTTCGGCTGAAAATAAAAATTTAAAGAAGTGAATTTAAAGAAGGGATTAGCCCAAGAAAATATATGCACAACCCATGGACACAGACAACAGTATGGTGATGGCCAGAGAGAAGTGGGGGTCAAGAGCTGGGTAGAGGGGGTGAAAGGGGGGAAATAGGGACATCCTATATAATAATAATAAAAGGCTAATATGCACATTGACTGAATGGCAGAATGACCGGTTGCTATGATGTGTACTGGTCACCAGGGGTCAGACACTCAATGCAGGAGCTGCCCCCTGGTGGTCAGTGAACGTCCACATGGGGAGTGCCACTCAGCCAGAAGCTGGCTCATGGCTGGCCAGCGCAGAGGTGGTGGCAGGAGCCTCTCCCTCCTCCATGGCAGCACTAAGAATGTCGAACTAACAGTTTAGACCTGATCCCTTGGGGGCCTAAGCCTTTAGTTGGACATCACCCGAGGGCTCCCTGGCTGCCAGAAGGATGTCTGACTGCAAGCTTAGGCCTGATCCCCCAATGAGTGGACTTAAGTCGATAGGTGGACATGCCCCAAGGGGTCCTGGACTGCAAATGGGAGCAAGCCTGGCTGAGGGAACCCCTCTCCCATGAGTGCACAAATTTTTGTGCACCGGGCCTGTAGTATTTGTTATAATAAAGGATGGGTGAATGGTGAGCATGAAATAATGAATGAAGTCAATTAGATTGGCTTATACTATAGAGACTGAAGCCTGGAAGAAGTCAAATAAGGACTCACTTTTTGGGGGCCATCAGTTTATTCTCTGGTCTCACATAATATTCCTCTTAGCCATGTTTGTGAAAATTGTGAACATTGAAGTAGAGAAAAGGAAAGCCACTTATTCCAGGTTGCTAAGGTGATAAGTATTAACTAAGCATCAACCATGTGCTCAGGTATGTACAAAATTCTATGGAAGATAAAAAAAAGGAGGCTTACAGCATAGTACTTAAAATCCTGCACTTTTGGAATCCAAGAGACCTGATGTCTAATCTCAGTTGTCACATTCTAGCTATGTGACCTTGGAAAAGTTTATTGTCTGAATTTCAGTTACCTCAACCATTAATTAAGAACAATACTACATTACTCCAGTTTGTTATGAGGAACATATACAATATTTTAACCCACAGAGGTAGAGAAAGTGACCAAGTATAAGATAGTCTTGGAAAACAATAACAAACAGTAATAATATTACTATTAATCATGTATTATTATTATTATTATTATTTATTATTATTATAAAATTCTTGTCCTGAGAAAACTAAAGATCGATGCAATAAAGGGCTATTCTGGGACCAATAACCAGAATGTCTCCTATAGACACTGCACAAACTACTACCATTATTTGCAAGCATGTTTTCAGTCACATGAACATGATATAATAGGCAGAAAGAGAAGTTTTAGAGACAGAAGATTTGGGTTTGAGTGCCTGCTCTTACACTTACTTCATGAATGACTGGGCAATTCGTAACTAGGGCTGAGATCCATTTTTCTCATTTATGAAACGGAAATAACCTTGAAGGGGTAAAATAATGATTAAATGACATGCTACATTATTAATGTTCCCAGCATAACATAGCACATTAAAAAAATTAGAAATTCAACAAAAGTAAGTTGAATCAGCCCTGGCCTGTATGGCTCGGTTGGTTGGAGTGTTACCCCACACACCAAGAAGTGGAAGGTTTGATTCCAGGTCATGGAATAGACTGACAGCTGTCAGAGGGGAGGTGGATGGTGGGGACTAGATGAAAGAAGGTGAAGGGTTTAGCCAAAGAACACACATGCATAACCTATGAACACAGACAACAGTATGGTGATGGTCAGAGGGAGGGACTCATAAGCTGGGTGGAGGTGGGTAAAAGGGGGGGGGGATGGGAACATCTGTAATAATGTCAACAAGAAAATTTTTTTTAAAGATTTATTTGCTTGTTCTTCCCATACCATTCCCCAGCCAAGAATGCATATGTGTTAATTTCTGCTCTACACCTATTTAAATCCTATCCTACCTTTAAAGGATGATTTAAGTTGTAATACCTAGTAGATGCTCTGGAACTCTTTCCAGGGCAGATCCTTTAGGGCCAACGCACACTATCCCCAAGCTTCTGGGAACATCAGACTGCTGACCCTCAAAGCTGGACTCTGAGAGTTGCCCTTGAGTGAAAGGAGCTGCCTTGACCAAGGTTAACAACTTTGCAAGGAGTGGTCAATGACCAGAGACTAGATGATGTAGGGATTCAAATCCCCATCCCACTTGCCTCATTTTAGGATAACTTTGAAAGTCCATCTAAATACCGGATCTCTTTATGAGATCTGCTGAGACCATGTTAGCAACCACATTATAGGTCAACTGCTCCCACTGCCTGATCTTGCCTTTTTCTTCTTACTTCCTTATAGAAATAATTCCAAATAAACTTTAAGCATGTAACTCTTCATTTAAGAATCTGCTTCTAGGGAACTCAAGCTATGATACTCCCAAAAGCCTTTTTATTTATTTATTTTTTAAATATGTTTTATTGATTTTTTTTTTTACAGAGAGGAAGGGAGAGGGATAGAGAGTTAGAAAAATCAATGAGAGAGAAACATCAATCAGCTGCCTCCTGCACACCCCCAAATGGGGATGTGCCCGCAACCAAGGTATATGCCTTTGACTGGAATCGAACCTGGGACCCTTCAGTCCACAGGCCGATGCTCTATCCACTGAGCCAAACCGGTTAGTGCTCCCAAAAGCCTTTTTTAGACAATGGGTTCTTTTTTAAAAATATATTTTATTGATTTTTTTACAGAGAGGAAGGGAGAGGGATAGAGAGTTAGGAACATTGATGAGAGAGAAACATTGATCAGCTGCCTCTTGTACACCCCCTACTGGGGATATGCCCACAACCAAGGTACATGCCCTTGACTGGAATCGAACCTGGGATCCTTCAGTCTGCAGGCCGACGCTCTATCCACTGAGCCAAAACAATTAGGGCAGGACAATGGGTTCTTATAAGAGGTCTAACTACTCTGAGATCCCATACTCATTTGTTGTGTAAAATATTCTGCCTTGTTTGATGAGAAGTATTTCCAGGTATGTACATCACATCATCCCAGAAAGATCTGAAGTTCTTTGAAAGCAGAGACAGAGTTTCAGGCTTTCTCCATTGCCACATAGTAGGAATTCAAACAGAGGACACATATTAGGTATTCAATGAAGATTCTGAATTTTTCTTGGTTTGATAGCCATAATATTAAAAAAAAAAAACAAGACAACTTGTTTGTATTTTTTAAAAATCAGACTGAGTTTTTCAATAAGGTAAGTTGTGTTCTCCTAGGTAAGTATTGACAGCATACTGACATAAAATAAATGCGAGAGTGAAAGAAAAATGTGTAGAAATAAAGCATGTAAGGTCATATGGTAGTTCTATTTCTAAATTATTGAAGAACTTTCATACAATTTTTCCATAATGGATGCACCTATTTACATTTCAAACAATAGTACATATGTATTTCCTTTGTGCCACTTCCTCACAAACACTTATTTCTTATTTTTTAATAACAGCCATCTTTTTGCCACACCTTCACAAACACTTATCTCTTGTCTTTTGATAACAGGTGTAAGATGACATGCCCTTGTGGTTTTGACAAAGAAAAAGTGTGGGGATAAGGACACATTTGTAATAACTTAATCAATAAAGAAATTTTAAAAAAAGAAAAAGTGGTATGTGAGGTGATGGATGTTAACTAACTTGATGTGGTAATTGTTTCACAATGTATATGTATATCAAAACATACATTGTAACCTTTTTAAATCATTTTTATAACAAATATATGCAATTTTTATTTGTCAATTATATGTAAATAAAGCTGGAAAAATACTTAAAAAATGAAAGGTCTAATTAGAAAATAAGCCTGGAGAACAGTAGAAGTATCTTTCTAAAGCCTGAAAATTTGCATTAGCTCAATCAGTGGTTACCTACAGCAATTATCATTTCCCTAAACATCTGAACAGCCCTTCCTTTAACCCTCCTCCATGGTGTTCCTAGGTAGCAGATATTTTATAAACATATAATAAATATATAAGCATATATGTATACTATGTATACATGCAATAAACATATACATACACACATATACACATACATAGATGCACACATACATACTTTCAGAAACTGGATGCCCTGCCTGGTTTGGCTCAGTACTCTGGCTGGTTTTGCTCAGTGGACAGAGCATCAGCCTGTGGACTGAAGGGTCCCTGGTTCGATTCCAGTCAAGGGCACTGGTTGCAGGCTCAATCCCCATTAGGGAGTGTGCAGGAGGCAGCTCATCAATGATTCTCTGTCATCATTGATGTTTCTATCTCTCTCTCCCTCGCCCTTCTTCTCTGAAATCAATAAAATTATATTAAAAAAATAAACTGGAGATGTTATTTCAGGTTCATGAAAAGAAAGACAGCCATGAATGAATTTGAAGTATTGTTAATCAAAGAAAGAAAAACCATTATGGTTAAATTCAACTTTATACTGTCCTGATGTTTTCTACAATATTCCAGGACCAGAACAGACAATTTCATTAATTTTTTCATTTCTGGACAATTTACATGAATTATAAAAGCAACAACAAATAAAATTGTTTTAAATGCAAAGATATTGATGTCTACTTCAGTTTAAGATAAAACAATTACTGCAATTAAATCTAATAATCTATGCACATTATTATAAAGTACAATTTTATTCCCATAAGCATAAAATTGATAATTTAATTTAAATAACACAAAACTATTATAATTATGCTAATTATAATATTTGTAGCTAATAATTATTGAATATTTACTATTTCTTAGACACCTAAGTACATGCTAACAGCAGCAACATTATTAATAGTTGCATCCATGAAATACTTTCTGTCATGAATCATTCTAAGCATATTAAATGTATTGTTTTATCTCATCCTTACCACTATCTTTAAGGTTGGTATAATCTAATATATATTTTATAGGCAGAAAAATCAAGGCTTATAGAGATTAAATAACTCTTGCAAGGTCTCAAAGCTTGAATGGTAAAGTCAGGATTTGAATTTAGGTCTACCTGACTTCAAAACTATGGACTTTTCAACTATACATATGGCCATGTTTTATTCCCACGTATTATATTCATTCTTTCAACAAATACTTATTTAGAGCATACCATGAGCCAGGTAAGAAGGCTGGGGCAATAGTAGTAAATATATTATTTTTAAAAAATATATGTTTTTATTGATTTCAGAGAGGAAGGGAGAGGGAGAGAGATAGAAACATCAATGATGAGAGAGAATCACTGATTGGCTGCTTCCTGCATGCCTCACACTGGGATAGAGCCCGAAACCTGGGCATGTGCCCTGACCTGGAATCAAACCATGACCTCCTGGTTCATAGGTCGATGCTCAACCACTGAGCCATGCTGGCTGGGCATCAGTAAACATATTCTTGATTCTTCCTCCCTTTATCTCACATATATTTTCCGATTCATTGCCAAGGCCTCTTAGGTTTGATATCCTATATAATAAAAGCTCAGTGACCAAAATGGTGGAATGACCAGAAATACCAGAGACCAGAACACCACAGCCCCTCACCCAGGCTCGCCCCGCACCCCAGAGAGCAGCTAGGGGTGCCCCTAGACAACACGATAGGGTGCAAGTTTAATGGGGGAAAGTGGAAGAAATAAGGGGGAAGGTTTTAAGTGTTTGCGGGGTTGGGGTGGTTGGCCTGGAGTAGGTTTGGAGTGTGCTGGGGAAGGAAGAGGAAGATACAAGTGGAAAACGGCTCAGCACAGTACCTCTCTCATTGTGAACTGGAAGGGTGCCAGCCGTGGACTGAATGGGCAGTTGTTTCATGAGTGCGCATGAGACTGACATGTTCATGGCAGTGGCAGTACTCCCGAAACTTCACTGATTCCAAATAGTAAACAGCTATCAACATCGAAGAACAGAAAAATCTTCTCCAACTAGAGGCCTTGGACATTGCAACGTGACTGAAGAAGCACCACTTAAGGGGGAGCTAGAAAAACCAGAAGTATGCTACCAGAGGATTGTGGAATGGGGAGGATGCCTGGACACCTACAGCTAGAACGTGAGCTTGTTATCATTCATGTACATAGTCATCCCTATAGTCCTCAGTCTTGCAGTATTTGGACGTGACTTCTGGCAGGAAATTACTTCGATTGAGGTTTGCTGTTCCCTTGTGGTGAGGAAGATCAGAGTTAAAGGTTTCTTTTGTTACCTTGATTTGAAGTGGAGGAAAATGGGGTAGTGACGAATAAGAAACTTTAGAGATAGTGAAGGGCAGTTTGACTAGACTGTTGAGAGCTCAGAATTAGAGTTTAATTGGGATAGAAATCCTGCTAATAGCACCTGATGCCTGAAGTCTGAGCACTCTACTTTTAGGTTTTCCAGTTCAAGTTTTTGGAGACTGTCTATTAAACATTCCTGGTTGAAAAGTGCAGAAAACCACAGCCCCTTACCCAGACTGGCCCCACTCCCTAGGGAGTGGTTAGGGCAGGCAGGCAGGTGAGTGGTTAGGGGCGATCAGGCAGGCAGGTGAGCAGTTAGGAGCCAGCAGTCCCAGATTGCAAGAGGGATGTCAACTGCTGGTTTAGGTCTGATCTGCAGGGATCAGGATTGAGCCTAAACTGACAGTCAGACATCCCCCAAAAGGTCCTGGATTGCGAGAGGGTGCAGGCTGGGCTGAGGAACTCCTCCACCCCTGTGCATGAATTTTGTGCACCGGGCCTCTACTAGAATTATGAATGGGAGAGAGGGTAGCACTGACTTCCACTAGAAGGTCAGAAAAGACTGCTTTGAAGATGGGTACTAAAGCATATCCCAATTCCCACTATTAAGTTTAACATGTTTTTGGCATTGTCCTCTGCCATGTAAAATGGGCTATCATTCAGATGGGTCAATTAAAAGTTATACAGTATTTTCATCATTCTGTTTCAGCTTGTTCTGGATTCAACTAATCCAAACAAGAAGAACCCTTGTACACAAAAGGAGGGATCCAGGCTTGAGGCACAACCTCTAAAAACATATCACCAGTGCTTATGTTTACTTCATCTCTTAAAAAGAAAATTATCCATTTTGGTTGAGTCTATTGAAAACAAACAAAAAAATGAAGAAAGTCTTTTTGCCTTATGGGCTATCTTGTCAAACAATTATAATCTATAGAAAAATGCTGAGATTAGAACCCATTATGTGCAATATGAAGTATCTGTGACTGTTGACATCTCCCTTTGTGCTGAATGTTTAAAAGAGAATCAATGAACAGGAAATTCAAAAATATCTTTTGAATAGGTAAAATTTCTCAGACAAAAAGAACTGCATTGACTTTTGGATTATTAAATAAAAATATTTGCTTCCAATATGAAACTATCACCCAACCATAGCTTCCTAGTTCACTTTAAGATTTTTTATAATTTTTGTTATCTAAATACAGAAGAATCTCTATTTGAATCATCATATTTTACCTTGATGAAGCTTTAGGGTATTTTGCAATTTAAAACAGGTAAGGCAGGGATACTTAATGGGGAGGCAGTACCTGAAATACAAGGGTATATACAATAAGTTCTAGTATCCTAGTACTGGCCTAAAATCTTTGGATTATATAAGGTTGTGCTTTATCTTAGGTTTATTAAAGATATGTATGGTAATTCTTACCCTTGGTTGTACCTTATTCCGTAGCCCTTAAAAAAATGAGCTTAATCATGTATTTACCAAATATTTACCAGCAGTCTATAATATGAATGGTATTATAAAAGGGTATTACATCATAAAATACTTCTTGAATTTCAGGAAATTATAATCAAATGAAGAATATAAAACAGGTATGCAAGTCTCAGTAGTATAAGAGGAAATATAGTATGACAGCATTAATTGAGTGCCTACTATATGGCAGAGATAAGAGCTAGAATACAATGCTAAACACAATAGATATTATTCCTGACCTCATGGTTCCTATAGACTAGCCAGTAAGAAAATTAATTTAAAAAGTGATTATAATACAATGTCATGAGTGCTATTGCAAGGATAGTGTACTATGCCATGGGTCATCCAATCACAACTGAGGGACTCAAGAAAGGTTTTCTTTCTTTTTTTTTTCTTTTTTTAAGAAAGGTTTTCTGGAGGAAGTGTTCTAGGTAGTGTAAACAGCATATGTGAAATCCAGGGAGGTGAGAGGCAAATAGGCTTAGCAAACAAGAGCATGTAACAGTGAGAAAAATGCATTCAAGGAAGTGCACATTCAGCAAGGCTGAAGGAAAATGTGCATAGGTACAGCAAGAAATGAGGATGAAAATGTGAGCAAGGACACTACATATCTTATATAACATGTTGGATATTCTAGACTTATTCCTAAAGACTATGGAAAACCACCCAAAAGAATTTACAAGAGGAGGTACCAGACCTAAGATTGGTGGCTAAGTAAAGAATGAATTGCAGGGTAGAACAAGAGAAGAAACACTGTGATTTGTATAGTAGTCCATTTAAAGGTTGAAAGTGGATATATATAGGATTAATTTTGGAGCTAAAGATGATAGGGCTTTATGAATAATTAGATATTGGTAAAGGCAGTGGTGAGGAATGATTTCAAGGTTTGCAACTTAAGCAATTGGGTAGATGGTGAGGTCATTTGCTGAGATGGAGAACATAGGAGGGGTTATAACCAGGGATGATGACAGCCTGAGCAAGATATGAAATGCTGCTAGACAGCTCATAGCCACTTGGCCTGGAGGTCAAACCCTCCCTGGTTTTTTGCTACAACAATCAAGATTTAACTATAAGACTGCGAACAAAGACCACTAGGGGGTGCACCAAGGAAGCATAACAAAATGCGGAGACAAAGAAACAGGACAAAATTGTCAATGGAAGATATAGAGTTCAGAACCACACTTTTAAGGTCTCTCAAGAACTGTTTAGAAGCTGCCGATAAACTTAATGAGATCTACACGAAAACTAATAAGACCCTCGATCTTATATTGGGGAACCAACTAGAAATTAAGCATACACGGACTGAAATAACGAATATTATACAGACGCCCGACAGCAGACCAGAGGAGCGCAAGAATCAAGTCAATGATTTGAAATGCGAGGAAGCAAAAAACATCCAACCGGAAAAGCAAAATGAAAAAAGAATCCAAAAATGCGAGGATAGTGTAAGGAGCCTCTGGGACAGCTTCAAGCGTACCAACATCAGAATTATAGGGGTGCCAGAAGATGAGAGAGAGCAAGATATTGAAAACCTATTTGAAGAAATAATGACAGAAAACTTCCCCCACCTGGTGAAAGAAATGGACTTACAGGTCCAAGAAGCGCGGAGAACCCCAAACAAAAGGAATCCAAAGAGGACCACACCAAGACACATCATAATTAAAATGCCAAGAGCAAAAGATAAAGAGAGAATCTTAAAAACAGCAAGAGAAAGAAACTTAGTTACCTACAAGGGAATACCCATACGACCGTCAGCTGATTTCTCAACAGAAACTTTGCAGGCCAGAAGGGAGTGGCAAGAAATATTCAAAGTGATGAATACCAAGAGCCTACAACCAAGATTACTTTATCCAGCAAAGCTATCATTCAGAATTGAAGGTCAGATAAAGAGCTTCACAGGTAAGGAAAAGCTAAAGGAGTTCATCACCACCAAACCAGGATTATATGAAATGCTGAAAGGTATCCTTTAAGAAGAGGAAGAGGAAGAAAAAGGTAAAGATACAAATTATGAACAACAAATATGCATCTATCAACAAGTGAATCTAAGAATCAAGTGAATAAATAATCTGATGAACAGAAAAAAAAAAGAAAAGAAATGCTGCTAGACAGTATAAATTTATGGCAGAACAGAAAATAGGAGGATCCATTCTGACATGGAATTATTGTAAAAGAGGAAACACTTGAACAGGGTGGGATTTTAGAAGAATAGTTAGGGTAATAAAAGAATGCAAGGCACATTCAAGGAATGACATATGATCATGGCTGTTGACAACATAGGGTTTCTTTTGGAGCACCCTGATGGAAAAGATGCAAAGGCATACTGGAAATAAATACACTAAGCTTTGAATATTATGGTAAAGAGTTGAGGCTAACATCAAGGTTTGCAGTGCAGGATTGCCACTATCAGTATGGCCTTAGACAAGTCATTTCATCCTTCTTTCCTCAATTTTCTCATTTATGAAATGAGTGGCTCATAGACTTTAGATTTCATGGATCAGGAACATATTAAAATGGGGTGGACATGAAACAACAATATGTTGCCAACATCATTTTGCTAAGTATGGATATTAAAAAGAACAAAATTAAAAACTACCATCTATTCGTACCATCACATCATAAAATAAAGGATATTACCAAAGGTAAGATAATTTGAAAGAATTTTAAATGGATAAATTCTTTTTTATGTCATGCTCACTTGTCTTTATTATTCTCTTTCCACTGAAGATTGGTGCAAATTTCTGGCACTGGGTCCAGAGGACAGCATTTTACAGCCACTGAATTATACTTCAGGATTTCTTTAAATTATGACATTTTAGGATTTTTATGATCACTAGGAGTTTATTAATGAAGCAGTAGGAATCAAATAAAGAATTTGGAGGAGTGTTTTAGGAAGTTGACATGGGAAATCTTGGAAGAAGAAAAGTAAGCAGTCCATTCATGTAGCTGATACCAAAGTTGAAGCATGAACTATCCATGGCACAAAGACATTGACAATGGTGATTAAACATTGGGATAAACGTGTCCAATGCTTTAAATCTTAGTAGTGTACTGTATAAGTCAGATCATGATTGGAAGGGTTGGCTTCTTTAGCCAACTGTTTTACCTCAGAAGGTCCACTTGTACCATCCTTTTTTCTAGTAGACTTTTCAGGAAGTTGACTCAAAAACAACATATTTTTCCTGGCTCAACATATTCAAACCACAATTTAGAATATCACTGGGAGGAAAATAGCATATTATTCATATTGTGCTGAAGAGACCAAGGAATCAATTGCTCGAATAGGGTGAATCATGCAGAGGAAGTATTTGCTAATGAGTTGTTTAAAATCAGTGCTGGAGAGGTCCCAAATGCAAAATCTTTCTATCATGCCATAAAATCAAAGCCGAAGGTCTCAAAAAGAAAATCAGAGGAAACAGCCCTTTTTAATATCCTGAGCTGTTTTGTCCCAATGTTTTCCAAAGAAAATAAAAAGAGTGGGTCATTATGTGAAATTTGATTGAAGGGCTCCTTTTCTCTAACATTATTGAGTTAAATTCTCACACCTCTACACTTGTATAATGTGCTAGATTATGAGGTTTTAGAGGAAAAATATATGTTTAAAATGTCATGATATTCAACAGAAATTGCCTTTGTTTTATTTTAACATGTTTAAAGAGGAAAACCAGCTCGGCCAGCATGGTTCAGTGGTTAAGCATCTGCCTATAAACCAGGAGGTCATGGTTCAGTTCAACTCCTATTCAGGGTACATGCCCAGGTTGCAGGTATGATTCCCAGTGTGGGGTGTGCAGGAGGCAGCCGATCAATGATTCTCTCTCATCATTGATGTTTCTATTTCTCTCTCCCTCTACCTTCCTCTCTGAAATCAATAAAAAATATATTAAAAAAAACAAAGAGGAAAACCACCATACAGCTATAGACCTTGCAGACCTGTAGACCTAGAAATTGCTGGTGTCTAAGTGCCAAAACTAGAAATTTAAGTTTCTAAGTGGGTCACCATTTGGAACCTTTCTCCTTTAATTTTGATGAGCTGGTGTAAAGCTTTCAAAACAGATTGCTGTGGACCACTGCATGTCACAAATGGGTTTCACATGGTTGACACTGATATTCTCATCCCTCAGGTGGTCAGAGCCTCATCCTTTTACTCTTTTGCTGAACAAACATTTATCGTTTTCAACATTTACCATGACATGAAAAGAATTGGCAGCCTTTTTGGAGCACTGAGATAGGGCCTGGAGGAGGTTAGTTAACTCTTGAATAAAGCTAATAGTTCTCACATGGGAGTCTTTATTAGAGTAGTAATAATAATCATTTACAGTTACATGGCATTTGCCATTGTGTCGGGCAGTGTTCTAAGTATATTTTAACCCACTTAATCCCATACAAAATCATGAAAAGTACTGACTATTAATATACTTACTTTACAAATGGAGAAGTCAAGGTTCTGATCATTAAATGAGTAGTTGGCAGAGGTGGGATCCCAACTCAGGATTTCTGGATCCAGAGTCCTCATTTCAACTATCTTTCATACAAAAATTTAAAGGAAACACACTAATAGGAAGCCACTTATCTAGCACTAAAGATTAACCAATAAGAATTGGAAGCCCAAAGCAGGGAACAATATGTTGTTGGTCCAGAGATATATTAAGGGTCAGAACTGGTTGTCACAGGGTTTCAGGGTTTGAAATAAGTCAAGTAAACAATAGGATTTAGGTTCCAAAATAAAGACAAAAAACAGGGATCCTTGAGAAATCAAAAGGAGAGTTGAAAATAAAGACCAAAGTTGCCAGATTAAACCAGAGTCAGAGTAAAGAAGAGCAACAGGTATATGAATGGAAGAATGGTAGATAGTTTTTATAGAAATTATTAAACAAAGGAATACCTAGAGTAGTTGTTCTCACCTAGGGGCGATATTGGTCCCAGGTGACATCTGGCAATGTCTGGAGATATTTTTGGTTGCACAGCTTGGGCAGTAAGATGGGGCTGCTACTGGTATCTAGTAGATAGAAGCCAGGGATGCCACTAAATATCTGACTATGCACAGGACAGCTTTCTCTCACTACAGACAAGAATAAACCAGTTCAAAATGTTAAGGGTGTCAGTATTGAGAAACTCTGCCTTGGAGACATTTTCTTGAGGCCATGTTGGCCAAGGATTCTGCTGCTGCTGCTGCTGATGTGATAATGATGTTAATGATAATAGCAATGAAGAAGTATGAATTAAAATACCCCAACAAAAAAAGAAGAATCTACCATTTTGTGGATTTATTAGACACTGTGCAAATCTCATATTACATTATCTTGCTTAATCATCAAAGCAAATCTGTGATATCTGTGCTATTATTAAGCCCAACTTTATATATGCGGAAAATGAGGTTCAGCAAAGTTAAATACCTTACCCAGAATCACATCACTAGAAAGTAAACCAATCAAGATTGACATCCAAGCCTGTCTGACCTCAGACACTACTAGAACTCTACATGCTACACTAGTGAACAAGTGGCTAACGTTTAACACTTGGTTCAAAATTCAGGAGCCAGAATTGGATACAGGATAAACTATTTCTACATACTAAAAGGAGGGGAACAGAGGAGGATGCTGACGAAGAAGAGTGTGAGAAAAAAATACACTGATATAAATCAGTGATTTTTCAAAGAGATTCTGCATCACTTGACAAGCAGGTCTATATGCTGTTTTATGAAAGGGACCATTGGGAATCAGTTTATTTCAAACTCAATTCCACATTCACATTCCTTCTAGGCTTGGCAGCCAGCCTATTTTCTCACCAAGGACAACCTGTGTATTATCTCTGATAAAAGTAGTTTTCTTTTGTCATATTTTTATAACAGAAAAAATTGCTGCTAAAAAGTGAAATGCCTAGTGTTCAGACACTGTATTATGTATTCAAAGCTTTCAATACCACCCAACTATTTGCATTTCATTTTATTTTCCCAGGACATGGAGTCTTTGACTCCTTGTTTATGGGAATTATTAAGGTGCATTTCTTAATACAATCAGAGTTAATTAGGCCTAAGCAAGAGGCAGCTTGTTCAAAGCCTTTTATGTTTAATATTCACTAAATTATGCTTAAAATAAAGTGTGTGTGTGTGTGTGTGTGTGTGTGTGTGTGTGTGTGTGTGTGTGAACTTTATAGCACTTCACACCTGAGTGAGAGTTTAAGAAAAGCTGAGTAGGTTCAGTGATGTCATAGTTAGGTACACTCCTTGCCTTGATGATTGAGATAATAATTTGCTGTCTGGAGCCTTCCACAAATGAGATAACATTAAAGCCTTATTACTAATATAATGTTGGTGTGACTTTCACATTGCTACCTAGAATAGAAAAACAGACAAACAGCTTAAATTTATTCTTGTGCATATGCTATGACTAGCATATACCAGTACATGATGATGTATTTTTTATTTTAAGGTTAGGGGAGTAGGCAAATTAAATTCCTAATCACCTCCAGAGGATATATTCTGTGGTATACCTCAAGAGATAGAGAGAAGATGGTAACATCTGGAGGAGGACACATTGTTTGGTGAATGGTCTAAAATGCCATGATCATGATTAGAGCAAGAATATACTAATTGAAAAGTATTGATTTTGGCTTTGGCTGGTGTGGCTCAGTTGGTTGAGTGTTGTTCCATGCTCTGAAAGATTGCAGGTTTGATTCCTGGTCAGGGCACATACCCAGGTTACGGGTCGATCCTTGGCTGAGGTGCATACAGGAGGCAACCTATCAAAGTTTTTCTCTCACATTGATGTTTCTCTCTGTGCGTCTCTCTCCTTTCTCTCTCTCTCACCTCCCTTCCTCTCTATCTCTAAAATCAATAAAAACATTGATTTGGAATCCATTTCACATATGCTCTAAAGCCTTTGAAATGAAATAAACTTTTATATAACTAGATGATTGCTTTCTTTTCTTTCTTCAAAGTATTACACTATGAGAAGACTGAATAAGTCTGTCATGGATCTCAGAAAGGCCTCGTGTTAAAAAGACTTCAATCATGTGACAGAGTAGAAGCATATTATAAGTTACATGTATGAGAATCCTGCACTTAACTAACTGATATATAAGTAATGATTATCCACTTATTGGATTAATGTCTCTGGTGGTCCTTCACACAGTGAATTTCTCTAGTATGCTTGCTTGTTTATGTATTGTTTTAGGATACTAAAAGACTGGGGAGGAGATAATTGAATAGATCTATAATAATAAACGTGTAATATGCTAATTAGACCAGATGGCCGACTGACCTTCCATACGAAGTGAGGGCCAAGCCCCTTGCACAAATTTCGTGCATCAGGCCTCTAGTATTGATATAAAAGTTTTAAATGGAGGTAATTGTGATAAAAGGCATTAACTTGTTATATCTGTTCAAGAATTTATAAATTATTTCTCAGAATTGAATGTGAGTTTCTAAGTAGAGTACTCCTCTTGAAATTATAAAATAAATTAAACCCAGTTCTCATTTTTATATTTACTGATAGATTGTATCTTGTAAATCTTTGGTGTATGAGACATTAAGCAAGATATTCCATTTTACAATTTTTGTTGAAGCAACACAATTCTGCTTCTAGGAGTAAGTTTCCTTTGAGAATTATAGATGTTTGTACCAATACTTATCTACTTCTACAAATTTTCATGTTTATATTTCATTGCTAACCATAGATACATTTGTAAGGGATGTGAAGATTGTCTTTGAAATCTTGCTTCACATTTCTCCCTGTCCAAGCACCCATAGCTCTCAGGATATCCTGCTTTCTCCTGTCATAAAACTATTCTGGAGAGTAGATAAGACAGTATATACATTTGGAATAGTAAAAGAACCCTGGCTTCAGATGCTGCCTCTCCTAATAACTGCAACTCTTTAGTAAAGTCAAGTATATTTCTACAAATGGACTGTGCTGGATTGAATTGCTGATGCTAGAATTTCAGAGGGGATGATCAATGTGAGTAACGGTAGGATTTAGTTGTTATTCTAGTAGAAAATAATAATGATAGTTGAGATTTATGGGGTGTTTATCATATACTAGACATTGTTCTCAGCACTTTACATGGATTAACTTATTGATCATAAAAGCATAGATATAGTATCAACAGCTTTATGAGCTTTACACCATTGTTATCCCAATTTACACACAAGAAAGCTGAGGCAGAGAGAGAATAAGATATTTGCCTAAAATCATAGAGCTAATAAGTAGCTCAGCAGAAAATCAAACTTAGGCAGACTTCTCCACAGTCTATACTGTAAGTCATTATACGTCACTCTGCTTTTGCTTAATTACCATTTCTTAATTTATAAAATAAAATAAAACATATTCATTGTAGAAAAATTTGACAACTAAAAGTAAAAAACAGTATTTATTTATTTGCAAACACACCAGTAAAAATAATCACTGTTAGATTTTATATACATATATATTGTTATAGATCACTTCCCCACACACATTTTTTGCAAAAACAAAATCTAAATGTAATATAATTTTATAAATCACTATTTTTAAACCTAATAGTTTGATTTGTGGGTGTCTATACTAGAGAAAAATATCCAATTATGGAGACATAATGCTGTACATACAGGCTCACAGAATACTTATTTTCAAAGGCACACATTGAAAAAAATCAAATGTGTCATGTCAAAATTCAAATTCTTGGTAAAAAAAAAACTTTCAAAAGTGATTATAAAGGTAATGTATCTCAACATAATAAAGGTCATATATGAGAAACCCACAGTTAACGTCATACTTAGTGGTGTAAGTCTGAAATACTTTCCTCTAAGATCAGGAACAAAACAAGGAAGACCATAATCCCTACTTTTATTCAACACAGTATTGAAAGTTCTTGCCACAGCAATTAGGCAAGAAAATGAAGGAATTCATGACCTAGACAGTTTGACTTAGTGGATATAACGTCACCCTGCATACTGAAGAGTCCCTGGTTTGATTCTGGTCAAGGGCACAGGCCCAGATTTCAGGCTTGATCCCCAGTAGGGGGCGTGCATGAGGCAGCCAATCAATGATTCTCTCTTATCCTTAATGTTTCTCTCTCTCTCCCTCTTCTTTCTTCTCTGAAATAAATAGAGATAGAGAGATAGAGATAGAGATAGAGATAGAGATAGAGATAGAGATAGAGATAGAGGTAGAGATAGAGAAAGAGATAGAGAGATAGATGGTATAGATATAGATACAGATATAGATATATTCAAAAAAGAAGGCATGCAAACTGGAAAGGAAAATGTAAAACTGTCACTATTTGCAGATGACATGGAACATATGTAGAGAACCCTAAACACTCTCCCCAAAATATTTTAGAACTAATAAACGAATTAAATAACATTTCAGGATACAAAATAATTAATATACAGAAATGTGGTACATTTTTATAAACTAATAATGAACTATCAGAAACAGAAATAAAGAAAATTATTCTATTTGCAAGTATGACAAAAGGAACAAAATACCTAGGATTAAATTTAACCAAGGAGATGAAATACCTATACACTGAAAACTATAAGACATCAATGAAAGAAACTGAAGAGACACAATCTTGAGAAAGAACAAAGCCAGAGGCATCATACACCCTTATTTCAAACTATATTACAAAGCTGAAGTGATGAAAACAGTATGGTGTTTGCATAAAAACAGACACATGGATCAATGGAATAGAACAGAGAGCCCAGAAACAAACACCCACATTTATGACAAAGAAGCCATGAAAATACAATGGGGAAAGGGCAGTGTATTTAATAAAAGGTATTGGGAAAATGGACAGCTACATGCAAAAGAATGAAACTGGACCACTATAATGTATAAAACTTAACTAAAAACTTATTAGATTTAAATGTAAGACCTAAAACCATAAAACTCTGAGAAGTGAAATGAGCCAGTTAGTGAAAAACAAATACCATATGATCTCACTTATATGTGGAATCTAATGAGCAAAATAAACAGATAAACAAAATAGAAACAGAGGCATAGGTACATGGAACAGACTAACAATTGTAAGAGGTGGAGGAGAAGGGGGGACTGCATGAAAAAACATAACATAAAGAGATTAGCCAAAGAACATATATGCATAACCCATAGATACAGACAACAGTGTGGTGATGGCCAGAGGTAAGGTGGGGAGGTGAGGCAGGGTAGAGTTTGGCAAAGGGGTGGGGTAGTTGGACAGCTGTAATAAACAATAAGAATATAGTTTAAAAACAAAACACTGGCCCTAGCTGGTTTTGCTCAGTGGATAGAGCGTCAGCTTGCAGACTGAAGGGTCCTGGGTTTGATTCCGGTCAAGGGCACATGCCAGGGTTGTGAGTGCAATCCCCAATAGGGGGTATGCAGGAGGCAGCTGATCAATGATTCTCTCTCATCATTGATGTTTCTTACTCTCTCTCCCTCTCCTATCCTCTCTGAAATCAATAAAAATATATTTAAAAATAAAATAATGATAATAAAAAATAAAAACAAAACTCTGAGAAGAAAACATAGGCAGTTAGCTCCCTGACATTGGCTTTAGTGATTTTTTTTTTTATCTGATTCCAAAGGCAAAGGGCAACAAAAGCAAAAATAAATAAATGGAACTATATGAACTTAAAATCTTTTGCAAATAATAGGAAACAAGAAAAAAAAAGACAACTTACAGGATGGGAAAATATTTCTAATAAGGGGTAATATCCAAAATACATAAGGAACTTTTACAAATCAATAAAAATATAACAATTCAATTCCAAAATGGGCAAAGGACTTCAATAGATATTTTTCCAAAGGAGACATACTCATGGTCAACAGGCACATGTGAAGATGTTCATTATCACTAATCATCAGGAAAATGCAAATCAAAAACACAATGATATATTACCTCACACATGTCACAATGGCTATTATAAAAAAAAAGTGTTGGTAGGATGTGGGGAAAGAAATGCTCATTATATTCCCTGTTAGTGTGAATATAAACTGGTGTGACCAGTTTGGAAAACAGTATGGAGGCTCCTCAATAAATAAATAAATAAATAAATAAATAAATAAATAAATAAATAAATACACAACTACCATATGATCCAGTAATTTCACTTCTGGGTATCTATTCATATAATTGAGCAATAGAAAGAATGAAATCCTGCCATTTGTGACAACACAAACGGACCTGGAAGGTATTATGCTAAGAGAAACAAGTCAGAGAGAGAAACAGACCAATCCCACAAATTATATGTGGAATCTAAAAAACAAACAAATAAAACAAAACCCAGGCTCATAGATACAGAGAACAGATTGGTACTTGTCAAAAGGTAAGAAGGTAGGGAGTCTGGAAGAGGCAAAATGTGTGAAAAGGATCAAGAGATACAAACTTTTAGTTATAAGTCATGAGAATGAAATGCACAGGATGGGGAATATATTCAATAATATTGTATTAACTTTGGGTGGTGACAGATGGTAATGAGATTTATTGTGGTGATTGTTTTGCAATGTGTATAAATGTTAAATTACTGTACACATGAAACTGATATAATATTGTATGTCAATTATGCTTCAATAAAAAATGTCCATCACAGTACATTTATTCAATGGACCATTATATAGCCATTAAAATAATTTTTATGAGAACTTTGGAACAATTTGGGAAGTGCTTATGATATAATATTGTTTTCAAAAGCAGCATACAAAATTGTAAGGCCAAGGATATTATAGCTATGTAACCTTTATGAATAACAAAAAAGACTGAAATAAAAAACTAATAGAGTTGAATAAGAATAGTAGTGTTTGGATAATATTTTAAAATTCATTCTACATTTTATAAATGTTTGCAATATACTTTTACTAATTAATCATTTCCCATTTTAAATACATAAAACAAAACCTTAAAAGAACACATTACTTACATATAATGCTAGCCTTGCCTTGCTTGATGCAAAGTCAGAAATTCACTAGCTATGTCTAATGATTTTCTGAAGATAAATATGCCTTCAAATGATTATAACTCTACAATGTAACTACCTGACCAACCTTTCTATTTTATAGGATTCCTCATTTTTTTCAACAGAGTAGCTATGTCAGATCTATCACCTAGGTTACAGCACACATCTATTGCTACGCTTTCCTATTTCTCTTTTAAAATGAAATATGATGTAATAGACCTTAGAAAAATAGAAATGAAGTCTTTAATGCGGAGTAGGAATTTTCAAAATGTATTCTCTAAATTGCTAGGTCCCTCTGACTAAGAAGTTCAATTTAAGTGCAACATGTTTCTTATTTCTATTTAAGTAAGTTAATAAATGGTCTTCTATGCCTTAATTGAAATTAAATAAATAACAAACAGGTTTCACCTTATTACGGAATTGATATACTCAACATTTTGTCTCAGGAAGTAACATTCTGCCTGTTTTGATTCAGTTTCATAACTACAGTTTGCTCCTCTGGATCATTAATGGTTGAAACAGAATGGACTGAGTCTCCTCTGAGGTTATACTTATCATCCTGTGCTACTCTACTCTATGAAGATAGCCACTGATTTTTTCTTCTCCCCAACAAAAGCTTTTGGGGGCAATTAAACTATGTGTGGCTAAAAGCATCAGCAGTATCTCCTTGTGAAAAGTTGTAAATAAATTCTGGGGAGAAAAATCACAGATAATGATTGAAAATAAAAAATAATTAGATAATTAAAGATGTTTGTAACAAAGTATTTCAGTATAGGTCTCTGTAAGAAATTACTGAGTTACTTTTTTTTTTTTTTTTTACCTGCTAGATAGAAATGATTCTTAACACGTATTGTGTGGTTGGCAAGAGATCTAAGGTTATATAGTAATGCCTATTGGCTTATACATAACTCAAAGCAGTAAAGTGATATCCTGTTTATAGGTGAGTTAGAGACTAAAGGTTAGTATTAAATCCCAGGTTAATTAATAGTTAATACAAGTAACTTTCTATATTTTTTCTCTTTTTTTACTTCCTTTGTTCTCATTGGACATATCTGGATAAATGAGATAATTGGCACACAATCATGATGATTCAAAAAAGTCCTATGTAGATACTTTCAAAGCAATAGTCAGTAAAGGACAATACAAACCATACAAAGAATGAATATGCGAATGTGTAAAAGGGAAATAGTGTAACTGACATTTGCTGAAGCAGGGGATTTTTTTCTTTCACTATATTCTCCATCTTGGTTGAGAGGAAGTAAGGGATTCCAAAGTATCCTATGTAATAAAGAGCTAATATGCAAATGGCCATCACATCCTCACATTGTCACACCCTCAGGCCATCACGCCATAACTGCTCAAACACTGAACACTGGCGAGAGAGAAATGGGGACCAGCCAGGCACAAATGAGCTCAAGAGAAAGAAATGGGGACCAGCCAGGCACAAATGAGCTCGTGAGAGAGGAATGGGGAACAGCCAGGCTACGGCACGGGAGAGGGACAAGCTGCCTACCCTGTGATCCTGGATGCCAGTGCCTGTGCCTGTGGCCCAGGAGAGGGACAAGCTGCCCACCCCAAAGTCCCAGATGCCAGCACCTGTGTCTGTGGCCCGAGATAGGGACAAACTGCCAGCCCCATTTTCCCAGGCACCTGCGGCTGTGGCCCAGGCAAAGCCACCCATCCACAGTCCGCTGAAGGTGTGGCCAGCCTGGGCAAAGTCAGCCCGGGTCCTGGGTGCCTGCAGCCGGCCAGAGGGATAGAAGCCTGGGTCCTGGGTACCTACGACTGGCCGGAGGAGGGAATCCTGGGTCCCAGGTGCAGGGCAAGGCAGAGGTGATTAGGGGCTATCAGGCCAGCAGGGGAGCATTTAGGGGCGATCAGGCTGGTAGAGGAGCATTTAGGGGTGATCAGGCAGGCAGGCAGAGAGAGGTGGTTAGGGGCAATCAGGTAGGCAGGAAGAGGGGTTAGGGGCAATCAGGTAGGCAGGAAGAGGGGTTAGGGGCAATCAGGCAGGCAGGCAGGTGAGCAGTTAGGAGCCAGCGGTCCCAGATTGCGAGAGGCAGTTGGACATCCCCCAAGGGGTCACAGATTGGAGAGGGTGCAGGCCGGGCTGAGAGAGCCCCTCCCCATGCACAAATTTTGTGCACCAGGCCTCTAATATATGAATAAGCATTCTGCTAAGAATGAGGTCATAATCTAAACAATATACAAACATTCACAAATTTTTCAGAGTGTAAGGAAGTTTATACTGAAGTGCCTGCTTATGCTGTGTAAACTTGCCACATGCTTGGAATTCTCTATGTCCTGTCAGTTATGTTACTTTCATAAGCAATGAAACAATTGTAGTTAAATAAAATTCATTTACTTATTGAATACATACCCCATGTCACACAGTAACTATTCTAATAAGGAATATGTGAGTGAACAAAAGATCATCCTTCATATGCCCAACTCTTTTGAAACACATCATTTCTGGGCCCAGTTGGAGTAGGGAAAGTTGCAAATTGGCTCCCCTTAGATTCACCATAGCACCAGTGTGCCAGCAATACTAAGATTATGGAACTGTAAAGCACCTTCAAAAATGACAGAGCACCACCAGTTCTGAGGAGGAGGACATGGTGGAAGAGCAATAGGCAGAAAGCAGTATAATCTGTATCTGAGCCTAGACAAAGGTCCAGGCTCTAATGAACAACATGGAACCTACAGATTCAGTTAGAGGAAATCCATAAAAAATAGTTTAGGAAAGCCTCTACATTTTTTGCAATATTCTAAGTGCCGGGATTGATGAAGTAAGGCATGGTCATTCTCTCCATGCTGTTTGCAGGCTGACCTCTTCATCAACAAAGGTTATCTGAGTGCCTCTGGCTACAATTCTGGCACTAACATGAACTAAGGCAAGTGCTCTACTGTGTCCCATCCTATGCTAGTAGAGAGTGAAGGCAATGAGAACATAAAAACTGGGCTTCTAGGCCTGCAGCATGCACCACCCAGCTTGTTCACTTTTCATAGAGAAGAAAGAGCTTGTGATAAGAAGGCATAATTAATTTCCCATCATCTTTTCCCAAAACAGTTTGGTTTATCTTAAAGTCCATGTTTTGTCATTTATAAATTTATCAAAAGTGTTACTTCAAATTTCTAAATTTATTTGATGCTATTAAAACGTAACTTCTCACCATTCAAAATAACATCTCCATTGATCAGTATTATTTCCATTTTATTGAATTTACTGGGGTGACCTTGATTAATAAAATTATGCAGGTTTCAGATGTACTATTCCACAAGACATCTTTTTATCAGTATTTAATTGATATAACATTGGTTAATAACATTATATGTGTTTCAGGTGTACAACATTATAATTTAATATGCATATACACTATAGCATGCTCATCACCAAAAATCTAGTTTCCATGTATCACCACCATACATATGACCCCTCTTTACCCATTTCACCCCCTACCCAACCCACTTCCCTTCTGGTAATTACCAATCTATTATCCGTATATATTAGCTTGTATTTTGTTTTGTTTTTGGTGTTGTTTTTTGCCATTTGCAACAACATGGAGGACCCCAAGAGTATTTTGCTAAGTGAAATAAATCAGAAAGAAAAGGACAAAAAATTGTAGTATTTCACTCATATGTGGAATATAAAAGAAAGAAACAAATGAATATCCATTGATCAATTTTCTTTTTACTGGTTTCAATTTTCAAGGGACTCTCTTTCATTTGACCCAGTATTAGGAGTTTGAATAAAAGAAGTACAAGAATTCTTCCATATTTGCAGAGATGGTTCCAGGACACCCTGTGGATACCAAAATCCATGGATGCTTAAGCCCCTTATATAAAATGGCATAGTATTTGCATATAAACTACATGCACACTCCTATATACTTTAATACATCTCTAGATTACTTATAATACCTAATACTATTATTGTTAAACTGTATTGTTTAGGGAATAATGACAAAAGAAAAATTCTGTACATATTCAGTACAGATGCAACCATCTTAGTCCTAACTAATACACTTTGGCAGCAATGTAACTTTTTTTATGTTTTCAATACAAAGTTGGTTGATCTCTGGATGTGATATTTAAAATGTTGCAAGACTTAATGAAAACTCGAATTAGGACTATAGAATTGGAAAGGAAGAACATTTTCAAGGGAGAGCAAGAGATGAGGCAAATTGACCATACAAAGTAGCCAATTGGATTTCAGGTTTAGGGAGAGAAGTAAGAGGATTATTAAATATGACTTCCAGATCTCACTCTGGTCTATAGGTAGATGGTAGTGACATTTATCTGGGCCGGGAATATAAAACGAAGCATATTTTACTGGTAAGCTGTTAAATTTCACTTTGGACACCTTGTACTGAGATTCTAGTAGTATACCAGATGTAAATATAAAACATCCCTCCAGATGGAGAATTAGGGGACATATATATGAGTGGGAGGTAGAGTTGGGTATCAATAGCATTTGTACTTATCATCTTTGGCCTTCTAGAGTTCCTGTCTTCATCAATGCTATCTGATTTATTAGTAAGAATCATATTGGTGTGAAAGGAAAATAAGGTTCTTTGAGAGCATAAGACTTGAGTACATAAAGGCAGTTTAAAAACAACAACAACAACAACAACAAAGCTTAGAGCCAGCATGTCTTGGATTGGCCTGCCCCTAATTGTCACATGTCAGGACATGAAGGGTCTACATGGATAACTGGAAGTATCTCAATAAAGAGTACATGTGCTAGATTAGTATTTCTCAAACTTTAGTGTGCATTGAAATCACACCTTTAACAAGGGGACCTTATTAAAATGCAGATTCTGATTCAGTAAGTTTGGTGTGGTACTAACTCAATATTTATATCATTGGGAAATATCAATGCTGGCATTCCATGAACCATACTTTATATAGCAATATTCTACATAAGTGCTGCCCTATAAAAATATAAAGTTAAACACATATGTCATATAAAATTTTCTAGTAGCCACATTTAAAAAAAAAGTAAAAAAATGCATGAGATTAATTTTAATAATAAATGTAATTAACCCAGTATATCCAGCTATTATAATTTCAATATGCATCTATTATTAACATATTAATGATATATTTTACACCTTTTTTGTACCAGTATTTTGAAATCCAGTGTGTAGTTTACACTTACAACTCATTTATCTCAATTTGATCAAACTATATTTCAAGTGCTTAAAAACCATATATAAAGGACAGTATAAGCTGAGAGATACTCAGTTGCAAATCAGGTGTCATGAAGCAGTGACCAAAAAAACCTGAAATCATCCCCAGGAAAATAGACCTCAAGTTTTCACAATTCATTTGAAAAATTTCATCCCACTCTGTTTATAGTTATCTGCTCTCTCTCTCTCTCTCTCTCTCTCTCTCTCTCTCTCTCTCTCTCTCATTCTTTAAAGTATTGCATGTCTCCTTTTTCCTCTGATTCTCTTTTTATTTATTTATTTTTATTGTTGGGAATATTACAGATGTCTCCCATTTTCCCACTTTGCTCCCCTCCACTGGGCCCCCACCCCATCCCAGGCCTTCACTGCACTATTGTCTGTGTCCATATGCATATAAGTATTTTTCTCTCTTAGTTTTTAATGTGGAGTCAAACAGTTGCTTAGCTCTGACATTTTTCACTTTCAATTACCATGTAGCTACCAAATATGTGATAAACTCACTCAAATCAGTCCACTTAAGATATTGAACAGGTCATAGAATGAGCACCAGAGTAGGAGTTTGGAGATATAAATTCATGCGCAAGAGAGCTTTGCCCCTGTTTACTTGCCTGCAACTTGGGTCACACAAAGTTCCTGCCTGGTAAAATGTGTGTGTGTGTGTGTGTGTGTGTGTGTGTGTGTGTGTGTGTGTGTTGGGGGGAATTGGAGAAAACTATCTCTAAAATTTCTCCCAGTTTTCATTTTATACTAATCTGTATCTAATGGTATTCAACACGAGCACATTCTAATTACAAATCAACAAACACTTGAAACAACAAATGGACATAAGCCAACATTTCTAGACCCTGAGTTATTTCAATAATATATCAGTTATGTTGATTAATGATTTTGAATGAGAATCCATAGCCAAATATGTTCTAATGACTGAATCTACAGTCAGTCAACAAAGAAAAATAGCCTTTGCTATGGCAGCAGTGAAATGCCAGGAATAAAGCTTTCATTAACAGCACTAAACAATTCAATCATAGTTAGCTGCCTAAATTCTTAACTGAATTTGGTTGGATTTTTCTGCTTAGAATAGGTCATGCCAAGGCCAAAATTAAGCAAGACAGTAAAAAGCAAGAAGGAACAGAAGAATTCGTTTATTATGGCCACTCTCATGATAAAACCATAACAAGTTAAAAGTTAAAATCTCTGTTTCAAATTGGTAAAATTTTGTTTAACACAATCTATTACATACATTAGGATGGATTAGACCCATGAGAATTGAGTGACTCAACTTAAATGGAATCAGAACAGTTGAAATCATATAAAATAAAGCATAATTAAACTTTAAAGTGGTGAGGTTCCCCATTGCTTCCAAAACAAGATTGAATATATTTTTGAAATGTTAATGTTTTTTGGAGAGTATGGGATGGTTTGAAGACTTACAACTCCCTACTATGTTCAGAAAATAATTTGACAGAGGGACCACATACACTATTTTCTAAATTATTCGCCTCAGACAGTGCTGTTTTTTCCATAGTTGTAGTACACTTCACAATTGATCTCTTTACTTATTTAAAGGCTAAAACTCATCATGATAGAATGAACTTTAAAATTACATGATAACATAGCAATCATTGGTAAATCAACTTCAACAGAAGGAGGTTGAATTTGAGAAATATGAAGAGATTAAAACATATCTGAGAAAGTGTGCTATCCAGAATATTACTGATTTAAATGTATAATTATCACATATATAAAGAATGCAAGATACCACTCAAGTGCCTACTACATGGAGTTCATCTTTTCAGTTGACTCCCTACTCTACCTACATGCTGTTTCTAAGACCAAGCTTCTCATCTACTTCTGTAAACACACACTTATATGGCATTCATCTCAATAGACAAAAAGTTCACATCCTCTAAAATGAAGCCCTCCCATTATCCCCTATGACTACCCTACTCAGTTACTCTTATAGTGTAAAACAAGAGGCACAGAGGTATGTAGATGAAATTTCATGCATATTTTATCTGGAAAGTGCCTTAGCAGGACCTACTGCTAGATCTTAAATAATCAATGTTGTTGAGGTCCAGTCACATTCTCCCTGCTACTTCTCCAGGAACAACCATAATTTATCCAAGCACATAAATGCAGTGACAGCCTGAATGCAGGTGAATCTATATTGCATGGTATTAAAGATACAATAAGACTGAACATCAAGAAAAATTGGTTCTATGACAGAGTAATTAGACCTATCTTTTGAAGCTGTGCTGTATTGAGATTTATTGAGATGACTATAACAATGAACCTCAGATCACTAACTATCATATCTAATAATAGACAAACATGGTAATTGACCGTACCTTTCCTACACCTCCCATTGGCTAATAAGCATGATATGCAAATTAACTGCCAACAAAGATGGTGGCTAATTTGCATACTGCAGGCAGGGCGGAACAGCGCCATCCCACCTGCCCTGCCACCATCTGGGCCTGCTATTTGCGACCCAGGGTGGTGGGGCGGGACAGTGCCATCCCACCTGCCCTGCGCCATCTGGGCCTGCTATCTGTGAGCCGGGATGGCAGGTGGCCATGTGCGACCCGACCCCGGGTGGCCGGGCAGTGCAGCAGCGATCAGCTGGCCCGCCCGAGCATCCTGTGTGCAACCCGACCCGGGGTGGCTGAGTGGGGCAGCAGCGATTTGCCGGCCCACCTGGGCGTCCTGTGTGTAACCCGACCCAGGGCAGCGCCCCAACCCCCAGATCAGCCCTGCCGTGTGTGCAACCTGGGGCGGCACCCCAACCCCCAGATCGGCCCTGCTGTGTGCATGACCCGGGGAGGCGGGGCAGGCACTGAGGGATCGGGCCTGCTATCTGCCACCCAGGGAGTGGGCCTAAGCCAGCAGGTGGTTATCTCCCGAGGGATCCCAGACTGTGAGAGGGCACAAGTGGGGCAGAGGGACACCCCCACCTCCCTCCCCCACCAGTGCACAAATTTTTGTGCACTGAGCCTCTAGTTCATATATATATATAAAAGCCTAAGCAACCATTACATCCAAATTACCAGAATGACCAGAACGACCAGTCAACCTGTTGCTATGGCATGCACTGACCACCGGGGGTTAGACACTCATAGCAGGAGCTGTCTCTTGGTGGTCAGTGTGTTCCCACAGCCAATCTCCCCTGGCCAACTCCTCCTGGCCAGCCGGCCCCCATCAGGCCGTGGTGCTAAACCATTTGTAGAGACCTGCTTCTGGGTCAGGGTTTCATAGGTAGCAGAGCAGCTCCCTTACTGCAATGTATTGAAAGTCAGCCCTTGACACAAGGGTTTGTCTCACTCCTGTCCTATCCCTTCCCCAGGGGCTGTCTGCTCACCGTGATGGTGTTACAGTGGGGAGGGAAGTGGGAAGGAAGAGGCAGGGAACTGCACTGTGGCAGGGCACTGATGGCAGTGGCAGTGTCCAGTGTCTGTTCCTTCTGCACCCGGCCTGGTGACCTTTGGCTCCTCTCCCGATCCCGCTGGGGCCTTTGGTCCTGGGGCTGAGATGGGGAGCCAACCTGGGGTGGATGGCAGTGGACTCTGCCCCTTTCCCAGGGTTCCCAAGGGCCAGCTCCCTCCTCATGGCCAGTAGCCAACCTCCCACAGTCCCTCTCCCTCCACCCCCCTCCGCCCCACGCCAGCCAACCTTCCATGGTCTCTCCCCTTCCCATGCACAAATTTGTGTACCAGGCCTCTAGTAAGGAATATAATTGATGAACAACTTTACCTACTGAGTGGTGAAATCCATCACCACATTGGTATTTTTTGTTTGTTTTTTATTAATTTTATTGGGGTGACATTGGTCAACATGAACATATAGGTTTCAGGTGTGGGTTTTCATATTATAAAATCTTTTATATTGCACTGGATACCCACCAACCAAAGTAAAATCTTCTGTCACTATATATTAGGACCCCTTTTCTCCCACCCTTCCCTTTGGCAACCACAACACTGCTGTTTGTGTTCATTAGTTTCAGTTTTATATCCCACATATGAGTGAAATCATATAATTAGTAGTTCTTAGCTTTTTCTGACTGACTTATTTCACTTTGCATAATATTCTCAAGGTCCATCCATGCTCTTCCAAGTGGCACTATTTCAGCCATTCTTATGGCTGAGTAGTATTCCACTGTGTATATGTACTACAAATTCTTGATCTAGTTCTCCATTGCAGAACACTTTGATTTTTTTTCCATGCCTTGGTCACAATGGATAATGATGCAATGAACATGGGGGTGCATGTATTTTTGCAAACACATGACTTCAAGTTTTTCAGGTATATATTCAGGAGAGGGATTGTTGGGTTGTATGGTAGCTCTATGTTTAATTTTTTGAGGAATCACCAGACTGCTTTCCACAGTGGTTGTACCAGTCTACATTCCCACAAACAATGAAGCAGAGTTCCATCTTTTTCACACACCTCCAACACTTATTATTTATAATGTCTTGTTTATAATGGCCACTCTAACAAGTGTGAGGTGGTATTTCATTGTAGTTTTGATTTGTATTTCCCTCATTGCCAGTGAGGTTGAACATCTTTCATATATCTATTGGTGGTTTGTATGAAATGCATTCAGAATTGGTGATTGCCTGTTGCAGCTAATATCTAAGATGGACAGTAAAATCTATCTGACTTAGACACACCTTGTCATTGATTCAATTATTATAGACTTCAAGATGGAGAAGGAGAGTAGAGACACAGTTTAAAAAATATGATAGAGTAACAGTGCTCTCTCAATGGTCAATTAAAAACAAACAAGTATACTAATAAAATATGTCAGAAATGTCCATTAATCATTAGTTTAAAACAAAATTTCACAGAAAAAGATATGTCTTAAATAAATCTGAGCCATCACTTGTATCATTTTAATAAACATTATATTCAAATATTTGATTCCCAGAAGAGACACTGGTAAAATTATTTCACGAATAAGTATTTGGTTATAGGTCACTTCTTGCTAATGCATATTATCTGACCCACCAGTAGTTCTTAATGGCATTTGGGCCATAGACCTCCTTTAACAAAAGTTTGTAATTATCTCCCAAGAAAAATGTACAGTTTTTCTGCATGCTATTTTAGATTATTTTTTGATATGCCTCCAAAATTCATTCATACAAGTATAGACCATTAGAGAAATCTCCTAGGGCAGTGATGGCAAACCTATGACATATATGTCAGAGGTGACACACGAACTCATTTTTTTGGTTGATTTTTCTTTGTTAAATGGCATTTAAATATATAAATTAAATATCAAAAATATAAATCTTTGTTTTACTATGGTTGCAAATATCAAAAAATGACTATATGTGACTCGGCACCAGAGTTAAGTTAGGGTTTTTCAAAATGCTGACACGTCGAGCTCAAAAGGTTCGTCATCACTGTCCTAGGGCAATAAAATGAAAATATTTTGATCCCAGGGAGCTAGTCAGTCATGGAAGTATGTGCGGTTAATTTCAGAACAATCTAAGACAAACATCCCCACTTATCTGGTCCAATGTTCAAGCAATCTCATTTTCAGAGATGTAGAATTCCAGATATTCTAAGTCTGATTTCTCAACAGAAACACACCAGGCCAGAAGGTAATATATAAAGTGTTGCAAAGCAAGGGATTGAACCCAAGAATACTATACCTAGCAGGGCTATCATTCAAAATTGAAGGTGGAATCAGGAGCTTCACAGACAAAAAAGGGCTAAGAGAGTTTATTACCACCAAGCCAGCAATGCAAGAAATGCTAAAGGGACTGCTGTAAAAAGAAGAAACAGAAAGGCAAGAAGAAACACAAACATTAAGAATAAAAATGACAACAAACAAGTACTTATCAATAATAACATTAAATGTAAATGGATTAAATGCTCCAATCAAAAGACATAGGGTAGATGAATGGATAAGAAAATATGAACCATATATTTGCTGTCTGCAAGAGATCCACCTCAGAACAAAGGATTCACATGGACTGAGAGTAAAAAGATGAAAAAAAAAATTCAGGAAAATGGAAATGAGAAAAAAGATAGGGTTGCAATACTTATATCTGACAAAATAGACCGCAAAGTAAGGGCCATAACAATAGATAAGGAAGACCACCTCATAATACTAAAGGGAGCAATTCAACAAGAAGACATAATGCTGGTAAACATATATGCACCCAATACAGGAGCACCCAAATACATAAAACAACTTTCAGAAGATATCAAGGGAGAGATCAATAGCAATACAGTCATAGTATGGGACTTTAATAATCAACTGACACCACTGGATAAATACTCTAAACAAAAAATCAGCAAAGAAACAGAAATCCTAAATGACTCACTAGATCAGATGGATTTAATTGGCATCCTCAGAATATTTTACCCCAAAGCTACAGAATATACATTCTTTTCCAGTGCACACGGGACATTTTCAAAGATAGACCACATATTAGGACACAGGCAAAGTCTCTTCAAATTCAAGAGGATAGAAATCATAACAAGCATCTTCTCTGATCACAATGGCATAAAACTAGAAATTAACTACAATAAAAACAATGAAAAAATCAAACACTTGGAGGCTAAATAGCATGCTATTAAACAATGATTGGGTTACCAAAGAGATCAAAGAAGAAATAAAAAACATCATGGCAACAAACAACAATGAAAACAAATCAACCCAAAATCTATGAGACACAATAAAAGCAGTCCTGAGAGGGAAGTTTAAAGCTCTATAGGCCTACCTCAAAAAAAAAAAAAAAAAAGAAAAAAAAAAAAAAAGAAAGAAAAACTGGTAATAAATTATCTGACCTTGAAACATAAAGAATTAGAAATAGCACAATAAGAAAAGCCCACAGTATACAGAAGGAAGGAAAAAATAAATTTCAGAGCAGAAATAAATGACATAGAGACCAAAAAGACAATACAAAAGATCAATGAAACCAAGAGCTGGTTCTTTGAAAGGATAAACAAGATTGATGAACCTCTAACCAGACTCACCAAGAAGCAAAGAGAGAGGACACAAATAATCAAAATCAGAAATGAAAGAGGAGAAATAACAACAGACCCCACAGAAATACAAAGGGTTGTAAAAAAAAAAATACTATGGAAAACTCTATTTCAACAAACTAGACAACCTGGAGGAAATGGACATATTCCTAGAAAAATATAACCTTTCAAAACTCAATCAAGAAGAATCTAAAAACCTGAACAGGCCGATAACTATGGGAAAAATTAAAGCAGTCATTGCAAAGCTTCCAGCAAGCAAAAGAAGACCTGGGCCAGATGGCTTCACAGGGTAGCTTTACCAAACGTTCAAGGAAGAACTAAAACCTATCCTCCTCACACTATTCCAAAAAATTCAAGAGGAAGGAACACTTCCAAGCTCATTCTATGAAGCCAGCATCACCCTAATACCAAAACCAGATAAAGACAACACAATGAAAGAGAATTGGAGGTCAATATCTCTCATGAGCATACATACCAAAATCCCCAACAAAATTCTAGCAAATTGGATCCAGCAGTACATCAGAAAGATCATACACCATGACCAAGTAGGATTTATCCCAGGGATGCAAGGATGGTACAATATCCACAAATCAATAAACATGATACTTCGCATAAACAAATTAAGAGAAAAAAAAACACATAGTCATATCAATTGATACAGAAAAAACATTTGACAAAATTCAGCATGCTTTCTTGATAAAAACTTTCAGCAAGGTGGGAATAGAAGAATCATACCTCAATATAATAAAAGCTATTAAAAATTTAAATCACTTAGTTCATGTGCCTCATTCTGAACCTATATTTTTCTGATTATAATTTGACTTTCCCTGTAATTTTATTTTTTTATAAAATGAGAAAGCAAGGGTTAGGGGATGAAAGAAACTAACCCCTATAACTGTTGTAAATTTCACTGTAAGTTAAATAAATTGGCCTTTGGGTTTATACATCAGACTTTATGAACTTGGTTAGCAGCAGTCAATATTCTTGAACCTAATCATCTCTGGGACAATAAGAAGACAAATTTCTGGTTCTGGTCTGTTGGGGGTGGCGATACACCAAGAGGCTTGGGAGGCCATTTTGGTGCTCATCAGCCCCTCCTGGTCTCTCCTAAACATATGCATATGCATGTTGACCCTTAACCTGTACTTTCCACCTAGTTTTTTATACTTTACTAGAGACCTTGTGCACAAAATTCATGCACTGGGGGGGATGTCCCTCAGCCCAGCCTGAACTCTCTCCAATTGGAGAACCCTCAGGGGATGTCCAAATGCTGGTTTAGTCCCTCTCACAATCCTGGACTGCTGGCTCCAAACTGCTCGCCTGCCTGCCTTCCTGATTGCCCCTAACCACTCCCCTGCCAGCCTGGTCTTCCCTAACTGCTCCCCTGCAGGCCTGGTCCCCCCTAACTGCACTCCCCTGCTGGCCCAGTTGCCCCCAACTGCCCTCCCCTGCTGGCCTGTTCGCCCCCAACTGCCCTCTCTTGCCGGCCATCTTGTGACGGCCATGTTGTGATGACATGGTGGTGGCCATCTTGTAATGACATGGGCGTGGCTATCTTATGACAACATGGGGGTGGCCATCTTGTGACCACATGGGGACCGCCATCTTGTGACCACATGGGGGCAACCATCTTGTGCAAAGGTGTGACAGTCAATTTGCATATTACCTCTTTATTATATAGGATAATCTTTCAATTCATTGTCAAGT
This sequence comes from Myotis daubentonii, assembly GCF_963259705.1. Classification (NCBI taxonomy): domain Eukaryota; kingdom Metazoa; phylum Chordata; class Mammalia; order Chiroptera; family Vespertilionidae; genus Myotis; species Myotis daubentonii. The sequence continues at coordinate 54,991,610 of NC_081861.1, forward strand.
TTCATTTATGAACATATATACCATATATGTAGTTTTAATCAGTACTAGAAACAATGCTTGCATTGTTTCATATCCATATTTTAATGCATGCTCTTGCTTTTCATTATCCTATATAATAAAAGCCCATGTAGTCGTGATGCCGTCACACAGTGAAACCCTCACACTGTAATAACCCATCACCAGGAGGCTGTGTGCACAACAGATGCATGTGGGTGGGCAGAGCTGTGTGCTCAGGCTAGGCACTGGTGGGCGGGGACTTGTCGCTGCATGTGCGGTGCGGAGGCGGGTCCTGCAGCTCTGCGCACTGAGGCCTGGGGTCCTTTGGGTGCTGGCAGGGTGTCTACCCTGCAAGACACACCCACCCCCCAGTGCATGAACTTCATGCACTAGGATTCTAGTGTAGTAATAATTCTCCAAATAAATTTTAGTAATAGGCCAAAATTTGTTTAGGAGTTTCCCTTTTGAAAAACATTCCTCTCATAAATTACTTCTCAATGCCTCTGTCAGAGTGAACCTAGAGTATATCTGAAGGGGAAAGAAAGTGCATTCATAGACATTGGGGTAAGCACAATTCTAAGATGGCATCCAAGAATCCTGAACCCTGGTATATATACCTTATGTAATATTCAGAGAATATAATAGAATATCATTCTTACTATTAGGTTCTGCTCTATGATAAAGGTGAAGGGATTTTGCAGATAAAATTAAGGTCCCCATTCAGTTAAGAAAAAGGGAGATTATCCTGGTTAAGCCTGAATTAATCATGTGAAACCTCAAAAGGATGGAAAAGTCAGAGAAATTCTAAGTAGCAGAGATTTTCTCCTGCTGGTCTGGAAGAAAGCAAATAATCATTTTAGAAGCTGCCTCTGCAGAAGGCCATGCAACTAGGACCCGAGAGTAGCCTCTAGAAGCAGAAAATGATCCACAGGTAACAGTGAAGAAAAAATGGAGACCACATTCCTATAATCACAAGGAAAACAATTTTTCCAACAACTGAGTGATCTTGGGGAAAAAACAAAACAAAACAAAAAAAACCTCAAAGCTCCAGATGAGAACATAGCCCACACATTAACTTGATTTCAGCCTTGTGACATGCTGATCATTGAATCCAACTATACTGTATCTGAACTTCTGACCTATAGAAAAGGTGAAATAAAAAAATAGTTTAAAAAAACATTAAGTTTGTAGTAATTTGTTATATAGCAATACAACAATAAATTGAAAACCTATGGCCTAAAGGGATAATACATACAGACAATATTCCACAGCAGTTGTGACTTTCAAAAGTCAGGTAGCAGCATAAGGTTCCCAGTTTTCTCAGAAAAGATTTTATTATTCTTTGGGTCTAAGCTTTAATAACGAAGCTGGCTATACATCAATTCCCCAGGAAAATCAGATTTAATAAACTCAGAATATTTATTTTTGTACCCTAAACCATTCCTTATTAAATGCACACAGTTGTCCAATGGAAAGCCATTTCTTTTCCTTTTCCTCTCAGCCTCCTGTCCTGATATGGCTGAAAAAAACTCCTCCCAAGCCATGGTTGCTAATTGTTTGAAATGCATTGCTCTTACCAATCACAGACCCTGTGTTGGTTGCTTAGGAGTGACTTACACTGAACACAAATCGAGATTTGTAACATCAAATCTCGTGCAAAAATTCATATACATATCCTAACATAAATATTAGTAACCACATGACTAAAGTTCCATGCTTATTTTTTTATCCTATGTTTCCAACAAAACATACTTGTCTAGTGTCTATTCTCATAGATTCCTGACAAATAAGAGGTGTTAATCTATTTATTCATCCAAGTATTAATGGAATGTTAGATACAATCAACATTCTCGGTGGAACAGAGCTAGCTTCATGGGTCTGTGATCTGTACAGTTGCATAGACATGTGTATGTAGAAGGGCCCTGTGCTTGTTTTAAACTTCTCCATTGCCATGTTGAAATTTCTAATCATTTTTTAACAGGGAACCCTACATTTTTATTTTAAAGTGGACCTTACAAATTATGTAGCTAGCTCTGCTGTGGGAAAATAATATAAAGGGGTACATAACTGGACAAAAAGGATAGTGGGCTATTTACATTATAGTATGTTACTAAATGATTGAATAGTCTTACATAAATCAATTCCCTATCTGAGTCTCAGTTGTCTCTTCTATAAATTGAGTGGATGAGACTGGGTCAGAGTTTCCCAAATTTGTCTGATAATGAGAATCAACAGGGGTGGTTGTTATGACTATAAGCACAAGTTCTGAGTGCAAGCTTCTAATTCCTTCTGCCAGCTGGATACCATCCCAATGTCTCCAACAATCCATTGCATTCGAGCACTGATGTCCACCCCCATTCCATAGGCACATGAGAGGACACATCTTTTGAGGTGGCAAACATGAAATTAGGGGAGGCTTCAAGGAGAAGGCTGCACTTGAGATGAACCTTGAGAGATGTGGCAGGATTTCCCAAAGATGGAGGGGAAGATTTTCCAGAGAGCTAATATTTATGTGCAAAGACAGAGATGATGCACAGGTACAGAGCATGGGCTCATTAGTCAGTTCAAATCAAGATCTCACACTTTCTTTCGCCATGGCCCAGAGTTCTCTTTTCTGTCATTGTGAACTTCACACACAGACACTCACATATACACAATTTGTGTGTATGAAAATATATGTATATACCTGCATTTTGCACTTTACCCCTTCTGTTTTTGAGAACATAAATATTTCTGTTATTTTGTCAGTAGAAATATGAACTCTGCCTCTTTTGCTACCATTCTTTTCCATGACAACCACCTAAGGTTTCTCTGGGGCTTTCAAGATCTGACTCCTATGTGCACGTGTGTGTGTGTGAGTGTACACAGTGTCATTTTCATTACATATACTTCTTACTTATGATACCTTGATATTATTGGCACATTCAGAACATCTGCATATGTTGTACAAGCATCTGTAAAGTCACCAAATAGTGAAAAGTACAAATTAGATTTGATTTGACTGACATAGAGACTAACAAAAATAAAATAGGAAATAAAAAAAATCAGTCATAAGAAAGCAAGCATGACAGCACCCTTTTAAAATACCTCAATAGTTCATAATTCCATGGCACTTCTCAGAATCATCTTGCTTCTTTCATGAACACATTCCCAACACAATGACTAGAAATATGTATGTCAATATCAATAATTTCAATGTTATGATGTTCCCGCCCTTGAGCTCAATTTTCCTGTACCTCTGCCTAATGCTTCATACCAGGCAAAATTCAGATGCCTGACTTTGCAAATGCGGGCACTGACATTTAATACATTAGGAATTTTGCTCTAGCTTGGATCATTTCATGCAATTCGGCAAGCTACCAGCTTTGTGAGTGACCTTGCTATGGCATTAGAGGGAGCAAAGCTTACTGATTGCTATCCCCTCACTGATAAGTTGCAGGTTAACCTGGGATATTTATCAGGTTAAAACCTAAACATTAGCCAGTACAGAAAGAACAACTCATCTCACAGCCCCTTTTCTGGGCTGTGGGAAAGTTGTGCAGTGGCACCATACCTCAGCTCCACAAAGGCCTTATTAAGTGTGACAGCAACAGCTGGACCTGCTAGAACTGGCAGAGGACTGAAAGAAACATAAGCCCTTTAGAAAAGGGAGAAAAAATGATATAATTTGAAATAATGTATCTCTGAGCTTGTGGTGACCATGAAAATCCCAACAGCTTGAGTGGAGTTTTGTATTGTATTGAAAGTAATAGCTATGATTCCCTTTAGCCATTTCAACTTGTCTTGCCACATTTCCCCTCACAAACATAATATGGAATAATACTTTGGAAATCCAATGTATTTCATGTGCTGCTTGATGAATAAAAACAGAATAAGATTGAACAAGCAGAAATTTGCTTATTCAACAAACAACTCTAAGGCAAAAGAAAACCCCTGAGGTCGGCATCCAAGATATTCTATCTGCTTAGCTTGCCCTGCCACACCAGACCTCACTTCACTGCTCTCTACCATGAACAGGTCACGAATGCTTTCAACACACACTATATTCATTCCTCTCCCTATGTCTTCACTCTTTTTTTTTTTACTAGATTGGAATAATCCTCTATCCTACCTCTAACTTCAAACAATTTACTTCTTATGTTTCCCCTTGAGAGCTACCTCAAGTCCTATCTGATCCCAAAGCCTTCCCTTACTTAACAAATCCCAGAAATATTTTATTTCTGTTTGGTTCTGTAAGGCATACTAGCTGCACATATAGCCTGGCCCCTTGCTTCTACATGTTCTTGTATATATATAAAACTTCTGGATATAAGGCACTTATACTCCCCTTAGTGCTGAAAAGTATCCATCACAATAGTAACTGTTCAATAGTAAAATGTGTGACCTTTGGATCTCAACTCTAAAGCTGTGTCTATGACTACAGGAAAGTTATTTAACTTTTATATTAAGCTTGAGTTTCCTCATCTGTGAAATTGAAATACATAAGTTCCCAGATATCCACAGAGGATTGATTCCAGGACCCCCTTGCAGATACCTAAATCTTCAGAGTCCCTTATATAACATGCATGTAGAACAATGCATACAGTAGGCCCTATGCATCTGTGTATTCCCAATTGCATATTAAAAATACTCTTTTGATCCATGGTTGGTTGAATCCACAGATTCAGAACCTGTGGATTTGGAGAGATAATAATAATAGTTATCTCACAGAATTAACACTTCCCAGTTCTCAAATTTCATTTCTACCTTCAAAGTTATATTGTTTTTACTTCTTACTGGGAAAAGAATTGAAAAAAAAGTGCCACCTCTGAGAGTCTTTGTTTTACCTTGTTCAGTAAATAAGGCTATTGAAGACAGACCCAAATCACTGGATTGAGTGGCCACCAAACATACTTTTTGTATTTCTTTTTATTTCTTTATTGCTTAAGGTATTATATATGTGTCCTTATTTCCACATTGCCCCCCCCGCCCCACTCCCATTCATGCTCTCAGCCCCCTGGTGGCTATGCCCATTGGTTATGCTTATATGCATGCATACAAGTCCTTCGGTTGATCTTGCCCCCTTACCTCCACCCTCCCCTACCTTCCCTCTGAGGTTTGAGCATCAGATCTATGCTTCTCTGTCTCTGGATCTATTTTTGTTCATCAGTTTATATTGTTCGCTATAATACACAAATGAGTGTGATCATGTGATATTTATCTTTCTCTGACTGACTTATTATGCTTAGTATAAGGCTCTCCAGCTCCATTCATGCTGTTGCAAATAGTAGGAGTTCCTTCCTTTTTACAGCAGCATAGTATTCCATTGTGTATATGTACGATTTTTTTTTTAATCCACTCATCTGCTGATGGGCACTTAGGCTGTTTTCAACATAATACATATGGTAAATTATGCTGCTATGAACATAGGGGTGCATATATCCTTTCTAATTGGTTTTTCTATAGATATATTCCTAGAAGTGGGATCACTGGGTCAAATGGGAGTTCCATTTTTAGTTTTCTGAGGAAACTCCATACTGTTCTCCACAGTGGCTGCACCAGTCTGCATTCTCACCAGAAGTGCACAAGGGTTCCTTTTTTCTCTGCATCCTCACCAGCACTTGTCATTTGTTGATTTGTTGATGATAACCACTCTGAAAGGTTTGAGATGGTACCGCATTGTTGTTTTGATTTGCATCTCTTAGATTATTAGTGACTTTGAGCATGTTTTCATATGTCTCTTGGCCTTCCTTATGGCCTCTTTCAAAAAGTATCTATTTTGGTCCATTGCCCATTTTTTTATTGGATTGTTTATCTTCCTTTTGTTAAGTTGTATGAGTTCCCTATAAATGCTGGAGATTAAACCCTTATCAGAGATGACATTGGCAAATATGTTCTCCCATGCAGTGGGCTTTCTTGTTTTGTTCATGTCTTTTGCTGTGCAGAAGCTTTTTATTTTGATGTAGTCCCATTTGTTTATTTTCTCTTTAGTTTCCATTGCCCTAGGAGCTGTATCAGTGAAAATATTGCTTCGGCATATGTCTGAGATTTTGCTGCCTGTAGATTCCTATAATATTTTTATGGATTCCTGTCTTACGTTTAAGTCCTTTATTCATTTTGAGTTTTTTTTTTTGTGGTGTAAGTTGGTGGTCTAGTTTCAATTTTTTTGCATATATCTGTGCAATTTTCCCAACACCATTTATTGAAGAGACTGTCTTGACTCCATTGTATGCTCTTGACTCCTTTGTCAAATATTAATTGAGTATAGTGGTTTGGATTGATTTCTGGGTTCTCCATTCTATTCCATTGGTCTATATGTCTGTTCTTGTGCTAGAACCAGGCAGTTTTGAGAACAGTGGCTTTGTAATACAGCTTGATATCTGGTATTGAGATCCCTCCTACTTTGTTCTTCTTTCTCAGGATTGTTGCAGGTATTTGGAGTCTTTTTTTATTCCAGATGAATTTTTGGAGAGTTTGTTCTAGGTCTGTTAAATATGCCATTGGTATTTTAATGGTGAGTGCATTGAATTTATAGATTGGTTTGGGTAGTATGGACAGTTCAATGATGTTGATTCTACCAATCCATGGACACAATATGTTCTTCCATCTGTTTATGTCTTTCTCTCTCTCTCTTTTTTTCCCTTTATTAATTAAGGTATTACAAATGTGTCCTTATCCCCTCATTGCCCCCCCCCCCAATTCTGCCCTTACCTTCACTCTATGTCTTTTTTCAATGTCCTGTAGTTTTCTGAGTAGGTCTTTTACCTCCTTAGTTAAGTTTATTTTTAGGTATCCTAATTTTTTTGTGTGCAATGGAAAATGGGATTGTTTTTAAATCTCTCTTTCTGTGAGTTCACTATTGGTGTATAAAAATGCCATAGATATTTGTCGTTAATTTTGTATCCTGCTGCATTGCCTAATTCATTTATTAAGTCTAATAATTATTAGATGGAGTCCTTAGGGTTTTCTATGTACAGTATCATGTCATCTGCGAATAAGGACAATTTTATTTCTTCTTTTCCAAATTGGATGTCATTTATTTCTTCTTCTTGTATGATTGCTATGGTTAGCACTTCCAGTACTATGTTGAACAGGAGTGGTCAAAGTGGGCATCCCTGTCTTGTTCCTGGTATTAGGGGAAATGATTTTACTTTTTTCCCATTGAGTATGATGTTGACTGTAGGTTTGTCATATGAGGCTTTAATTATGTTGAGGTATGATCCCTGTATTCCCACATTGCTGAATGTATTTATCAGAAAGGGGTGTTGGACTTTGTCAAATGACCCTTCTGCATCAATTGATATCATTATGTAATTTTGTCTCTCAATTTATTTATGTGATGTAGCACGTATATTGATTAGCGGATACTGTACCAGCCTTGAATCCCTGGAGTAAATCCCACTTGGTCATGGTGTAGGATCTTTCTAATGTAATGCTGGATCTGATTTACTAGAATTTTGTTGAGGATTTTAGCATCTGTGTTCATCAGGGATATTGGCCGTAATTCTCTTTCTTTGTGTTGTCTTTTGGGATTAGGGTAATGCTAGCTTCACAGAAAGAGCTTGGAAGTGTGCCTTCCTCTTAAATTGTTTGGAATCGACTGAGAAGGATTGGTTTTAGTTCTTCTTTGAATGTTCGGTACTACTCCCCTGTGAAGCCATCTGGTCCAGGGCTTTTGTTTGCTGGAAGCTTTTTGATTATTGTTTCCACTTCATCAGTAGTTATTGGCCTATTCAGGTTATTTTATTCTTCCTGATTGAGTTTTGGGAGGTTGTATTTTTCTGGGAATGTGTCCATTTTGTTGAGGTTGTACAGTTTGTTGGAGTACAGTTGTTTGTATTATTTTTTAACAATTCTTTGTATATTTGTGGGGTCAGTTGTAACTTCACATCTTTCATTTCTAATTTTGTTTAATTGGGTCCTCTCTCTTTGCTTCTTGGTGAGCCTGGGTAGAGGTTCTTCAATGTTGTTTATCCTTTCAAAGGACCAACTCTTGGTTTCATTGATCTTTTGTATTTTTTTTGTCTCTATGACATTTATTTTTGCTCTGATATTCATTAATTCCTTCCTTCTGGTTACTGTGGGCTTTTCTTGTTCCTCTCTAATTCTTTAAGTTGTAAGGGTAATTTATTATCATTTTTCTTGTTTTTTTGAGGTAGGCCTGTAGAGCTTTGCAAGCACAGCCTCCCCCCAAGTGTATATTGAAAGAATGAAAACAACTAAAATTCCTAAAAAATGCCTTGGCCTCTCTCAAATCATAGGACATACTGATAAAATATTGTAGTTTTAGCTGAAGGGATACAAGACGATGCTGAGGGCATTAAGAGAACTAAGGCAGAAGCTCAGAGCAGAAAGAGTAGAAAATCTGTGCAAGTGCATAAATATGATCGTCACCTTTTTCATATTTTGTGAACTACATAAAAAACTGTTTGAACTACTAGTGACTAGTTTATTTTATTTATTTTTAAAATATGCTTTTCGTTATTTCAGAGAGGAAGGGAGAGAGAGAGGGAGAGAGAGAGAGAGAGAGAGAGAGAGAGAGAGAGAGAGAGAGAGAGAGAGAACATCAATGATGTGAGGCAATCATTGATTGGTGTCTCCTGCATGCCACCTACCAGAGTTCGAGCCCACAACCCAGGCATGTGTCCTGACCGGGAATTGCACAGTGACCTCCTAGTTCATAGGTCGATGCTTAACCACTGAGCCATGCTGGCGGGGCAGCGACTGTATTTTATAGAAGATTTTATGCTAGTAATGACATCCTTAAAACACTAAATTCCATAGAAAGGATTGTTTTCCTTCTTTTCATAGGCCCAACAAGAAGATATCTGTAAATATTCAAATTATAAATTGCTGAGTTCTATTTTTAAAAGCTTTTAACATACAGCCTCTTTTTACTTTGAAAGATCAGTATGAGATAGGCAGGGTAAAATAAGAAAATAAGATGAGAAAGGGTAAATTACTAGCTAAAGATCACCAAGCTAATTACTAATGAAGCCTACCTTAGAGCTTCAAGTGATTCCTAATCCAGCCATTTCAGGTTTGGTTTGATAGATAATGTGCTTTTTACCTCAAAAAAAAAAATAAAATACTGGAGACCTTCACCCTTGAGTTGTGGGTTAAAATTGAATATTTAAATCAACATTTCCCCCCAATGTTTCTAGTGCTTCTGATTCCTAGAGACTCAAGAGTCACTGAACAGAAATTATCTATATACACAATTTAAAATTATTTTATCGGATTTTTCAAAAAAAATAAAACATGTATAAGATATGTATGCTAAAAACAGAGTCACTGAACAATAGAAAATGAGTATTCATTAGGCAATTATTGCAGAATTGGATTTTATCTGGCATTATATGGCCCTTCCATTGTTATGTTATTCCCATTAGTCTCTGCCTCCCAATAACATGCCCAAACATTTTGATATGAATTATGTTGAATGTCCTGCTTATTAATAAGTTTCTGCATTACATGTTTCTTTAATTTTGTCTTCATCAAGTTCTCATTTTTCAGGTGAGAACAGTGTATTATCCAGTAACTGATCTTTACTCCTTAAGGTGGAAAGCCTGCACATTTAAATACTCAAATTTTCTGGTTTTTCTTTTTTCCTTCCTGGTTCTATAAAACAAACCAAAACTGTTTTTGAAATGTTTTTATTAAAACCGAACAGTCTAGCCCTGGTCAGTGTGTCTCAGTGGTTAGAGTGTCCACTCAGGCACCGAAGGTCTTGGGTTGGATTCCCAGTGAAGGTTGTGATTTATTCCCCAACCCCAGTCAGGTTTTATGAGAGGCAACCAGTCAATGTCTCTCTCTTTCTGTCTTTCTCTCTCTTTCTCTTTCTGCCCCTTCCCCTTTCTTCCTCCCTTCTACTCTTTCTGATAAGCAATGGAAAAAAATATTCTCAGGTGAGGATTAACAAAAAACAAACAAACAAAACCAAATTGTTTATATATCTTTGCTTCATTTTTCTGGTTAAAATCAGATAACTTTTGAGTACACAGTCCTAGTCATCAATCATTTCATGCCTTTTTTCATTGATTAACAAGCTGATTTTTCAATTATGGCCCATCACTAGCTATATTTATTTTTAATACCCTTGTTATTGCACTAGGCTAATTTACTCAGAATTAGTTCCATCTGTTTTCATCAGCCTCATCAAATAGCATACAGTCAAAAATAGATGTACAACAGAAAGCAAATTAGTGGTTGCCAGGGGCTAGGGCAGTGGTTGGCAAACTGCGGCATGGCAAACCGCGACTCGCAAGCTACATGTGGCTCTTTGGCCCCTTGAGTGTGGCTCTTCCACAAAATACCGGCTCTTCCACAAAATACCGACTTCTGCGCATGGCCACTAAGTTTCAATTGCACTGTAAGTGCGCGCCCACACGTGGTATTTTGTGGAAGAGCCACACTCAAGGGGCCAAAGAGCCGCGGTTTGCCCACCATGGGGGGGGGGCAGGAGAGATAGGGAGTGGCTGCTTAATGGTGAAGGGTTCCTTCAGGGGTGATGAAAATATTTTTGAACTAAATAGATGTAATGGTTACACAAAACTGTAAATTTACTAAAAATTATATGCTGGCATATCACATACATAGTGGAAGAAAGGCAGGTAATAAACAAATAAAAAAGTAAATTGCATTCTATATTAGAAGGTACAAAATGTCAAAGAGAAAAATCAAGAAAGTTTGTACTGAAGAAGGGGTACGTGGTTTTAAAAGAAGACTTAATTGAAAATATGGCATTTAAGTAAAGACTTGAGAATATTAAGAAAGGTAGCCAAATGGGAATAAAGTAGAAGAGTACTCCAGGCTTAGGGAATAGCAAGTACAAAGGTCCTGAGGTCCCAAAGGTATCTGGAGGACTATCAATTCAAAGTTGCCTTTATCTGATTTCAAGGCTGCAGGGGCTAAGAAAAATTCTACCTTTTAGCAGCATCTGAGATCAAGTCATTTTCTGTTTAATAATGTAGGCTGGTTTGTGTGTCCAAAGCTGCACAGATTAAGGATAACTCTCTGGACCAGGACTGGTATTTATTATCATTCATTTAGACTTTCTTTTCTACAAGTGACTGGAAACACTTTTACTTTTGTTTGAAATTCCAATCAATATTTTGGTCATTGCCTATTTTCAATAAGTCAACAACCACTAAATAGAAGTAAATAATTCTGATGGGTTCATTAAGGTATAAATTGCAGGGGGGGGGAGTAAATTCACTTTGCTTGCCTGTTTTCTGCTAAATTATTTGTTGTTGTTGTTGTTTGTTTATTTTTGTTAATCCTCACCTGGGAGTATTTTTCCATTGATTTGTAGGGAGAGTGGAAGAGAGAGGGAAAGACAAAGAGAAACATCAATGTGAGAGAAACACATTGATTGGTTGCCTCCTGCAGGAGCCCTGACCAGAGCCTGGGCCAAGGAGGAGCCTGAAACCAAGGTGCGTGCCCTTGACCAGAATCAAAACTGGTATCCCTTGGTCCACAGGCTGATGCTCTATCTGACACTCTATCCACTGAGCTAAACTGTCAAGGGCTCTGCTAAATTCTTTTTGTTCCAAAAAATAAAATCATTTGATAAATTTAAAAAAATTCACAGTCTTTCTGCTTCCCTTCTTTATCCTCTTTTCAGAGAGACTAATATTTTCCTGGAGAACTAGACTTAGATAGCTATTGAAATGTCACAAACATTAGATACTTTTGTGTCCCCCCCCCTCTCTTTATGTGGATCCCAGTTGCATCAGGGTATGTTAAAAGAGGTTCTTCTGTACCTACAGTTGAATCCTAAAAGAGCATGACTTGCATTTGCTTATTGACCTTATCCTAACTTCATCTTAGCTTATTCACCCTTAATTCCCTTTTTTTTTTCCATTTCCACATATTTTATGTATTTTCATAAACTGTCTCCAGCCTTTTGGGGAGTGAAGGGAAAGAAGTGGGGTATGAAAAAATAATAGAAAATAATAGAGGGGATAAATTATGAATAAGTCAAAAGACAAAGCTAGATTGACCAAAAAAAAATTAAAAATTCCTAGTGCTGCCACAGAGGTGGGAGAGGCTCCTGCCACCAACTCTGCACTGGCCAGCCATGAGCCAGCTTCTGGCTGAGTGGCACTTCCCATGTGGAAGTTTACTGACCACCAGGGGGCAGCTCCTGCATTGAGTGTCTGCCCCCTGGTGGCCAGTACACATCATAGCAACCGGTCATTCTGCCATTCAGTCAATGTGCATATTAGCCTTTTATTATTATTATATAGGATGTCCCTATTTCCCCCCTTTCGCCCCCTCTACCCAGAACTTGCCCCCGACTTTTCTCTGGCCATCACCATACTGTTGTCTGTGTCCATGGGTTGTGCATATATTTTCTTGGGCTAATCCCTTCTTTAAATTCACTTCTATAAATTTTTATTTTCAGATAAGTGCTTATAACTGCACTATTATATATTTTCTATTATATCATTTAGAATTAAGATATTTTTAATTGAACCCTTGTAAATTTTAGCACAATTTAATAAATTATGCTAGAAGCAATTAGGAAATTTTTTCATGTAATGCATATACATTTCAATTAATATTTTATCAATTTTTAATTTTTTAATATTTTAATTTTAAATAATCTCATACATGTAGAAAAAACTATAAAATACTACAGCATATTATATGTACCCTTTACCCAATTTCTTAGGTGTTAATAATTTAAACATAGCCATTATACAACTAACATAATTTGGAATATATTTTTCTTATAATCTCTTTAATGTTACTTAATCCATTTACTTTGTTTTTGTTAATCTTCACCCAAGGATATTTTTCCATTGAATTTTAGAGAGAGTGACGGGAAAGGGAGAGACACATTGATTGGTTGCCTCCTGCACATGCTTTGATAGGGACTGGGGATCAAGCCAGCAACTGAGATACATGCCCATGACTGAAATCGAACCTGGGACCCTTTAGTCCACGGGAGCTAGAAAAAGACAAGGAAATTAAATATAAAGTAACATAATAGAGGGAATCAATATAAGAGCAGAAATAAATAGGAAGTAGACAAACCAGCAAAAAGTCAATAAAGCTTTGAATTGAGAATTTTCAAAATGGCAGCCAAATAAGCAGACATGTCCTGCACCTTCTCATGGAGCAGATAGAAAAAAAAACACAACTAAATCAAATAACATCCACCCATAATTGGAAAATTAAACACAGCTGGTGAGACAATCTGTGGAGAGAAAGGGGAGAGGGCACAGGAGAATGGTAGGATCAGGGAACTGCGTTGGAGAGAGAGATGAGAGACCACCAGCATGAAAAATTCAGAAAGAACCTGCACTGCACTAAGCTTTGTCCCTTGGGAACATGCATAACACTGGACTGTGGAAGGGGGTCCACAGGGCTCCTGGAAGCCGGGGAATCTAGATCTCTGTCCACAGCTGCAAGAGGCTGCACCCAGAAAGGCAGTCTGAAGAACTACCCAAGCTGCACGGTACTGGGGGGAGAGAAACTTGCAGTGGCATGGTTATTTTGCCTTTATATTTTCTGTGCTTTTATTCACTAAACCCAGTTTATAAGACCTTTCAATTATAAACACTCACCAAGGCTATGGTACAGGTGGAGGTACAGTTTTGTGGAGGCTGGGGAAAGGCTGGGGAGAGGAGTAGGACAGGGAGAGGTGACCAGGAATCCAGCACTGGGACATTCTGGTCACTTCAACCATATGCAGCCATTTTTCTCCTGAAGAGCCAGTCCCTCCAAGCAGCCTCAGTGTAGCTAGTGCAATGGTACACAGTCTCAAGCTTTGCAGAGGAAATGAAGAATCTGAATATCCCCAGAGAGTCCTGGGGAACTTGGTTGAGGGGCTGTTTGGTCCTGGAAACCAATAGAGCAACACCGCCTCTTAAAGATCTTGTCAGAAATAGTTGCTTGTGTAAATAAGACTAAAAGCAGGCAGACAAACAAAGGCTGTCTAGACAGACACAGAGGAGTGATGGATCGCTGGGACCTTCAACATGGTGCTGACTATCTAACAAGGAACTGAAAAGTGGCCAACAGAACAGTAGAGAGGGTTCTTAAACCAGCCCTTATGGGACATTAAAACTCGGTTGAATTGAACGACACTTCACATTTTTTATTTTTTTTATCTTTTACTTAAAATTATTTTCTCTTTATATTTTTTAACATTTTATTTTTGTATTATTTTTCTTAATTCTGTTCTTACTTTTGGTCATAATTTTATTTTAACTTATTATTTTTTTCTTTTTTCCCACCCTTTTCTTCCTCACTTTTCCTTTTTTCATCCTGTTTATCCTGCTGTCTCTGCTTTATTTTTTTATCTCTTTTATTTTTACCCCTTGTTAAAATTGATCTTCTTTGTCTGCTTTATTGATGCATTATCATAATTATACTCTCAGTTGGCTTACTCATATATCTAACTTTCTCTCCCCTGCTACAAGTCCATGCACCCTTCTATTCTCTTTCTTCACTAGCTTATTTTTCATGCTTTTATTTTTCCTCTCCTATCTTTCTCTCTTCTGTTCCTAATTGTTTAATAAGTTTCACTCACTAAACTCAAGCCTATCTGCTCTCTTCTCTATTCTTCTTTTCCAAAAATAGATGAATATATAGATAGATAATTTTTTTAAAAATAACTTTTTTATTTTTTAATTTATTGATTATTTTGTTTTTTACTTTTCTTCTACAGATTCTGTCACCCCCTTTTTTCTGGATGTTTGGTGTCTGCATTTTTTTCATTTATCTGTTGTTTTGTGGAGTTTTCTACCCATATATGTACATTTTTCCCTCCATTTTTCTTCTTTTTCTTTTCTATCTTACCTTTTTTTTCCTTTTCTCAATATCAATTTTGCACTCTTTTCTCTCTCCTATTTTGCATTTCTCTGGTGGGCAATTTTATTGGTGTTATTGGCGTTGTGAATACATTCATGTTTTGTTCCCTTTGTGTCATGTTTTGTTGAGTTGTATTATATGCTGTTTGGACAAAATGGTAGAGAGTTAGCCACCAAACCAGACACCCTGAGAGGAGACTCTATCAACAAACGGGACAATAACACTCAAGATCCAACTACATCAGGAGAACACAAATATCCCAAGTAGGGGCATTTCTAGAATACCTAGCCCAGAAGACCTGATTGCACCATTGGGTCCCATAAGACAACTACTATATAAGACAAACTAAAAAACTCTGGGTGACATAAAAATTTGACCTAATACACAGAAACAACCACAAATGAACAGCAAAAATGGAGAGACAAAGAAACAACACCCATACAAATGAAAAGGAGTAATTACCAGAAAAGGGAGTAAATGAAATAGAGGCAAGCAATTTGTCAGAAAAAGAATTCAGAGCAAGTGATGGTCATAAGTATGGAAGACAAATTCAACAACATGTGTAAAAACCAAGAGGAAATGAAGAAGAACCAAGATGAAATGAAGAATAACAAATCTGCAATAAAGGACACAATGTAAAGTATGAACAATAGACTAGAAGAAGAATCAGTGAGCTAGAAGACAAGGTAAAAAAACAACAACAACACACACACACCCCCAATCAGAGCAGGAACTGGAAAAAAAAAAAAAAAAACAAACCTTAAAAAGCAGGAGGAGAGCCTAAGGGAGTTTTGGGACAACACAAAAAGAAACAACATTTTAAAATAGGGATATCAGTAGGTGAAGAAATGGAGCAAGGAATAGAAAACCTCTTTAAAGAAATAATAACAGAAAATGTCCCTGATATTAGCAAGAAAAAATTCACAGAGGTCCAAGAAGCACACAGAGTTCAAAACAAGACAAACCCAAAATGACCTACACCAAGACACATCATAATTAAACTGGCCAACAGCAACAAAAACATAAGAATCTTAAAAGCTGCCAGAGAGAGACAGAAAGTTGCCTCTAAGGATCCCCTATTAAACTATCAACAGATTTCCCAATATAAACACATCATGCCAGAAGGGAGTGGAA